>NC_056629.2:192073164-192376119 GCF_002870075.4 Lactuca sativa
AACTCTTACCAGATCCGCACCCTTCTTGCTATCTGACTGAGCACCCTTCGATCCTTAACTGTATTTGCTTTAGGGACTACATCCCGAGAACCTGCGTTTGGGGTGCACATCCCCAACCCACTTCCTTACTGACCGTTAGCTACTCCACTAAAAACTCTGGATTATCACTGCTGAGAATATAACTGATCATTACCCGACTAACGCCTTCCGCAAGTAGTAAGGCACTACTGAATCTTACACATACATGTTACAGTCACCGCATCTGAAGTAACCTGATCTAGAGGGAACGACCTCCAATTCACCATTCTAATCCCATGGTATGCAGATGGCATAAAACTCCGTCACAAGTAGGTAATATAATACCCCCAACACATATACTTATTGATATCAAAGCAACAACATAACAAATAATAACATGAATAATAATTGACAGGGAGGTAAAAGATACAGACCTCCATCACTCAGCGCTGCTCGAATCCTTGCTGAAATCAACCGGAAAACTCGGCTCCGAGCCGTGGGCGCCCTTGCCCGACCTCGGCAACCACTGGCGGTACTTGAAGTCCCAAGGGCAGGAGCTGGCACCTGCCCTGCTGTATACAAACTCGGATATTGGGCCTTCTTGTGGCCCTTTTGACTGCAATGGAAACATATCGGATCAAGTCCCTGGGCGATGGTAACAGTACAATCTCTGCTAAAATGGCCAATCTGGCCGCACTTGAAACATCCAACATCGCCCCCACTTCTACGCCTGCATGTACCCATGTGCGTCCTACCACACTTCCCGCATCGACTGTGGCTCTGATAGTTCCTTGTCCTCAAATTCGACCCTTTGGGCCTTTTGCCCGAACCTGTGACTCCCTGAGTTTCATCCGTTTTCCTCTTCCTTTCCGATTCCCTGCCCGTCTCTCGCTCCTGCGTTACCTTGTCGACACTGCCCGTCGACTAAACAACAACTGTCTGATCCTGGAGCTTCGCAATCAACCTATCAGTGATCCTCACAACCATGTCGGGCAGATCCTCACGAATGACTCGCCTAACCTCCTCAACTATCCAATCATGCAAAGGTCTCTCTTGGAGACAGGGTGCCCCATTCACTCCTGTCCCCTGATGGCAAAAACTAGAAATGGGATCTCGTTTCCTGATGGATCCCTGAACTCCATAAGAATCGGGGTCTAGACGAGCCCCAATCTGTCCTGAAACTATCCCGGCCTTAAAGGCCTTAAGATGACTGTCCATGAGCTCCACAATGGCCTCTCTAACCGAACCGAAAATCACTGGAGTCTGATCAATGATGTTACGCATGATCTCTGCGGAAATGAAATCCCTCATCTGATCCTCAAGCTGCCCGACTCTAGAGCCTGAGCCAGATCCCTTCCCGGCACCTGAACTGCCAACTGATATCTCGCGCAACGTCACCATGCTGAAAATATAACAATTCCTGATCAATTTACACACTACTTTTGAGGGATCTCTCACACACTCTACTAGTTCCCTGGTTTTGCCTTGGCTCCTCTTGAATCGAGTATGGATCCTCTGCTTTCAGTAGTACGGGCCCATACTACCTTCCACATCTATCCGTACTTTCCTCAAGAGTTACCTCAACTCCACCAAGTCCCCTTTTCTCTACTACTGATCTCTGCTACTCTCATCCTAGGCTTGCCCTAGGGAACCTTTGACTCCACCCAAACCAATCCTCAGCTGCTGAAGGCCTCCTCGTAATGCCAATTAGCCACCACCTGAATACCATCACATGCAATGAGGCTCGGATAATCCTTCGAGTAAAAGTCTCGTCCTTACAACGGTTAGACTCAAACGAGAGCTGCGCAGTAGGGCCAAATCTAGCACTCTGAGATTATTCAACCCTGATCACATGTGATGTGACGTATTCACCTAATGGCTAACTCCCATCACTTAGAGTCCCACAAAGCACAAAGCAAGCAACATTCGGATGAAGGAAACATACTCAGGCAAAACTATTCTCATAACAAGAAACTGTACTAGCATACAATGCTAAGCTCATACTATCAGGCATAACCTACACAGGCTATCCTACTACTGTCTACTCAATACTAGCATGAAATTCTGATCAAGCTGAAACATATAAAGCAGGCACATAAGGCATCCTCCTACATTCTTAGTCCTATACTAGCATGCTGTTCTACTGAAACTGAAACTGAAACTGGAACTAAAACTGAAACGGAAACTAATGATCATAAACTTGTATGGGTAATTTGGGAGTACTTACTTGAGCTCGGCTGATTGCATGCACCACACCCTTTTCTCTTACCAAAACTCCTTTCTTTCTGAATTCTTTTGCTTTACTAAAACTGTTTTTTTTTTTTTTCAAAACTCTTTTTACAAAACTGTCTTTTCCTTTTTGAAAACCTTTATACCAATCCCTTAGTTTGAGTTCAGACACGCCCGAGGGTATGTTTGAATCCCACAAACCAAGGCTCTAATACCAACTTGTAACGACCCAAAATTCAAGACTAAAAATTTCTTTTTAAAACATTACTAAAACCATATTTATAAAAACGTATCATAAGTCATAACATAACTTTCGAGTATTAGATTCAAAACATAATCTCATTATCATAGTAAAAGATTTCCCAGGCTAACTGACTATGGTGTGTGCACTGCAATCTCTCCGAGCTCCTCTTTTGAAAACTCAGTACCTGAAACCAAAACTGAAAACCGTAAGCACAAAGCTTAGTGAGCTCCCCCAAACTACCACATACCATACAATAACATATAAAACACATACTGGGCCTTGCCCACTGCATCGGACCGAGGTCCGGACTAACTGGGGCCTTGCCCCCTGCATCGGACCGAAGTCCGAACTAACTGACTGGGACCTTGTCCCCTGCATCGGACCGGAGTCTGGACTAACTGGGGCCTTGCCACCTGCATCGGACCAAAGTCCGGACTAACTGACTGGGACCTTGTCCCCTGCATCGGACCCGAGTCCAGACTAACTGGGGCCTTGCCCCCTGCATCGGACGAAGTCCGGAACTAACTGAACAGAACATAACATAAACATATCAACTAACATGAACACACATATACTGCATACTGCATCGGGCCGTAGCCTGGAACACATAACACATAAATCCTGTCTGAGCCACGAAGGCATCAAACATACTAACTACTGCATCGGACTAAAATCCAGAAACTACTGCTAGCTAAACGGGCCGGCATTGTGGCCTTAGACCCGTTCTTACTGGAAGGAAACTCACCTTAACTGCTGAGCTCTGCTGATAAACCTCTGGCTGCCAACCGACAACCCTCTGAGCCGCTGCTCCTCTAGCTCTACGAACTACCAATATCAATCATGACGCTTAGTTTGACAGTCCTCCAAAAATCAACTAAGTCAACTCTGGTCAAAGTCAAAGTCCTGGTCAAAGTCAACTTTCCAGGTTGACCCTACTCGCCGAGTCAGCCTACTGACTCGCCGAGTTCATGAGCTCAGAAACCTCCTCCCTTCTCGACTCGACTCGCCGAGTCAGACCATGACTCGCCGAGTCTACTGATTTCCGAGTCCTGACCTGGCCAACTCACTGGGTCCCCACTCAACTCACTGATCTGAGTCTTAACTCGAAGGGTTTGGGGTTTCGCGACCTGACTCGCCGAGTCCAAGAACAGGCTCGCCGAGTTCAAGGCAATCTTCAACAGACTCGCCGAGTTGTTCTTCTAACCCATCGAGTTCCTGCCTATCTTCATCCAACTCGCCGAGTCCACCCATGCGACTCGCCGAGTTGCTACGCGATTTAATTCTGATATCTAGCCTGACTCGCCGAGTCATCTCCCAGACTCGCCGAGTCCATACGTGCATTTCCATAATTTCAAGTTACAGAGCTTCTCCTTTGCTCCAAACAATAGATATGGGTTCCTAGAGTCCATTAGCAACATAAAGTTGCTAACTTTACGTGCTTCATGCGTCATAATACCAAAAACCAAGCTAGAGAGGAACTCCACTCATGGGGAAAGGCTTTTGCATAGCAACTAACATGGCTTTCTGCATTTTCGATCCAAAAGAGCTCAGATCTGGAGTTTCAATTTTAGATCTAGCTTATGCACCAATTCCTCATCACATATCTCAAAGAAACCCTAAAACTCCATGAAAGATGGATCTAGAAAGGAAAAAGCCAAGGATAACGATTCATTACCTCCAAATGCTCTTAAAAAGTTCCACCAACTCTGGATCCAAGGCCTCCTCTTGCACCACTATGAATCTCTTCTCTTCCAAGCTCCAAATTACTTCACCAAGGGTAGATCTTGCTCCAAAAATGATTTTGGTGGCTAGAGTTTGGGGTCCTGAACTATTGGGGCCGCAAATGAGCCCTAGGGAAGAGAATAAGATGCTTAAATAGGGTACCAAGTCCTGAAATTAGGGTTTCCTCGTTCAGACCCAACTCGCCGAGTTCACGAGCCGACTCGCCGAGTTGGTCACTTACTCGATCCCCCGAATCCCGCTCTGACTCGTCAAGTTCCTCCCTGGGCTCGACGAGTCCACTCCTTGACTTAGGGTTTCTTCCCTTTTCTTGGCCTTTCTGATCTTGGGTGTTACATGTTGACTCGGAAGATAAACTCCAACTCTCGGATCACTTGACACAGGCTCCACCACCTATGATCATAGTAAAATATACTCATAAGTCCTTAACCTTATAAGGTACTCCATAACCCACCAGTCAACCCCTGGTCAAAGTCAAAGTCCTCAGTCAAGGTCAACAGTCCATGTTGATCCCAACTCGCCGAGTACCCGCAGCTACTCGCCGAGTTCCTTGAAGCACATTCCAACTCGCAGAATCACCGGGGTGACTGGTCGAGTTCCTTCGATTCTCGTTCAAACTTTAAGGCCACCCGTCGAGTTCCCTCCTTGTAACTCGACGGATACACATGCATACATATCCTAGGGAAAACTCATCGGACGCGCCGAGTTGTTCTTCAACTCGTCGAGTCTTATGGTAATCTTCATCGGACTCGCCGAGTTGTTCATCCAACTCGTCGAGTTCACGACCATATTCATGTGACTCGCTGAGTCAACCTTGCGACTCGCCGATTCCGTCCAGTCCTTTTTCCATACATAATTGTTTTGAGCCATGCAGCGGCTCCAAATCACAGATCCAAGCTTCTAGGGTATGCTTATCACGTAAAGTTGCAAAGTTTACATGCATGCATGGCTATAAAGGCTCTAACTGCCTATTTTAAGTTCTTAATGGAGCTTCATGCTCAAGAGGGACCTCAATCATGACCAAAACTGTAGCTTTATGCTTCTAGAATCCAAGGAGGGTCCAGACCTGAAGTTACAACCTCAGATCTAGCCCATAGCTCATCTTTCCAACTTAATATCTCACCAAAAACCCTGAAACTCAACCAATAGGAGATTCACAAGGAAAAAGGCGATTTGGTTACCTACAGAAGATGATAACTAAGATAAGTGTTGATTACCACACTCTACTTGCTCCAATCTCCTTCTCCTCTAAGCCTTCTCCCTCCAAATATCCTCTTTTCAAGCTTCAAACACACAATGGGCACACACACACACGTATTAGGGTTTTAAGGAGCTCTCAAAGACTGCAAAGAGGCCAAAGGAGGCTGAGGCTCCTTTAAATAGAGGTGCAAACCCCGAGATTTAGGGTTCCATCTGCCAACTCCTACTCGCCGAGTCCCAATATGGACTCATCGAGTTGGTCACTTAACACGCGATCCCACCCCACTGCTACTCGACGAGTAGGTCAACCAAGGCATCGAGTAGAGCTTCACCCAATAAATATTATTTAAACAGTACCTGAGAATCGGGGCGTTACAACTCTCCCCCACTTAAATTAGACTTCGCCCTCGAAGTCGGTTGGAATAAACAATGTCGGGTAATGCTCGCGCATCTCCGCATCCGGCTCCCATGTCCACTCGGATCCCCTTTGATGATCCCACTATACCTTTACTAAAAGTATTTCCTTGTTCCGCATAATCTTCTTCTTCCTTTCCAAAATAGCCACAGGCCTCTCCACATAGTTCAGGCGCTCATCGACCTGAATGTCATCCAACGATTCCACTGCCTCCTGGTCTATTATGCATTTTCGTAATTGCGAAACATGAAATGTGCTGTGGATCCGGCTAAGCTCCTCCGGAAGCTCTAGCCTATAAGCTACCCTGCCAACCCTTGCAACGATCCTGAACGGCCTAATGTAATGGGGACCCAATTTTCGCCTCTTCCTGAAGCGGATCACTGCCTTCCAGGGTGAGACCTTCAGGAGAACCATGTTACCCACCTGAAATTCCAGCTCAGATAGGCATCGGTCGGCATAACTTTTCTGCCGACTCTAAGCGGTCTGCAATCGCTGTCTAATCTGCTGTATCATCTCGGTAGTTTGCAGAACTACCTCTGTCCGACCTATCACCTTGTGCCCAACCTCGCCCCAACAGACTGGGGTCCTAAACTTCCGCCCATACAACAGCTCGAAAGGCGGGGCGCCAATACTGGAATGATAGCTGTTATTGTAGGGGAACTCTGCAAGCGGTAGGTGGGAATCCCAACTCCTACCGAAATCAATGACGCACGCCCTCAACATATCCTCGAGGGTCTGAATGGTCCGCTCACTCTACCCATCAGTCTGCGGATGGAATGTCGTACTAAAATGCAGTCGCGTACCCAGTTCCTCAGGGAACTTTTGCCAAAAACGGGAAGTAAACCTGACATCTCGATCGGAAACGATAGAAACTGGAACCCCATGGCGAGAGACAACCTCTCTGACGTATAGGTCGATCAACCTCTCTGCCGACGAACTCTCCCGTATGGCTAGGAAATGGGCACTCTTGGTCAATCGATCCACGATGACCCATATAGCATCGAACCCCCTTTCCATCTTCGGAAACTTTGTGATGAAATCCATCGTGATACGTTCCCATTTCCACATGGGAATCTCCAGAGGCTGCAGCTTACCATGCGGCCTTTGATGCTCGGCCTTGACCATCCTACAGGTCAAGCACCTCTCAACAAACCAAGCGATATCTCGCTTCATGCCAAGCCACCAATAACTCGAACTCAAATCACGGTACAACTTGGTGGCTCTCGGGTGAATAGAAAAACGAGACTTATGAGCCTCCTCCATCACTGTCTGACGGACCCCTCCGGACATCGGAACCCAAACTCGACCATAACGGGTCAACAATCCGCGGCTATCCTGAACAAACTGGGCGCTTTCGCCCTTAATCCTCTCCAACTTCCAGTTCTCTGGTCTCATACCCTCAATCTGAGCATCCCTGATCAAACCCACCAGCGGGGAATCAACCGCTATCCTCATACACCTGGCTGGGGTCGAGGACCCAGCTGAATTGTGGCCCAGAGCATCCGCAACCACATTCACTTTACCAGGATGGTAAAGGATCTCGCAATCATAGTCCTTGACCCCATCCAGCCACCTGTGCTGCCTCATGTTCAGGTTCGGATGATCCATGATGTATCTCAAACTCTTGTGATCCACATATATAGTGCAACGGACCCCGTACAGATAGTGCCTCCAAATCTTGAGAGCGAAAACCACCGCTCCCAACTCAAGATCGTGCGTAGGGTATCTTGTCTCATGCAGCTTCAGCTGCCGCGATGCATAGGCTACCACCCGCCCTCTCTGCATGAGGACTGCCCCCAAGCCTGTGATGGATGCATCACTAAATACCACAAAATCCTCTACTCCCTCGGGGAGTGTCAACACCGGCGTCTCGCATAATGTAGCACCTGGTTCCTGGTATGTATTGCTTATAATTAATATTTCTTAAATAATGCATTTTGCCTTGGACTCGGCGACTTGAAGGACCAACTTGCCGAGTAGAAGCGGGATGAGACGCGGGGTCTAAGCTTTGGACTCGGCGAGTATGACCTGTTTGGGCAAAAACCCTAACCCGGGTGTTTGCACCCTATTTAAACACTCTAACTCGACCTCCCTTGTCCCTAACACTTCCAGAAGAGCTGTAGAGCGAATCCCTAGCCCCTTTTTGTCCTTGTGAGTGATTTTGGCCTTGTGAAGGAAGTTTGAAGCTTAAGAGAAGAAGGAGGGGAAAGAGTGCAAGAAGGGGAAGTAGATCCGACATCTACCCTGCAAGAGGCTTCCATTCAGGTAGAAAAGTTCCTACCTTGATCACTAGTTCATTAGATCCCTTTTTTTGTCCCAAATTGGTGGTTTTCAAGCCCTAAAACCTCAAACTCCATGTGTTTATGCTCTATGTTCCGAAAGGACTTCAGATCTGGACCTTATGGGCATCTTAGAAGTATAAAGTCTCTGTGGTGGAAGTGATTGGGGTCCCTATTGAGTGTATGACCTCTTAGAGAGCTTGGATTTGCCTTTTTGAGCTTATAGGGCCATGCATGCACGTAAAGTTTGCAACTTTACGTGATAAGCATGCCCTAGGAACATAGATCTTTGGTTTAGAAGCGTTGCATGTCTCAGCTTTGGTCTGTATGGGAAATGGGTCGAAGGGACTTGGCGAGTCCCAAAGTAGAACTCAGCGAGTTCTATGAAGATGGTCTTAGACACGACGAGTTGGATGAACAACTCGGCGAGTCCTATGAAGATTGCCTGGAACTCGACGAGTTGTTCTTCAAACTCGGCGAGTCATATGAACTGTTACAGAGTTGAGAAGGGTTTAAGTGTAGAAGGTCCAACCCTTCATAGCTGCATGCGGAATTAGCAATTTAGCGTGTAGCAATAGTCCCAGAAACCCGAATCCTCAAGAAGGATGCTCTGGTGAGGGTTTGGAAGCGAGTAGGAGATCTGCTCGTGGGACTCGGCGAGTCGGATTGCGAGTCGGTCTAATCATCCCAAGTAGTGAGTTATGGGTGACTCGGTGAGTGGGAAGAGGGACTTGATGAGTTAGTACTGGGATAGTAGGAGAGGGACTCGGCGAGTCTGTGCCATGACTCGGCGAGTCCAATCAACTGGAAGTTGACTTTGACCAAGGAGTTGACCTTGGACCAGGGGTAGGTCAGTCATTTGACCCAAGGGTATTTATGAGTGACTAATCTATGTTTATGGATTTATAGCCAGAGGATTACCGGTTCAGCAGTCAGACATCTAGCAAGCAGACTTTCAGCAACTACTTTTCGAGGTGAGTTACCTTCCAGTAGCGGTGGGCCTACGACCACAATGCCGGCCCACCAGTAAGAGTTGTATATTAGATGATTGTCTTTGTGATATCATCTAGGTTAGCTGCTACCTGATATGTTATATGTTGGCATGATATGTTATATGTGATAGTGGTAGAGTTTGGTTGTTAGGACCGAAGGGTAGGTCAGGCACCCCGGATACGTCTGACAGTATGTGATTATATGTTTATATGTTGACATGATATGTTATATGAGATAGCGGTAGTAGGAGGGGAATAGTCCCCAAGTTCGGTTGTTAGGACCGATGGGTAGGTCAGCACCCCAGAATGGCTTGACATGGGTAGGTCAGTACCCCATAATGGCTTGACACGGGTAGGACGGCACCCCAGAATGGCCACACGGGTAGGTCGGCACCCCAGAATGGTCGTACCGGGTAGGTCAGGCACCCCAGAATTGTTCGGCAGTATGTATGTTATGTGATTGTATGGTATGTGGTACGATGGGGGAACTCACTAAGCTTTGTGCTTACAGTTTATAGTTTTGATTTCAGGTACCTCTTCGGCGAAGGGGAAGGAGCTGGCGCAGTAGCGGCACATCATACACACATCTTGTTTTCCGCACTATGAGATTATTCTGGGATTTGTACTCTGACATTATGGTTGATTTCATGTTTTAGTTTTTAGACACATAATATGTTTTAAGAAATGATATGATCGAATGTTGTTTATTTTGAAATGTTTTGCAAAGTGTTGAATTAAAAATGAAATTTTTGGACTTGAAAATTGGGTCGTTACACATAAACACTGTCGGAGGGTCTCAAACGCCCTCTGCTGCTCAGGGCGCCACCGGAAATCCACCCCTTCCTCGTAAGACGAGTGAGGGGTACTGCGATATTGGAGAAGTCTCGAATAAAACTCCGGTAGTACCCTGCTAAGCCCAAGAAACTCCTGATGTCTGAGGGAGATCTCGGAGCCTCCCACTGCATAACCGCCTCCACCTTAGCCGGGTCGACCAAAATCCCATCCTGGTTAACGAGATGTCCGAGGAACTGGACCTCTCGCAACCAAAACTCACACTTCAAGAACTTGGCATACAACTGTTCTCGCCGCAGAACCTCCAGTAGCTCCCTGATATGCTCCTCATGCTGCTCTTGGGTCTTGGAATATACCAAGATATCATCTATGAACACAATGACCGAGTGATCGAGCATCGGTCTGCAGACTCGGTTCATCAGATCCATGAACATTGCTGGCGCATTAGTGAGCCCAAACGGCTTCACCACGAACTCATAATGACCATAACAAGTCCGAAACGCGGTCTTCTCCATGTCTTCCTCCCTCACCCTGACCTGGTGGTATCCTGATCTCAAATCAATCTTGGAAAACCAAGATGCACCTTGCAGCTGATCGAAAAGGTCGTCTATCCTCGAGAGCGGATAACGGTTCTTCACCGTTAACATGTTCAACTCCCTATAGTCAATGCACATCCTGTTTGAACCCTCCTTCTTCCTGACGAAAAGGATCGGTGCTCCCCAGGGTGAACTACTCAGACGAATAAACTGCTTACCCAACAGCTCCTACAACTGAGATGATAGCTCCTGCATCTCAGGCGGTGCCAAACGGTACGACGCCTTGGCGATAGGGGCCACACCTGGAACTAGATCAATCCTGAACTCAACCTGCCTCATCGGCGGCACTCTGGGTAACTCCTCCGGAAACACATCAGCAAACTCTCTACCACCGGGACCTCTGAAACTGAGAGCTGCTCTCTAACCCGCGTATCTACCACATACGCCAAATAACCGGCACACCCGTGCAGAATATACTGTCGAGCCCTGGCTACCGAACAAAACCCTGATCCCGACCTGGTGCCCTCACCATATACTACCAGTTCTCCCCCACTTGGGGTTCGAACCATCACCCGCTGACCCTCACAGTCGATCATGGCGCCAAAACGGCTAAGCCAATCCATCCCTACAATCACGCATACATCCCCCATGGGGATAGGAATCAAATCTATCGGGAAGGACACCCCAAAAATCTCCAACTCGCATCCCCAGTAGACTAAAGAAGCAGAAACCCCGTGCTCATTGGCGATTGAAACTCGCAATAGGCACTCAAGATCATCTATCGGTACACTGAACCCTCTAGAGAAGGTCTGAGATACAAACGACCGACTCGCCCCCGAGTCAAATAATACCAAAGCGGGCAAAGAATTCACTAAAAATGTACCTAACCACAGGTACAATAAATAAGCATAACAACAATACAATAGTTGAGACAGAGAATAGAAACATACCAGTAACCACATCCGGTGCTACCTTGGCCTCCTCGGCAGTGAGCTGGAAGGCGCGACCCTGAGCCTTCGGAGGCTCCAACTTGACTGGCCTCCCGTCTCCAATCCTTACAGTAGCTGGCGTGGAACCCTGCGCCGACTTGGCGGCGAGATGCGGACAGTTGGTCTTCACATGACCAACCTGATGACAATGGTAACAAATCCTCATATCTACGGGAGGGGAGTACTGATGGCAGTCCCTGGCATAGTGCCCCTCCTTGCCACATTTGTGGCACCCACCACCTACTCTACGAACTCCCAAATGAACCCTGCCACACTTTCCACAAGTACGGCTCTACTAACCCCTAGACCGTGTATCAGCGGTCTTAGACCGCTTAGGCGCCGGCTGAGATTGTGTCGGTGTCTGACGCTACTCCTTCAGCTGCAGCTCTATCTCCAACTCACGCCGTCTCGCGGCTTCCTGTAGATCCAGGAGAGTATTACAACGCTGTGTAGCCACAAATTGCCATATATCCGTCTTGAGCATACTCAGATAACGAGTCATCTGAGACTGCTCTGACACAAACTCCGGGCAAAACATTGCCCTCTCAGTGAACATCCAGGTAATCTCCCTCACAGACTCCCCATCCCACCTCAATGTCAAAAACTCCTGAGCAAGCCGCTCCCGTTCCCCGCTCAGAACGTAGTGGGTGCGAAACATATCCCAGAACTGCTCTCGAGTAATAGCAGCCTGCTGATCAGCAGAATATGAACCTGTCGTCAATCTCCACTAGTCCTTTGCCCCGAGCCTAAGCAGGTTCAGAGCACACCTGACCTTCTGGTCAGCAGGACATGAGAACGTGAAGAAGCAGCCCTCCACGTCAGACAACCACCGCATAGACTCGGCGAGTCCTTCGAGTTTCATGACTCAAAAAGCTTCTAAATGTATGAAGGACTGAATAGACTCGGCGAGTCCTTCGAGTGGACTCAGCGAGTAGTGTGAAGATTAGGAGGAACTCGACGAGTTGGATGAACAACTCCGCAAGTCTCTTGAAGTTTGCCTTGGACTCGGCGAGTCTGGTCGCGAAACCACGAACCCTTCGAGTTAAGACTTGAATCAGTGAGTCGGGTGGAGACTCAGTGAGTTGGACAGGACAGGACTCGGAAATCGGTGGACTCGACGAGTCATGGGCTGACTCGGAGAGTAGAGTCGCGAATAGAAGGACCCTGAGCATATGAACTCGGTGAGTCAGTAGGAAGACTCGGCGAGTAGGGTTGACCTGGAAGGTTGACTTTGACCAGGACTTTGACTTTGACCAGAGTTGACTTAGTTGACTTTCGAAGGACAGTTAGACTAAGTGTTATATTGATATTGATAGCTTGGGAAGCTAGTGGAGCTGCAGTTTAGAAGAGTTGCGGGCAGCAGCAGAGGGGTTTCAGCAAGTTCAGTAAGTGCAAGTGAGTTTCCCTTTTGTGTGAATGGGTCTACGGCCACAATGCCGGCCCATGTAGTTATGAGTAGGAAGACCCGAGGGTTAGCCCTAGACACAATATGCTAGTATGATATTCAGGATGAGGTCCAATGTAGCGGGCGGGTGCCCAAGGAATGGTTTTCATGATAGTTATACTTGTTGTCTGTGTGATACATGTATGTGCCTGGTAGGAAGGTGAGTGTGGGCGAGGTCCCGTATCTCACCAGCAACAGAGTATGGACGGTGTTCCATGTCTCATTAGCAGCAGAGTAGGGGCGAGGCCCAGGTTAGGGAAAGAGTGAGTGTGGGCCGGGCCCATATCTCACTATCAGTAGGAGTGTGGACGGGGTTCCATGACTCATCAGTTGCAGGACATGGGCGAGACCTTTAGAACAAGATTTGGTAGTATATGTTTAG
Source organism: Lactuca sativa (assembly GCF_002870075.4). NCBI lineage: Eukaryota > Viridiplantae > Streptophyta > Magnoliopsida > Asterales > Asteraceae > Lactuca > Lactuca sativa. The sequence continues at coordinate 192,086,425 of NC_056629.2, forward strand.
TTTATGTGTTGCGATATGCTTATGTGTTAGTATATGTTGGTGGGTGAGGCCCAATGAAAGGCGAGGCCTAAGCGGAACAGATCTGTATCTGAGCGGGGCTCGAAGCCAGGCGAGGCCTGGAGCGGCGGGGCCATTGTAGCGGGCGAGGCCCGAGGTAGGGGCGAGGCCTAGAATAGCAGGCGTGGCCTAGTATATGTAGTAAGTGGTTATTCATGGTATGTGGTAGGTTGGGGAACTCACTAAGCTTCGTGCTTACGGTTTTTAGTTTTGGTTTCAGGTACTACCAGTAGCAGAGAGAAGAGCTCGGGGTGATCGCATGGCACACACCATAGATTAGACAGCCTGGGATGTTTTACTCTGATAATGAACATATGTATTGGAAATTAATACTCTGGTTATGTTACGAATTGATAATTGCATTTTAAGTAATGTTTTATATAAAAGAAATTTTTAGTCTTGAATTTTGGGACGTTACAGTAGCATAAGGAGCATTTGAGGGAGATCCTTGGAGTTCTGAGATCGGAGAGGCTGTACGCCAAATTATCCAAGTGCGATTTCTGGTTACGACAGGTCTAGTTCCTGGGACACCTCGTCAACTAGAATGGGATATTGGTAGATCCGGCCAAGATTGAGGCGGTGATGAGTTGGGAGGTACCGAGATCCCCTTCAGAGATCAGGAGTTTTTCTGGGGTTAGCCGGTTATTATCAGAGATTTATCAAGGATTTCTCCAGGATTGCTGTTCCTCTTACCAGTCTGACCCGGAAGAGCGTGGCTTTCAGTTGGGGCCTGGAGCAACAGGCCTCATTCGAGACACTTCGCTAGAGATTTTGCAAAGCCCCAGTGTTAGCCCTTCCGGAGGGAATAGAGGACTTTATGGTATTTTGTGACGCGTCAATATCGGGATTGGGTGCGGTGCTGATGCAGATAGGGCATGTGATAGCATACACATCAAGGCAGCTGTAGCCTCATGAGACGAGGTATCCTACCCACGATCTGGAGTTGGGCGCTGTAGTGTTCGCCCTCAAGATCTGGCGTCACTATTTGTATGGGGTTCGGTGTACCATATACACAGACCACAAGAGCTTGAAGTATCAGATGGATCAGCCCAACCTGAACATGCGCCAGAGGAGATGGTTGGACGTGGTAAAGGATTATGAGTGTGAGATCCTGTACCACCCGAGCAAGGCTAACGTGGTAGTCAATGCCTTGAGTCGTAGGACAGAGAGTGCCCATTACGAGATGTTTGTTTGAGATTGATTGTGACGACTCCGGTGTTGGACACCATTCGGGAGGCCTGGGTAGAGGCCATGAGACCGAAGAACTGCAAGCGAGAGAAGGAGATCAGACAGATATCTGAGTTCATTGCCGATAGTCGGGGGCTTATGACCTTCTAGGGCTGGATTTGGGTGCCATTTGAGGGCGGGGCACGTACCATTTTGATGGAGGAGGCGCACAGGTCGAGGTTTTCGATCCATCCCGGGGCCACTAAGATGTGTTTGGACCTGAAAAGAGACTATTGGTGGCCCTGTATGAAGAGGGATGTGGCGTGGTTTATAGAGAGGTGCTTGACCTGTCGCAAGGTTAAGGCCGAGCACTAGTGTCCACATGGAAAGTTGCAGCCACTTGAGGTTCCCCAGTGGAAGTGGGAACAGATTTCCATGGATTTTATCACCAAATTGCCGAGGACTGCGAGAGGCGTCGATGCGATTTGGGTGATCGTCGACCGGATGACAAACAACGCTCATTTTCTTGCTATCAGTGAGAGCTCTTCCGCAGAGAGGCTGGCGGAGGTGTATGTGAGGGAGGTGGTATCGCGACATGGTGTACCGATCTCGATTGTGTCAGATCGAGATGTGCGTTTCACTTCCAGGTTCTGGAAGAAGTTCCATGAGGAGTTGGGTACTAGGCTGCATTTCAGCACCACTTACCACACACAGACGGACGGACAGAGTGAGCGGACAATTCAAACGCTCGAGGACATGCTTCGGGCATGTGTGTTGGAATTCAGAGGGAGTTGGGACACGTATTTGCCATTGGCTGAGTTTTTCCATAATAACAATCACCATTCTAGCATTGGTATGCCTCCCTTCGAGTTGTTGTATAGGAGGAGGTGTCAGACTCCCATCTTTTGGGGAGAGGTAGGGAAGCGAGTGGTGGGAAACACTGAGATAGTGCTTCAGATGACAGAGCAGATACAATAGGTTAGACAGAGGTTGCTAACGGCCCAGAGTCGCCAGAAGAGTTACGCATATAGGCAACAATCCGAGCTCGAGTTTCAGGTTCGAGATTTTGTACTCTTGAAGGTGTCTCCTTGGAAAGGAGTGATCTGATTCAGGAAAAGAGGCAAGTTGGGGCCCCGCTACATTGGACCGTTTAGGGTGATCGCGAGGGTGGGCAGGGTAGCATATCGTTTGGAGCTACCTGCGGAGTTGAGCCAGATTCATGATACCTTCCACGTGTCTCAGCTGAGGAAGTGTATAGCTGACGAGTCAGCAGTGGTGCCATTGGAGGATATCCAGGTGGACGCGAGTCTGAATTATGTTGAGAGACCGATCGCGATCTTGGACCAGAAGGTCAAGGTTCTGAGAAACAAGGAGGTGCCTATGGTTCAGGTCTAGTGGCAACATCATAGGGGGTCCGAGCTGACTTGGGAGTCGGAGTCAGAGATGCGGGAGCAGTCTGGTTCTAGTGGGGGAGAATTGTAACATCCCGAAATTCAGGTAAAGCTATTTAACCCTTCTCTTTTGTCAATTTGTCAAGTTTAGCCCTTGAGTGAGTTTTGTGGCAAATGAGTACGCGGGGCATACTGGGAGTACGTTGCGTGTACTCATGCACTTAATTTGGACGTGGACTCGCCTAGGTACGCTGGGCATAGAGGGCCCAGATGCAAACCCTAATATTTGGCTTGTGCACTATATAAGGGATGCTAAGGCTTATTCCTCAGCCACCATATTAGAGTGTGAAACCCTAAGAGAGCCTTCCTTCGTCCTTAAGCTTGTGTGTGAGTATTTTGAGCTAAAAGTGCCTTGGTGTGTTAGTGAAGACGAAGGAGAGGAGCTTGTGGAAGCTAGGGCTTGAAGTGAAAGTTTGGATCTGAGATCTTCGGAGGAGGGAGCTTCATCTAGAGGTATAAAGTTCAAAACTTTCCTCTTTATTTTGGTTTGGTGTTGCATAGACCATTTCTAGGGTTAAAAGTCCCAAAGGTGGAGACTTTGTGAGTGTAAGGGACTCGATGGACCTAGATCTATCCCATTTCAGTGATATTTGTGTTATAGATCCATAAAAATCCCAACTTGGTCGTTGTTATGGGGTCATCCTTGAGTTATGAGCTTTTCTAGGGTTGGAAATGGAATGTTATGGGTGTTAGTGACTTGTCTAGCCATGAAAAGGCTTAAAGTCACCAACTTTATGGATTAAGAGGCTAAGAAATGGTCAGATCTAGAAGTTGGACGTCTGTCTTAACTGTTTAAGACCCCAAGAGCTAAGGAGTCTGAAACTAGGAGTTACGCGGGGCGTAATCCCAGTACGTGCGGCATAGGGGGTCGTGTTCCCCGTTTCTGTAAGGTCGCCGGGTACGCCCAGCGTAACCTAGAGAGTTGACTTTTGTTGACTTTTAGGGTTTGGTCAACTCTAGGGTCCTTGAGTCATGGGAGGGGTAAAATGGTCTTTTACCCTTCTGAGAGTACAAAGAGAGGGAATAGTGTAGCCTTGAGAGTTGTATTGATTAAGAGTGTTTATTCATATGATTAGGCGGAGGTTAGACCATATTTTTACCGAGTTCAAGATTACCGAGTTACCCGAGGTGAGTCTTCTCACTATACTTTACCAAAGAGTTGTAATTAGAGTTATGTGATAGAGTATCTTGTATGCTTTTGTATGATGTGATTTCTATGTGATTTGTGCTATGTATGATTCAGATTTTACAGAGTTAGGACCGAAAGGTCCACAGAGTTAGGACCAGAAGGTCCACAAAGTTAGGACCAGAGGGTGCACAAAGATATGGGACTGGAGGGTCCCACTGAGACACATTAACCAGAGGGTCATACAGATTTATAGCCTCGAGTGGCTAATATGTGTTGTATGTGGTATTTTGGGGAACTCACTAAGCATTTATGCTTACAGTGTTGTGTTATGTGTTTCAGTACCAGTGAGGATTGCGGGAAGGCGCCGGTATGATCAGTACACACATGAGGAGTTTTTTTTACACATTATGATCTTGGGTTGTGTTTTTATGGATTGAGATGTGATACAATGACATTTTTATAATATTTGTGAATGAAAGTGTGTTTTTAAATTGTGAAAAATTATTTGAAAATTTGGGTGTTACATCAACCCTCACTACTAGGGGACATCGCCTATCTCACAATTGATTCTGACAGCTCTGCACAACTCACACCTCCATGGAACTTCCATCAGCCCCTACAGCGCTAGTGTATGCTAGCCGCACATAACATTGGACCAGATAGAATTTCGAATATCCAATCCTACCCTAAGGTCGAATCAGACATTCTCAGGCTGTAAGATCTTGACTATACACAGCCTTGATGCATATACTAAACATCTATAATTATGATGTCAATTCCATATACATGAAACTCTAGGCTAATAGGTATCATATAATCAGGCGAATCTATCATGTGATTCTTGAAGATCCCTAGCCTAGCACTAGCATGCTGTTCTAACATATCAAAATATCAAATAATTGTATGGTATTTTGGGGTTTGCTTACAGGCTCCGGTTGATCGTATCCTCTGCATCCTCCATCCTTTATTTTGAAAACCATTTTTAAAAGTTACTTTCCGAAAATCTCCTTGATTTGAGACTGGATTCACACGAGTGTTCCTCCAATTTACTCAAACCGAGGCTCTGATACCAACTTGTAACATCCATAAATTTTACACCAAATTTAAACTTTTTCGATCATAAGTAAAAATCAAATAGCATCGTTTACAATAATGTTTTCAAATCAATATCCATCAGAGTGTCCCAAAATCATAACATAAGGATGAGGAGTGGTACGGTCACGCCTTCGCCTTGCCATGATCTCCTGAAGTACCTGAAACAATAAACTAAAACTGTAAGCCTGAGGGCTTAGTGAGCTGCCCTGATTCTGATCTAACAGATCATAACCACATGTAGCATACCATAACAATAACAACTAAAGGGCCGGACTTGGTGCCGTAGACCCTATCGATATAGTGAGGATAACTCACCTTGCAGATGTCGACTCGGAAGATAAACTCCAACTCTCGGATCACTTGACACAGGATCCACCACCTATGATCATAGTACAATATACTCATAAGTCCTTAACCTTATAAGGTACTCCATAACCCACTAGTCAACCCCTGGTCAAAGTCAAAGTCCTCAGTCAAGGTCAACAATCCATGTTGACCCCAACTCGCCGAGTACCCTCAGCTACTCGCCGAGTTCCTTGAAGCACATTCCAACTCGCCGAGTCATCGGGGTGACTCGTCGAGTTCCTTCGATTCTCGTTCAAACTTTAAGGCCACCCGTCGAGTTCCCTCGTTGGAACTCGACGGATACACACACATACATATCATTGGGAAAACTCATCCGACTCACCGAGTTGTTCTTCAACTCGTCGAGTCTTATGGTAATCTTCATCGGACTCGACAAGTTGTTCATCTAACTCGTCGAGTTCACAACCATCTTCATGTGACTCGCCGAGTCAACCTTGCGACTCGCCGAGTCCATTCAGTCCTTTTTCCATACATACTTGTTGTGAGCCATGCAGCGGCTCCAAATCACAGATCCAAGTTTCTAGGGTATGCTTATCACGTAAAGTTGCAAACTTTACATGTATGCATGGCTATAAAGGCTCTAAATAACTATTTTAAGTTCTTAATGAAGCTTCATGCTCAAGAGGGACCTCAATCATGACCAAAACTATAACTTTATGCTTCTAGAATCCAAGGAGCGTCCAGATCTGAAGTTACAACCTCAGATCTAGCCCATAGCTCATCTTTCCAACTTAATATCTCACCAAAAACCCTAAAACTCAACCAATAGAAGAGATTCACATGGAAAAAGGCGATTTGGTTACCTCCAGAAGATGATAACTGAGATAAGTGTTGATTCCCACACTCTACTTGCTCCAATCTCCTTCTCCTACAAGCCTTCTCCCTCCAAAGATCCTCTTTTCAAGCTTCAAACACACAATGGGCACACACACACACACACGTGTATTAGGGTTTTAAGGAGCTCTCAAAGACTGCAAAGAGGCCAAAGGAGGCTGAGACTCCTATAAATAGAGGTGCAAACCCCTGGATTTAGGGTTTCATCTGCCAGCTCGTACTCGCTGAGTCCCAATATGGACTCGTCGAGTAGGTCACTTAACACGCGATCCCACCCCGTTACAGATATGATGAACCTTTGATTGGAGATCGAGAAATTCCTTTCGAGATACAACCAACTTCTTCTTCCTTTTTGATTTCATTTTGGAAGCGGAGTGTTGGGAACCACTTGACTCTTCGTCATCCAACACCAAGATGAAGTCATTTGAATGGAGAGGCTGTTGGATTTCATCGTTGTCTTTATCATCTAGACCAAACGTTGACGCAAAGCTGATTTCTATTGCAGTACCATCTTTATTGGAGTCATGAGCTTCGGTGTTTGGGGGAGGCTTAGAAGGACCAACAACATTCTCCATCTCTTGAACATTTTGTACGGTTTTTTCCATATTTGACATCCATTGTTGAATTGTAAGGATGTCATGCACCGTCTTTGCATTGTTGAACATGGTAGCCCAATACATCTATCCCGTTCATCGTAAATCATATTTTATTTTTACCCTCCTAATCATAGTTTAGTTTTAAATATTTTCAATTTTTTTAACTAACTAATTATTTCTATCTTAGTTTTCATTTATTCAGTGTTTATATATTAATCTATGATGATCATATACTAACTAAATGAGGAGGTTTTATGAAACACTTTAAATAGATGAAGATGAATGTGTTTTTCTTGAATGGATGGTTAGTGGTTAGAAGTTAGTATAACCAAGTTAGTAGAATTCTTGAACGGCCGGATCAAAACTCGGGACCTCTAATCTAAGAGGCAAAATCTCTACCAAGTGGGTTAGTCCCACATAGGTGAGGATGAATATGTTAAATTCATAAATAAAAGCTATTAAAAATGTTTAATCATCGGAAATGTCATTTTATTAGAGATCAAAATTAACATAATAATAAATTCGTAAAAATATTGAATCATATTAAAATCTACAATTGAAGATGCTTTTATAATAATTTATAGGAAAATCTTCAAAAACAGTCCATGTGGTTTCCAAAAAAACAAAATCAAGTTTGGCCATTCTCTTTTTTTTGTCATCAAGGATGGTCCTTGTGGTTTGAAAACTTTTGATGGATTGTCCCTTTAGCTAACTCTGTCACATTGATCCATTAAGTCCGAACATATGCAAGGCTTGTGCAGGCAAAATTGGCTTTTATATGCCCTAAGGACCATTCAAGAAGTTTTAAATGTTTATATATTTGATTTACTTTCTGTCTCCTAAAACTTCAACCACGACCTTTCATTCTGCATCCATGCGAGAAGTTATGTGTTTCATGATGGATCTAGGTGTAGATCGGAACTGGATGCCTATTTCCTAGAATCGCACTTTATGGACTTGATCCACCAGGATCTAAAGAACGCCACCCTACTTTCTATAGTTGGTGTTGTACCGGTCGAAAAAAGGCTAAGTTTAGCACTTTGGAAGAGAATTGTGCGCTGAGAGTGGGCGATTCCGATGAAGAAGACATGAACCTCTCTCTTGCTCCCAAGAAATTCGAAAACTCTACTCTTTTCATTGATTCCATTCCGGTGGCGGAGTTCCAAAGCCGACAACTCGCAGTTCATCCACCGGGAGCCCTAACCATCTCCCGAGAGCTTCTTGACACATCCATTGTTGTAGAAGCAATAAGCAGGATTTCATGTTGGGGTGAGGATAAAACAAAATTGGGGAAACGCGTTGGGAGGAGTTACGGATCAGTGATGGAAGATGTTGTGACAGGTTACAAAATGCATAACATGGAATGGAAATCGGTGTATTATGTGATAAAACGAGATGCCTTCCGTGGTACAGCTCCGATTAATTTGACATATCGACTTCATTAGGTGCTCCGTTGGGCTACAGGTTTAGTCGAGATTTTCTTCTCACGTAATAACGCTCTATTAGCAAGCTCGAGAATGAAAATTTTACAAAGAGTCGCTAACCTTAACGTAGCCATGTATCCCTTCATTTTCATCTTACTCATTGAATATTGCTCCCCCCGCGCTTTCCCACTTTTCCGGTCAGTTCATCATGCAAACCCTAAACATGACTTTTCTGGCGTACATACTCACAATTACTTTATGCATTGTGATGCTTTTTGTGCTTGAGGTGAAATGGTCAGGATTGAGTTAGAAGGAGATGAAGAAAGGGGGAGGAGATGAGCTGGTGATCGAGTGAGGTTTATGAATAATCATTTCACATTTATAATTACATGGCAAAAGTGAAGGCTTATTTTCATGATTAGACTTAACAAACCAAATTACAAAAAAGTTAACCCAAAATTGATTTTTTTGAAAACCACAAAGACCGAAGATTTTCCTAATTTATATGAAGATACTCTTTCTTTCATAAATGTACACCATCTGGAATATAATTAAATTTTTATAATCTACAAATGTTTCTCCCCAAACTTACAATTACAAGAACAAGGGAAAAGTTACATAGTCTATGACCCTGGCGCAAACTTGGTGGCATAGACCCAGGCATTGTTAGCCACAGGATTGTCCAAATGGTCCAATAGGTTCTCCAATGGCCCCTTCCCTGTAACAATAGCTTGAACAAAAAACCCAAACATGGAGAACATTGCGAGCCTTCCATTCTTGATCTCCTTCACCTTCAACTCAGCAAATGTCACCGGGTCATCCGCGAGCCCCAACGGGTCAAAATATTGGCCACCGGGGTAAAGGTTGTTACCGTCTCCAACGCCTTCAAGACCGTTGATGCGGAACCCCTCAACAAGACCCATCAACACCACCTGGAATCCGAGCACCGCCAGTATGCTTTGAGCATGGACAAGGTTCGGGTTTCCTAAGTAGTCCAGACCACCTTCGGAGAAAATCTGGGCTCCGGCCTTGAACCAGACTGGCTCCTTGAAATCAACTTTCACCCACTTTTGGAGAACCTCCGGCGTGATACATCCGAATGCACCAAGCATGGCCCATCGCCCATGGATAACCTGCAACATGAGTAAGCCCCGTTAACTAATAATCTTTTCGGTTGGATTAAATGAGATGATAAAAAGGAGTGAAAATGGATATGTCACCTCTAGAGCCCTGTTCTTAGCGAAGGCCTCGGGATCAGCGGACAGGCCAGCGGTGTCCCAACCGTAGTCACCGGGGAATTCGCCGGTCAAGTACGATGGTGTCTGAGCGGAAAAGGGTCCCAAATACTTGACTCGGTCAGGTCCGTACCACAAGTCGTTTCCCTGTTCAACCATTAAACAAACAAGTTTAGTGGATTTAGTTTCTCTATGGGGTCTGAGCGGCAAAGAAGCGATCTTTTCAATATTAGCAGAAGCCATACCATGGTGAATTTGGCACTGGGCATGGAGACAACATCTCTTAGAGAGTTGAGACCCGATGGTCTTGTTTGACCCAAGAATGGGGTCGCTCGGACCACGGTGGTAGAGCTAGCAGCTGCAGCCATTGATGGATGTGGTTTCTGATGAGTGATGGTTCAAGAGAGGAAGGTACAGGTGCTGTTGCCTGTTGTAGATGATGGAGAAGGTTGCGAGGGTGGGGGTATCTGTAGGGAGTGAACTGTGACAGGTGTGTGGTTAAGATCATGAAATTTGGGAAGAACCAATGAGAAAGCTTCAAAAGATTTCGTATATCTGCAACTCATATTACCCTATCCATTATGTCTTCTGGTCACCTCATATATATAATATTTATATTTTAAAGTATTTCGTATTAATTGCAATGTGTACTTGTTGTGCAAAATTTCTAGTAGCACGACAAACGAGTGATACGAAATCGATGATCTAAGATTAAGCTTACATTTGATTTGATAGCTTCAAAAGCTTTCAACTCAAATAGTTTGAAAATAACTATTAAAAACGACATTCAGTTATAAAAGATTTGTAAACTCAAATAACTTGAAAATATCTATTAAAGAACGATATTTAGTAGGGATGAACAGTTTTTCCAAATTTGGATCTCATACCTGTATCGTACAAACCGTACCAAATGTAAAAATATGGAACGGTATTTAGGAACAATGTAGAGTTTCTTCATAGTAGTTGGTGTTGTAAAACTCAGTCTAATCGGCCGAAAACTCGACACATATTTAGAACTCAGTCATTTACTACGACGGTCCAAAATCTTCGAAAAACACAAATATGATAATGAATATGATAAATGAACAATATGAATACAAGGATTAACAAATAGACATTTTTAGACTATTTAAATTAAATGTATATTGTTATCATTAATTTCGAAATTATTATGTTATATCGGTAATTATCAAAATTTGTTGATAAACCAATTTTAACAATAAATAAGGACAAACATTTACCATGTTTGACTCAAGATCTCATATATCGCTAAAATGTCACACCCCCGACGATAGTAAATTATGATTAATAAATATATCATAATATGATAATAAGATAAGATCGTCAGATATCCTACAAAGATAGTAACCTACTGTTGATAAAATACTTTATGAAAGGTTTTTCTTAGGAAAAATGATTCTTAAATTAATACAACTAAAGAAAAGCTGAAAACTCTAAAAACATGTGCACTCATCAACATTATGTTGATGTTTCAAAAAAAATACGTGTATTCTCAAGGAGATGAGTATGGAGGATGGTGGTGTTAAAGAGGAGGATAGTCGTGTCAAGGAGGAGGAAGTCTACAAGGAAGCTACTAGAGGTTAGTTCCGTCTGTTTGTCATTTTTAATCATGTTTAGGAAGCGTGCTTGACTATTAAAAAAAATATAACTCCAGAATAATTTATAATAAAAGAAACGTTTGTGGCATACCTTGTGTTATGTTCTTTATATATTTGTATGCGTCGGTCCAATTTCCCCACTATCCTTACACTCATATCCCTGAGAATACATGTAATTTTGAAAACGTCAACATAATATTAGTGAGTGCACAAGTTTTTAGAGCTTTCGGCTTTAATTTGGTTGCATTAATTTAAGAATCATTTTTCCTTCCACTACAAAAAAAAAGCCATTTAATGGCATACAAAAAGTGCCACAGAAAACTTAAAAAATGCCACTAAAGACCCTACTAAGAATCAGCGGCACACAAAAAAAGTGCCACTAAGAGTGATACCACTAAAGCCTTTTAGTGGCACTTTTTGGTTTGTCACTACAAACCTTTAAGGTTTTAGTGGCACTTATTTTTGCCACAATATACAAAAAAGATTTTGTGGCACAAGTTTTGTGCCGGTAAAAACTATTGTTATTTAAAATTTATACCACATTTAGTGGCACATAATTTTTGCTACAAAAACCATATTCTCAATTTAAATGTCATTATGGACAGTTAACATATTAGCCGTTAACATATTAGCTTTGATTAGTTAAAATCATTAATTATAAAAGATAAACAAAACAATAAATTGTAAAATCATAATACCATCATTTCAATTAAAAGTTAAATCGTTTTCCAAAAACGTTTCAAATGTTTGGAAACAAATTCATACTAAGTGTCAATTTAAGTCTAAAAATCTAACATAAAACACAAAAAATCATTACGCTCTTAAATCTCTCTCAAAGTCTTCATGGAAGTAATGTGATCCTCGTGTAAACTCTTTCTTACCAATGACACTAGTGGTTACCTGTTAAAAAAAACAAACACCTTTCAATATGCATACAATGAAAACATGATTCAAAATGCAAGTAAAAGTTTTGTCCAATACATATGTGAAAAGTTGAAACAGTAAAGTATATACCATTGTTATTCTGACTTCTTACTGGTGATATCTGGTTAACTGATATAGAATTGTTAGGGACTGAAGAAATACCAGGGACCTAAAACATATTAATGAAAACAAATTAATATGATTAATACATAAAATATAAACTAAGTAATAGTGCATGTAATTACCTCTATGTTCATATTTCTAAGAACTGCAGACAAGTTTGCATTAGGGATATGTTCTTGGATGATGTTTGCCATAACGTTGACAACACTCTTTAGTTGATGAATAGTTTGTGAATCTGATGAAGAGTCACCATTCTTTTTTGCAGCCGGCATCCTTCCTACTAATCGAACATACCCCCTTTTCTCTGGGCCTTTAACCTTTGAGTAGTCATCATTTGTAATATCACTTGAATCTATAGGTGTGCTTATGGAGTCACTTGCAATAGCTTTCAATGAAGCCTAAATATATCATAACACATGTAATATTTAAAAAATAAACATACATATGATAAAACATAAACATATATATGATAGGAACATTTAAAATACATAAAAGTGCATTACCACAACTTCAGCAGCTTTATCATCAACAATACTTCCATCTTTACGAGTGCGGGTTGTTACATACATTTCTCCTCGTGATGGGTATACACCATTATTATTTATTGCCTATAAAAGGAAAAAAGATATGTTTAATATATAGCTATTAAAGGAAATAAAAACCAAAAAAGACAAAAATAAATAAATAAATAAATAAAACTAAAAAAACAAGAATAATACCATTTCATGAGCAAGTCTAGCAAATGATTTTGTTCCCGTAACATGAGGCTCGTGCATCTTTTCACGACTCATTCTTTTTACAACACATGTACTCTAAGGTAAATAGTAAATTATTACACATTCTTCAAATATACATAAAATGAAACTTACAGATCTACCTGAAATTCAGAAGTGAACCAACGAGTAACTAATTCTTTAAATTGAGTTGGATTCACTCTATTGTCTTTTTTAGTTTGCTGTGTCACAATTTCATCAATAGAAAGGCTAGGATCATACGCACGTGTCTTTAATGAACCTTTCCATGTTCTCCATTTTTTTCCCATGCTATGAAAGATCCATTTTTTAATCTCACTAGTCTCAACTGGATGAAATATAAACTTGGACTACACATAAAAGAATTAATATGTTAGCTTATATGAATACAAAAAGAAAATCCTTTATCAAGTATTATAAGTGATATATACCTTAACCAGTGAATACATATCCTCTTTCTTTTGTATGGGAACCTTTCTCCAGTCAGAATATTCTATTGAAACATGATCGGCCATCCTCACAAGCGTTCCAAGGTATTGAACAAGTTCATTACCTTCATCCCCCACTGGCTTTCCGAAGTTATTAAATGTGACAACTATTCTTTGTGTACTATTCATTTTCCATGTTTCTGATTTTTGGGTATAACCTCTGACCTTTTTGGGAGCACCTAAACAATAGCAACCAAAAAAATGTAACTCAATAGCAACCGGGGAATAATCAACAAAAATCGAAATAGTGACATTCTATCATATTTTGTCAACAAAGGGACCTATTTTGTAAATTTCATAGGACCAAATCTGTAAAATCAATTCAGCAAAAGGACCTGTAGTTGATCATTAACATATCAGTAAAACGACAATTTTTGTATAAATAATTCAGCAAAAACATGGTTATTGTTAAAAAAATTGTTAGATAAAATCTAATTAAAGAAGATTTTAACAATATCAAATTTTAAATAAATTGTGAAACCTAAGGGTGTAAACTGAAAAGTTTAAAACCAAATATGAAAAGAAATATGGGATGAGGGGTTACAGGGGAAATAAGAGTCAAAACCAGGGACATATATTGTAACTTTGGATTTGAAAGCCAAAAGCAAAATTACGTGGTTTCTTACTCTGTTTCTTACGTCTTTTTCTTTTTAGAGACAAAATAAAATATCCTACCAATAAACCTCTGTTTCTTTTATAATTTCAAACCGCTGTTTTTTGTAATGACCATTATACCCCTATTTCTTTTTAATTTTCATACACATGTTCTTTATAATGACATTATAACCCTCTTTCTTTTTATATTTCAATCCTCTGTTCTTTTATAATTACCATTAATCTATTATACCATATGGTAATTTTGTGTTGGAGTAACTAAGATACCTTGTTCGTTTGCACCTATCTCACACTCAGAAGATTGTTGGTTAGATTGTTGATTAATAGACTGACATTCTTCACAATTTGATTGAACACCTTCAGTTTCAGTAGCCCCATGGTCTTTAATGAGCTCGTTGATTTCAGTAGAAGTGATACATAGCCTCTTTCGCCTTCCCATACTGTCTATTCAAAACACATGCAATACAGACATCAATATTGGCCATATAATTAATATTAAAATAATATGCAATAAACAAAAGATGCATTGCAAGTATCATAAATCTAACGCACACACATGTATAACAGATAAAAACACCACTATATAGCACCTAATGATACAATTGTCCAAAAAGTACACCAAGATTTAAGACATAATATTAATGACTAATCAAAAAAGAATAAAGTCATCATCGCTTTCTTCAACATCTTCTTCATGTTCCATCTCAGGGGTAATGTCTATGCCATCTTCACCATCATCCCCAATCCTATGCAAATTAGGCACATCAAATGTGCAATCATTAGAATAGGGAGAAACCTGAGTATCGACACCTCCCATGTCAAATACATCTCTTAATTTTACATGTTTGACAATTTCCCAATCTTTCTGCTTAGGATCTGTGACATAGAAAACTTTCTCAACTTGTGATGCCAATACGAAGGGATCATCTGTTAAATTAGCACCTGTATGCGCCCTGTATGAGAAATTCACCAATGTTACACCATTATCTTTCTTGCAGCCCCTATTGATGTCAACCCACTCACATTTGAATAAAACTACTCGTATTTGACCTGAGTAGTTTAACTCAATAATGTCACTCAATTTACCATAGTAGTTAATCACGCTATGAACAGGCCTTCTATCTCGACTACTAGCATAATTTGCACCTTCTACAGTAACAACGACACCACTATTTTGGGTTCTTAGTGATTTCTCTCGATTTTTTGTATGAAAACGGTAACCCTTAACAAGGTATCCAGAGTATCGTTGCACACTTCTAAGTGGACCACGAGCAAGCCATTTTAGGTCTTCAATTACTTCATCACCTTGTTCTTCCATACGTGCAACCTACAACATAGATGTTAATAGTCTTAAAACTAATATCCTAAATGAAAAATTATAACATATTCAACATTTTTTTCGAATTACCCTTCTCTTGAACCAATCACTAAACTGTTGGGCATGAATCTTGTCGATTTCATAATCTGGTAGCCGACGAGAACGGTTTTGTCCCTTGACTATCCGTTTGTGTTCCCTTAAAAAAAACCCATATTAATATTTTTGTGTGAAAGATGAATGAATAGAAAGAGTTTCTAATAACATAAAAATCATGTATTGTCTTACTCTCGAAAAGGTGAAACTGACTCGACATTGAATAGTACATAACGATGAGCTTGAGAAAGTGACTTTTCATCAATGACTGAATTTGAAGATCTCCTCCTTCTTTTGTGAAAAGATAGTCCCGAATGCAATTTATGCCCTATAGCACGACCGGGGCAAAGATTGTTGGATTCTTCAATGTCATTTTGTTGACCCTCATCATCATTCCTAACTGGTCTACTGAAGACGGTTTCTACTTTCGATATATATCTGGAGCAAAAAGTTATACTTTCTTCAGCTATATAACCTTCAGCAATTGATCCTTCCGGACAAGCTCTATTATGAACGTATGACTTAAGTTTACAAAGGTACCTGTAGTGCCATAGTTACAAGTCATTGATTATTTATAAGTTTTAAATTGTTGAAAACAATAAATAAACTTTATAGAAATGTTACGTACCTTTCAATAGGGTACATCCAACGAAATGCAACAGGACCTCCAAGCCTCACCTCTCTGGTTAAATGGATTACCAAGTGTACCATTACAGTAAAGAAGGAAGGCGGAAATATTTTCTCTAATTTGCATAGAGTGAGAGAAACTTTAGCCTCAATAAAATTTAGATCA
Organism: Lactuca sativa; assembly: GCF_002870075.4. Classification (NCBI taxonomy): domain Eukaryota; kingdom Viridiplantae; phylum Streptophyta; class Magnoliopsida; order Asterales; family Asteraceae; genus Lactuca; species Lactuca sativa. Next base: position 192,102,504 of record NC_056629.2, read on the forward strand.
TCATCAGATAAATCCTTGTAGCAAATGATCCTAAAAAAATCGCATAATTCAATTATGACCGAGCTTACATGGTCCGGTAAAGTTCCACGTAATGCAATCGGCAAATACTCTTGCATCAACACGTGACAATCATAACTTTTCATCCCAATTAGTTTGCGCTCATTTAAATGAACACATCGAGAGATATTGCATGAAAACTCATCAGGTGGTTTGATTGACTTGAGACATTTTAAAAATTCAGTCTTTTCAACCCGGGACATCTGATAGCAGGCTTTTGGTATGAAAGTAACATTACTTCTAGGTCGTTTCTTTGGATGCAATTCCTTTCTCATACCTAATTCTTGTAAGTCAAGCCTTGTTTTATAGTTATCTTTGGACTTTTTTTCTTGTCCTAATACTGTCCCCACTATGTTGTCTTGCACATTTTTTTCAATGTGCATCGGATCAAGATTGTGACGTAAAAGCAAATGTTCCCAATATTGCAACATAAAAAAAATACTTTTCTTTTTCCATGGACCGCCATTAACATTGTCAACAAGAAATTCTGTATTTTCTAGTTTTTGTAGAATCTCCTTTCCAGAAGAAGGAACTGGAGCTACTCTTAATTCGTGGCGTCCAAGAAATGATCTAGTGTCTAAACGCCAACGATGGTCAACTGGAAGCCACCTCCTATGACACATATAACACCACTTTCTTCCATTGGTTAGCCATTTGGAATCAGTATCAAAACCACATATAGGACATGCAAGTTCTCCTTTAGTGCTCCATCCTGACAGATTGGCATAACCTGGAAAATCTGATATGGTAGAAATAAGAGCAGCCTTCAACTGGAAGTGTTGTTTCGTTGATGCATCAAATGTATTAACTCCATCCTCCCATAACTCCTTCAACTCTTTAATCAGAGGTTGCATATACACGTCTATTTTGTTTCCAGGACTTTTTGGACCCGGAATGATTAAAGAAAGAATGAAATTTGGTTGCTTCATAACCAACCATGGAGGCAAGTTGTATGGAATAAGAAAAACTGGCCAAATACTGTGTGCCACATTCATTGTCCTAAACGGGTTGAAACCATCACTCGACAAAGCTAGGCGAACATTACGGGGATCACGAGCAAATTCTGGAAACTTTTCATCAAAATCTTTCCAATTTAATGCATCTGCTGGGTGTCGCAACTTTCCATCTTTTACACGATCCACATGATGCCACTTCATAAAATTAGATGTCTTTGATGACATAAACAATCTCTGAAGTCTAGGCTTTAGAGGAAACCACCGCAATATTTTTGATGCCTTTTTCTTAGGAGGGCTCACTTCTTGTTCTGGATTAGCTTCATGAACTTCTCACCTAGAAGACCCACAAAAGGAACAAACTTCATCTTTCTCCTTGTCATCCCAAAACAACATGCAACCATTAGGACATGAATGAATTTTTTCATATCCTAATCCCAAGTTAGCCATTATTTTTTTTACTTGATGTGTTGATTTAGGTAACACATTTCTTTCAGGTAACAAATCCTTTAAAAACTCTAACAACATAGAGAAAGATTTGTTACTCCAACCACCAAGACACTTTAAATGGTACAAATACACCACACATGATAATTTGTTGTATTTGCAATTCGGATACACTTTCTCTTCAGCCTCCTTCATAAGGTCATCGAATTTATTTCTCCCATTTCCCATCTCTTGACTATTATTTAAGGCATTCTCATGTATTTCCGCTCCCCTTCCACCTTCCATCTCAAAAATATCATTCAACATTTCATGCATTTCATGGTGAAATATGCTTTCTTCTTCGTTATGGGTTGTGCTTGTTGATGCAACTGTTGTGTCCTCCCCATGATATACCCATTTCAAGTAGTTTGGACAGAACCCTAAACATATGAGGTGATCTAGAACAATTTGTCTATTCTGATATTCCATGTTTATACAGTTTGTACATGGACACTTTATCATCCCCCCATTGACACTTGTTCTCTCAAATGCAAAATTCAAGAAGTTTAGCACACCATTAACAAAAGTTTGACTTGATCTTGGTGCAAGATACATCCAAGATCTGTCCATGACTTATAGTGAGAAACAACAGAAGATTAACTATAAAAAAAGAAATGGTATTAGTATAAGATGCTTCTCAAACTTTTTATCAGGCATGAGTATGAGTAATTAGGTCTCACAATTAGGAAACAGAAATGACAGCACTAAAAAAACCAACAAAGAAAATAGAATGAATACCTGCTGAAGTAGCTAACTCCTATGGAGGAAAATGTAGCAGAGAAAAATCGTAGTTGCAACAAGGAACCAATTGACCCAGTAGGCTTGGACCAGAGATTGATGGTGATACCTGTAATCGAATCGTTAGTAGGAAGCAGAGATCGGTCGAATTTTAAAAGGTGCTAGTGAACCCGAGTGAAGGTGAAACTTAACCTAAAGTTCGCCAGTAAGATTGGTTTTGTTGAAATTGTTTGAAGGATGAGGAAATCACGACTATAACCATTCAAAACTATAATTTCACAGCAGGAATTTTCAGTAGAGGGATGGGGAATTTCCCTGGCGGTCGATTTCAACTTTTAATGGAGGGAAACTAAAAATTTCACCTGATTCTGGAGGGAAAGGGGAAGCCAAGCTGAAATTTTTACTAGATGCACAAGAGAAGGGGAAAACGAGCCACAAATGAAAATGAAAGTTAGGTCTAAATTAATGGCACATTAGTTCTATTCTAAAGTACTTTACACGCATCATTTAAAAAGTGAATATATTTTTCATTTACAATAAGATAAGATGCTTTTTTAGGTTTTAATGACACATTATATTTTTATCCCATCGTTAATTCTAGGCCTCATTTTTTAAGTTTTAATGGCACATATTTTTTTTTTATCCTATCCTTAATTCTAAGTCTCACTCTATAAATATATATATTTCATGTAAAGATAAATTGAAGCATCGTAATATGGGATATATATATTTGTTTTGTTCCACTTAATTCTATATAAAAGGAGATAAAATATAAAATGCCATTAAAACTAGTTCTCTTTTTTATGGCATATGCAAAGTGCCATTGAAAAGCAAAATTAGTGGCACAAAAGATAAATGCCACTAAAAATGTGTGCCACTAAATGGCTTTTTTTTTGTAGTGTTCAGAAAAACATTTCCTAAAGTATTTTATCAACCCTAGCTTACAATCTTTGTAGGATATCTAACGATCCTATCTTATTATCTTATTAGAATATATTTATTAATCCTAATTTACTATCTTTGTAGGATATTCAACTACCCTAACGTATTTTATCTACCACTCTAAAACATCCATAATGGTAGTCTAATCTCTAAGATGATCTAATGAATTATCATGAGTCCCCAAAATCGACGTTGTTTGACTAATAATTTTGTCCCGCTATGACAATTCATCGAAAGTCGAATAGTGAATAATAAGAAATTTATCCTCTCGGGATTGTAGCTAGCAATCATATGTGGGGTTTTCAGACTCCATATAGATCTATACATATTGTAACACCCGGACTTCCAGGTATATTGTTTATTTATTTATTTATCTATTTTGAGGACCATTGAGCTACTCGACGAGTCGGTGCTCCAACTTGTCGAGTAGAGTCGCGATGTACCACGTGGGAATAATGACCTACTCGACGAGTCCGAGAGCCCACTCACCGAGTAGATGCTAGGATGAGAAACCCTAAATCCCTGGGTTTGGGGCCTATTTAAAGGCACTTATATCCTTATCTGCGGCTATACTTCGCTGATAGAAACCCTAATCGCCCTTTGAGCTTATTGAGAGAGTGTGAGCTAACTTTAAGTATTTTGGTGTATCTTTGGAAGAGAAGAGAAGGATTTCAAGCAAGGAGCAAGAGGAGGCTGTTAGATCTGTTATTATTCATCCAAGAGCTTCTGTTAAAGGTACAAAGTTCGAACCTTTCTCATTTATTTGGATAGATCTTATCTTTTTGGAGATTAGGGCTTCTTTTCTATATTTTATTGGGACTTTGAGGGTATTGAGTTCATATGGAGGGTTGGACTTCAAATGTGGACCTTGTGAGGTCCCTAGCATCCAAAGGTCCCTACTTTATTCAACCTTAATGGAACTCTTGGTTGAAAAACCCTTATTTGAGCATGTTCTTGGCATTTCAAGCCCAAAGTGCCATGCATGGACGTAAAGTCTGTGACTTTAACTGATAAATGAGCCTTGAGAGAGTAGATCCAGAGTTTGGGGAAGTTTTCTGCCTTAAAATCATCTGATTGGGGAAAGAGTCTGAATGGACTCGCCGAGTTGAGGAGTCAACTCGACGAGTCGGTTGGGGTTTGTCCCGATTAGCTATTAATGCTGTTACTCGACGAGTTAGGGGTTAACTCAATGAGGTGGACCATCACAAGGACCTCTGAGTAACGATTGGACTCGACCAGTCACATGAGTGCACTCGGCGAGGCAGGTCAAACTGGGAATGTTAACTCGAGTTGATTTCTGTTGACTTTAGGGTTTGGCCAACATAAGTAATGGAGACCGTGGTGGGGTAAAATGGTCTTTTAGCCATTCCAAGAGTTAGAGAGAGAGAGAGAGTAATAGAAAATTTTGGTGTATTTGAGTAAGAGTGGGGTATTGATTAGAGATGCTTATCTAAAGTGTTAGACGGAGGCTAGTTCGGGATTTCCGAGTACGTGTTTGTTACATGCTAGTTTACGAGGTGAGTCTTCTCACTATACTTACCAAGAGTGGTATCTTTATGTGATTGAGCTATTTTATGTGTTTATCTGTGTATTGTAATATTCTGCATTATGTCTTTTTGATTCATGCTGAATATTTTTACTATGAGTTTACTGAGTTGGGACCAGAGGGTTTCACTGAGACACATCGACCGGAGGGTCTTATTGAGTCATGTCCTAGAGTGGCTAATGATATGTGTATGGTATTTTGGGAAACTCACTAAGCTTTGTGCTTACCGTGTTATGTGTTATGTGTTTCAGGTACTTCTTACGATCACGGGAAGGCACCGACTTGATTGTACATACACATCGGAGATTGCTTTATGATTGAGAGGATCCTGGAGTTTTATATACAGTTTTATTTTGGGCATGAGTTTTGATGAATTGACATTGTTTCACTTTGTGGTTTTATTATTGGGATGAATGTGTTTGAAATTTAAAAATTTGGTCAAAAATTTTACATCGTTACAAGTTGGTATCAGAGCCTTGGTTTGAGGGATTTGGATGCACCTCCTGGTGTGTTTGGACTGAAATTGAGGATTTGAGAAGAATTTTGAAAAGAAAATAATTTTCCAAAAATGAGAACATGTTTTAAGAGAAAACAAGTTGAAGCAGTGTGTACAATCAGCCAGAGCCCGAACGGTGATTTCCCAAAATACCCTTACTTTTGTGTTACGTGGTATTTATGAGATATTTTACTAAAATTGCATGCTAGAGGGTAAGCTAGGTATTTCATATTCTAGGGCTAGAGTTGCCTGATTTGTGATGACTTAGCCTAGGAGATGCTTTGATCAGTGTTATGTGTTATTTGCTTGCGTATGTGCTGAGTTTTGAGTCAAGAAATAATCTAGGAAGAGATAGTTAAATGAGCTTAAAGGGGGTCTACTGATAAGGTAGTCTGTGATTCGTGAGATATAGAGTATTTGTGAATTAGAATCCTAGGAGGAGGACTTGGGGTGACTACATGTGGGGTGTGTAAGGTAGTATTGGGCACGTACTACTAAAATCACCCGATTTGCAAGCAACCCAAGTAAGAATCCGTAGGATGCTAAGGAACAAGTAAGGATAAGTAGTCGAGTGTGAGTATGCTCGAGCGAGTCTCTGATTATTTTTTGTTGTATTTCAGAGACATCATGGTAGGTACGCGCCACACCCCATGGAGCAGTGGAGTTAGCGATGATGAGATTCGCAGGATGATTCACGACGAGGTGGCCGCAACCATACGAGAGGATATTCGAGAGATGTTAGGGTCTATTAAGGCCACTTTGATTGAGACGTTTGATGAGCGATATGCTGCAGTTTCGGAGGCTGCTGCTGCAGCCACCGAAGCTGTCACTGCTGCCAGACCATAGGGAGGTGACTCATTGCTGTATCGGGAGTTCAGCAACATGAAGCCACGAGATTTTGGTGGGACACAAGATCCAATTGCTTGGATGAGATGGATCTATGATATTGAGGGATGTTTTCTACACTTGTTCATGTCCAAATCATTTGAAGGTACGATTCGCGCTGAACCAGCTTCGCTTGGGAGCGAAGAATTGGTGAAAGTTTGTGACGACCAGTTTTACTCCTGCAGAGCATGCTACGGTGACTTGGGAGAGGTTTGTTGTGATGTTCCAGGATGAGTATGTTCCCCCGGTGGAGAGGGAACGGTTGGCCCATGAGTTTCCATCTCTTAAACAGAAGACATAGTCGATGATTGTGATTACACGGATGTTTCATGAGAGGGCGTTGTTTTGCCCTGAGCATGTTGTGACTGAGCATGCATGCATGAGCCGGTACTTGAGCATTCTGAGGAGGGATATTCGGTAGTTCGTGGCGAACTCATCTTATCGGACATTTTCTAAGCTCTAGGAAAATTCCAGGAGGAGGAAGATGGAGCTAGAGACTTAGGCGAGGGATGACGCGGAGTCTTAGGGGAGAGACCGGCGGTCAGTGCTGTCGCAGCCGGAAGCTAAGCGGGTTAAGCCCACTGATTCGAGATTAGGAGGCCAGAAGGGCCGCACTTGTGGCAAGTGCGGAAAGAGTCATGAGGGATCTAGCCGGGTGGGGATTTGCTACAAATGTGGAAAGGAGGGGTATATGGCGAAGGATTTCCCCAAGGGTTTTGCAGTTGTTTCCATTGCAATCAGACCAGCCATCGGAAGGCCGAGTGCCCTCAACTTTGTAACACCCAAAATTTTTAAACAATTTTTCAAATTTCGAAAACATACTTTCATTCATAAATGTTATAAAAATGTCATTGTATCACATATCAATCCATGGTCACATCCCAAGCTCATAATATATAAAAACTCCTCATGTGTGTACTGATCATGCCGGCGCCTTCCCACGATCCTCACTAGTACCTGAAACACATAACACAACACTGTAAGCATAAATGCTTAGTGAGTTCCCCAAAATACAACATATAACACATAATAGCCACAAGAGGCTATAACTCTGTGACCCTCTGGTCCAAACTCTGTGGACCCTCTGGTGCTAGCTCTGTGAACCTTCCGGTTCTAACTCTGTGAACCTTAGGGTTCTAACTCTGTAAACTCTGGAACATACACGACATGAATCACATAGAAATAATGCAGTGCATCACAATCACACAAATAACATACAAGATACTCTGTCATATACTCTAATTACCACTCTAGGTAAAGTATAGTGAGGAGACTCACCTCGGGTTACTCTGTAATCTCGAACTCGGTAAAATATGGTATAGCCTCCGCCTAATCACATGGAATAAGAACTCTAATCAATACAACTCTCAAGGCTAGACTATTCCCTCTCTTAACACTCTCAGAAGGGTAAAAGACCATTTTACCCCTCTCATGGCTTAAAGACCCTAACGTTGACCAAACCCTAAAAGTCAACAAAAGTCAACTCTCCGGGTTACGCTGCGCGTACCAAACCTGTATGCTGGGCATACCCGGCGACCTCACAGAAACGGGGAACGCGACCCCCTACGTCGCTCGTACTGGGATTACACCCTGCATAACTCCCAGTTTCAGACTCCTTAGCTTTTGGGGTCTTAAACAGTTAAGACAAACGTCCAACTTTGAGATCTGACCATCCCTAAGCCTCTTAATCCATAAAGTTGGTGACTTTAAGCCTTTGCATGGCTGCAATAGTCACCAACACCCATAACATTTCATTTCCAACCCTAGAAAGGCTCATAACTCAAGCATGACCCCATAACAACGACCAAGTTGGGATTTTTATGGATCTACAACACATATATCACTAAAATGGGACAAATCTAGGTCCATGGAGTCCCTTATGCTCATAAAGTCTCCACCTTTGGGACTTTAACCCTAGAAATGGTCCATGCAATCACCAAACCAAAATAAAGAGGAAAGTTTTGAGCTTTTTACCTCTAGATGAAGCTTCCCCCTCTAAAGAACTCAGATCCAAACTTGAACCTCAAACTCTAGCCTCTTTAAGCTCCTCTCTTTCTTCTTTACAAACATACAAAGGCACTTTTAGCTCAAAACACTCACACACAAGCTTTGGGACGAAGGAAATGCTCTCTTAGGGTTTCACTCTCTGATATGGTGGCTGAGGATAAAGCCTTAGCATTCCTTATATAGTGCACAAGCCAAATATTAGGGTTTGCATCTAGGCCCGCTACGCCCAGCATAACCCTGGGTACGCCCAACGTACCTAGGCGAGTCCGCGTCCAAATTAAGCGCATGAGTACGCGCAGCGTACTCTCCAGTACGCCCAACGTACTCATTTGCTACATTTGCTACAATTTCCACTCAAGGGCTAGTCTTGACAACTTGACAAAAGAGAAGGGTTAAATAGCTTTACCTGAATTTCGGGATGTTACAATTCTCCCCTACTAGAACCAGACTTCGCCCTCGAAGTCTCATGCCGAAAACAACTCCGGATGCTGCTCCCGCATCTTTGACTTCGGCTCCAATGTCCGTTCGAACCCCCTCCGATGTTGCCACTGGACCTGAACCAGAGGCACCTCCTTGTTTCTCAGAACCTTGACCTTCTGGTCCAAGATCGCGATAGGTCTCTCAACATAATTCAGACTCGCATCCACCTGGATATCCTCCAACGGTACCTCTGCCGGCTCGTCGGCTATACACTTCCTCAGTTGAGACACGTGGAAGGTATCATGAATCTGGCTCAACTCCGCAGGTAGCTCCAAACGATATGCTACCCTGCCCATCCTCGTGATCACTCTAAACAGTTCAATATATCGGGGCCCCAGCTTGCCCCTCTTTCTGAATCGAATAATTCCCTTCCAAGGAGACACTTTTAGGAGCACGAGGTCGCCCACCTGGAACTCAAGCTCGGATCGTCGCCTATCCGCATAACTCTTCTGGCGACTCTAAGCCGTTAACAACCTTTGTCTAACATGCTGAATCTGCTCTGTTGTCTGAAGCACTATCTCAGTGCTACCAATCAATCGCTGCCCTACCTCTCCCCAACAGATGGGAGTCCGACACCTCCTCCCATACAATAACTCGAAGGGAGGCATACCAATGCTCGAATGGTGACTGTTGTTATAGGAAAACTCAGCTAATGGCAAATACGTGTCCCAAATCCCTCCGAAGTCCAACATACATGCCCGAAGCATGTCCTAGAGCATCTGAATTGTCCGGTCACTTTGTCCATCCGTCTGTGGGTGGTAAGCGATGCTGAAATGCAGCCTAGTACCCAACTCCTCATGGAACTTCTTCCAGAACCTGGAAGTGAAACGCACATCTCGATCTGACAAAATCGAGATCGGTACACCATTCCGCGATACCACCTCCCTTAGTTACACCTCCGCCAGCCTCTCTGCGGAAGAGCTCTCACTGATAGCAAGAGAATGAGCGCTCTTTGCCATCCGGTCAACGATCACCCAAATTGCATCGACTCCTCTCGCAGTCCTCAGCAATTTGGTGATAAATCCATGGAAATATGTTCCCACTTCCACTGGGGAACGTCAAGTGGCTGCAACTTGCCATGTGGACACTAGTGCTCGACCTTAACCCTGCGATAGGTCAAGCACCTCTCTACAAACCATGCTACATCCCTCTTCATACAGGGCCACCGATAGTCTCGCTTCAGGTCCAAATACATCTTAGTGGCCCCGGGATGGATCGAAAACCTCGACCTGTGCGCCTCCTCCATCAAAATGGAACGTGCCCCGCCCTCAAATGGCACCCAAATCCAACCCTGGAAGGTCATAAGCCCTCGACTATCGGTAATGAACTCAGACACTTTCCCGATCACCAGCTCTCTCTTACGGTTCTCCGGTCTCATGGCCTCTACCTGGGCCTCCCGAATGGTGTCCAACACCGGAGTCATCAATGTCAACCTCATACAAACATCCCATATCGGGGCACTCTCTGCCCTACGACTTAACGCATTGGCTACCACGTTAGCCTTGCCCGGGTGGTACAAGATCTCACACTCATAATTCTTTACCACGTCCAACCATCTCCTCTAGCGCATGTTTAGGTTGGGCTGATGCATCAGATACTTCAAGCTCTTGTGGTCCGTGTATATGGTACACCGAACCCCATAAAAATAGTGACGTCAGATCTAGAGGTTGAATACCACAGCCCCCAGATCTAGATCTTTAGTAGGATACCTCGTCTTGTGAGGCTTCAGTTGCCTCGATGCGTATGCTATCACATGCCCTCTCTGCATCAGCACCGCACTCAATCCTGATATTGACGCATCACAATATACCACAAAATCCACCATCCCCTCCAGAAGGGCTAACACTGGGGCTTCGTATAATCTCTGGTGAAGTGTCTCGAATGAGGCATGCTGCTCCGGGCCCCAACTGAAAGTCACACCCTTCCGGGTCAGCCTGGTGAGAGGAACAACAGTCCTGGAGAATCCTTGATAAAACTCCAATTATAACCGGCCAACCCTAGAAAACTCCTGATCTCTGAAGGGGATCTTAGCACCTCCTAACTCATCACCGCCTCAATCTTGGCCGGATCGACCAATATCCCATTTTGGTTGACGAGGTGTCCTAGGAACTGGACATCTCGTAACCAGAAATCGCACTTGGAGAGTTTGTCGTAAAGCCTCTCCGATCTCAGAACTCCGAGGATGTCCCTCAAATGCTCCTCATGTTGTTCTCTGGATCTCGAGTACACGAATATATCATCAACGAACACGATCACTGAACGATCCAACATCGTCCTGCACACCCTGTTCATGAGATACATGAACGCCGCCGGTGCATTTGTGAGCCCGAAAGGCATCACCACGAACTCGTAATGCCCGTAACGAGTCCTGAATGTTGTCGTCTGGATATCCTCATCACGCACCCTCATCTGATGATATCCAGACCTCAAATCAATCTTGGAGAACTAAGACGCTCCCTGCAACTGATCGAACAAATCGTCGATCCTTGGTAAGGGGTAACTGTTCTTGATTGTCAGCTTGTTCAACTCCTGGTAATCAATGCACATCCGGTTGAACCATCCTTCTTCTTGACAAAAAGGATCGGCGCTCCCCACGGCGAGCTACTCGGCCATATAAACCCCTTTCCCAATAACTCCTGAAGCTACGAGGATAACTCCTACATCTCTGGAGGCGCAAGGCAATAGGGCGCCTTGGCGATAGGCGCTGCCTTCGGAACCAAATCGATATGGAACTCCACCTGCCTCTCGGGAAGCACACCCGGAAACTCCTCGGGGAAAACATCCGGGAACTCACGCACTATCGGGACCTCATCGACCGACCTCGGTCTCTCTGCACCTACTCTCGTATCCACCACATAAGCCATAAACCCGCTACAGCCCTGCTGTAGACACTGCCTCGCTCTAGCGGCCGAACAAAATGCTGACCCAGAATGGGTACCCTTGCCATAAACCATAAGAACTCCCCCACTAGGGTCTCGTATGGTCACCAGCTGTCACACGCAGTCGATAACCGCTCCAAATTTGCTCAACCAGTCCATGCCCACGATGACACAGACATCTCCCATAACAATCGGGACCAAATCAATCAGAAACTCAACGCCGAAGATCTCGGGTACACATCCTCGAATCACATCAGTGGCATACACCGCTCTCTCGTCAGCTATGGAAACTCGCAAAGGTTGACTCAATGCCTCTCAACAGATACTGATGTGCTGACTAAAGGCCAACGACACAAAAGACCGACTCGCACCCGAGTCAAATTACACCAAAGCAGGTACATAACTCACAAGAAATGTACCTATGCATATCATAATATAAGCATAATGCCACAAAATCAAAATAAATAGATGAAAGAATACATACCAGCCACAACATCGGGCTCTGCGCGGACCTCCTTCGCTGTCAACTGGAAGGCTCTCCCGCGAGCCTTTGGCGCCTCGGCCTTCACTGGCTGACTCTCCATAGCTCGGACGGCAGCAGGGGCAGATCCCTGTGATGCTCCTTGTGATGACCCCCGCAACTGTGGACACTCGGCCTCCCGGTGTCCTGTCTGGTTGCAGTGAAAATAGACTGCAAACCCCTTGGGGAAATCTTTGACCATGTGCCCCTCCTTGCCACACTTGTAGCAAGACCCTGCTCTACAAACCCCCTCATGACTCTTGCCGCACTTGCCACAAGTGCGGCCCTTCTGGTTCCTTGATCTCGAATCGGCGGGCTTGGCCCGCTTGGCTGTCGGCTGAGACTGTGCCGGTCACCGATCCCTCCCCCGAGACTCCGCCTCCTCCCTGGCCTGGGTCTCGAGCTCAATCTCCCTCTTCCGGGCATTTTCCTGAATCTCGACAATTGTCTGGTATGACGATTTTGCCACAAACTCGCGGATATCTCTCCTTAAAATGCTCAAATATCGACTCATGCGTACCTACTCGAAAGACACGTGTTCAGGGCAGAACATTGCCCTCTCATGGAACATCCTGGTGATCACTGGAAGAGACTCGATACCCTGCTTGAGGGTCAAGAACTCCTGGGCCAAACGTTCCCTTTCCACCGGGGGAACGTACTCATCACGAAACATAGCAGTAAACCTCTCCTAGGTCACCCCGGCAAGCTCTGCAGAAGAATAGTGCGTTGTCACAAACTTCCACCAATCCTTCACTCCCAAGCGAAGCTGGTTCAGTGCGAACCAAACTCTCAGATGCTCCTGACAAGAACACGTATAGAAGCATCCCTCAATATCAGAAATCCATCTCATCACAGCGATCGAGTCCTGCGTCCCATCAAACTTTGGTGGCTTCGTGTTGCTAAACTCCCGGTACAGCGAGTCACCCCCCTGTGGCCTTAGAGCAGCGACGGCTGCGGTGGCTGCAGCAACAACAACATCAGTAAGAGTAGCGTAATGCTCGTCAAAAGTCTCAATCAGGGTGGTCTTTATAGACCCAAACATCTCTGGTATCTCGTCTTGGATGGCAACAACCACCTCCTCGTGAATCAACCTGTGGATCTCCTCATCGCTAACACCACTGCTCTTAGGTGTGTGGCGTGTCCCAACCATGATGTCTCTCTGAAATACAACACAAAATATCAGAGACTCGATCGAGTGTACACACACTCGATATCCCATTCCTACTCGCTCCCTCGTACCATAAGGATTCTTACTTGGGCTGCGTACTGATCTGGTGCCTTTGGTAGTACAGGCCAAATACTACCGTCCACACCGCATAAATATTCACCCCAATTCCTCCTCCTAGGATCCCAAGTCCCAAGTACTCTACTCTCTCTATGCATAGTCTACTCTTTAATTAGCATATCTCTCATAAGCTCCTCGCTGCTATCTATTCAATCTCAAGCATCTCCTACCAGCAAAACCCCTAGGCTAAGGCATCACAAATCAGGCCATTCTAGTCCTAATAAGAATACCTAGCCTACTCTAGCATGCATATCATATCATAACATATCTCATAATTCATAATGTAAGGGTATTTTGGGAAATCACCGTTCGGGCGCTAGCTGATCGTACACACTACTCTGCTCTGCTCTTTCAAAAACTTTTTACTCTTTGAGAAAAATTTTGTGATTTTATTTTGAAAATATCTCAAATCCTTAGTTTGAGTTCAGATACGCTCGTAGGTGCACCCGAATCCCTCAAACCAAGGCTCTGATACCGACTTGTAACACCCAAAATTTTCAAACAATTTTTCAAATTTCAAAAACATACTTTCATTCATAAATGTTATAAAAATGTCATTGTATCACATATCAATCCATGGTAACACATCCCAAGATCATAATATATAAAAACTCTTCATTTGTGTAATGATCATGCGGGCGCCTTCCCGCGATCCTCACTAGTACCTGAAACACATAACACAACACTGTAAGCATAAATGCTTAGTGAGTTCCCAAAAATACCACATATAACACATAATAGCCACTCGAGGCTATAACTGTGTGACCCTTCGGTCCTAACTCTGTGGACCCTCTGGTCCTAGCTCTGTGAACCTTCCGGTTCTAACTGAACCTTACGGTTCTAACTCTGTAAACTCTAGAACATACACGTCATGAATCACATAGAAATAATGTAGTGCATCACAATCACATAATTAACATACAAGATACTCTGTCATATACTCTAATTACCACTATAGGTAAACTATAGTGAGGAGACTCACCTCGGGTAACTCGGTAATCTCGATCTCGGTAAAATCTGGTCTAGCCTCCGCCTAATCACATGGAATAAGAATTTTAATCAATACAACTCTCAAGGCCAGACTATTCCCTATCTCAGCAATCTTAGAAGGGTAAAAGACCATTTTACCCCTCTCATGGCTCAAAGACCCTAACGTTGACCAAACCCTAAAAGTCAACAAAAGTCAACTCTCCGGGTTACGCTGCACGTACCAAACCTGTATGCTGGGCGTACCCGACGACCTCACAGAAATGGGGAACGCGACCCCCTACACCACACGTACTGGGATTACGCCCCACGTAACTCCTAGTTTCAGACTCCTTAGCTTTTGGGATCTTAAACAGTTAAGACAAACATCCAAAGTTCAGATCTGACCAACCCTAAGCCTCTTAATCCATAAAGTTGGTGACTTTAAGCCTTTGCATGGCTGCAATACTCACCAACACCCATAACATTCCATTTCCAACCCTAGAAAGGCTCATAACTCAAGCATGACCCCATAACAACGACCAAGTTGGGATTTTTATGGATGTACAATACATATATCACTGAAATAGGACAAATCTAGGTCCATGGAGTCCCTTATGTTCATAAAGTCTCCACCTTTGGGACTTTAACCCTAGAAATGGTACATGCAATCACCAAACCAAAATAAAGAGGAAAGTTTTGAGCTTTTTACCTCTAGATGAAGCTTCTCCCTCTAAAGAACTCATATCCAAACTTGAACCTCAAACTCTAGCCTCTTCAAGCTCCTCCTTTTCTTCTTTACTAACACACAAAGCCACTTTTAGCTCAAAACACTCACACACAAGCTTTGGGACGAAGGAAATGCTCTCTTAGGGTTTCACTCTCTGATATGGTGGATGAGGATAAAGCCTTAACATTCCTTATATAGTGCACAAGCCAAATATTAGGGTTTGCATCTGGGCCCGCTACGCCCAACGTAACCCTGGGTACACCCAGTGTACCTAGGCGAGTCCGTGTCCAAATTAAGCGCATGAGTACGTACAACGTAGTCTCCAATACGCCCAGCGTACTTATTTGCTACAATTTCCACTCAAGGGCTAGTCTTGACAACTTGACAAAAAAGAAGGGTTAAATAGCTTTACCTGAATTTTGGGATGTTACAAGCTTGTTCAGGGATTGGCCCAAGGTTCTAATCCTGCTGCATTGCATGCTACTGATGTTTGGCCGGTGAAGGCCGAGGTTCCGAAGGCTCGTAGGAGAGCTTTCAGCTGACAGCGGAGGAGGTCCGCGCATCACCTGATGTCGTGGCTGGTATGTAATTCCTTATTTATTTATTTATTTATTTATTTTGAGATTCTCTTTTGTAATTATCCTGTGCTATATTTGGGTACATTTCTTGTGAGTTATGTACCTGGTTTAGTGTTATTTGACTCGGGTGCGAGTCGATCATTCGTGTCTATAGCCTTTAGTCGTCACATCGGTATCCGGTGTGAGGCGTTGAGTCATCCTCTGAGGGTTTCTATAGTAGATGAGCATGCGGTTTTTGCTATCGAGGTATTCCGAGGATGTGTGCTAGAGATTTTTGGCATCGAGTTTCCGATTGACCTGGTACCGATCGCGATGGGTGATGTCTACATCATCGTGGGTATGGATTGGTTGAGCCGCTTTACAGCAGTGATCGAATGTGAGCACCAGTTGGTGACTATATGAGACCCTAGTGGGGGAGTGCTTACAGTGTATGGCGAGGGTACCAAATTTGGGTCAGATTTCTGCTCTGCCGCCAGGTTAAGACAAAGTTTACAGTAGGGTTGTATGGGATTTCTGGCGTACATGATGGATTCGCGGACTATGTCAGAAAGGCCGAGTTCTATCTCTGAGGTTCTGATATTATGCGAGTTCCCTAATGTTTTCCCCAAGGAGTTACCAGGTGTGCCTCTCGAGAGGCAAGTGGAGTTTCGGATTGATTTGGTTTCGGGAGCGGCACCTATCGCCAAGGCACCTTATCGCCTTGCGCCACCAGAGATGCAAGAGTTATCCTCACAACTTTAGGAGCTGCTGGGGAAGGGATTTATTAGACCGAGTAACTCTCCATGGGGAGCGCCAATCCTTTTTGTAAAGAAAAAGGATGGTTCATATTGGATGTGCATTGGTTAATGGGAGTTAAAAAAGTTGACGGTCAAGAACCGTTATCCACTTCCAAGGATTGATGATCTATTCGATCAGCTGCAGGGGCATCTTGGTTTTCCAAGATTGATTTAAGATCAGGATATCTCCAGATCAGAGTGTGCGAGGAGGATATTCAGAAAATGACCCTTAGAACTCGTTATGGGCATTACGAGTTCGTGGTGATGCCTTTCGGACTCACCAACGCACCGGCGACATTCATGGATCTCATGAACCGGGTGTGTAGGCCTATGTTGGACTGGTCGATGATCGTGTTCATTGATGATATCTTAGTGTATTCGAGATCCAGGGAGCAGCATGAGGAGCATATGCGAGAGGTTCTTAGGGTTTTGAGGTTGGAGAGGCTGTATGCCAAATTCTCCAAGTGTGGTTTCTGGTTACCAGAGGTCCAGTTTCTGGGATATCTCGTTAATCAGAACAAGATATTGGTCGATCCGGCAAAAATTGAGGTGGTTATGCGATGGGAGGTGCCGAGATCCCCATTCAAGATCTGGAGTTTTCTGGGATTGGCCGACTACTATCGAAGATTTATCTGGGAATTCTCCAAGATTGCGGTTCCTCTCACCAAGTTGACCCGGAAGGGCATTACTTTTTTTTTGGGGCCTGAGCAGCAGGCATCTTTTGAGACCCTTCGCCAGAGATTGTGCAAAGCTCCGGTGTTAGCCCTTACGGAGGGAGTGGAGGACTTCTTAGTCTATTGTGATGTGTCTATCTCAGGGATGGATGCAGTGTTGATGCAGAGGGGTCACAGGATTGCGTATGCGTCGAGGCAACTGGAGCCTCACGAGATGAGGTATCCTACGCATGATTTGGTGTTATGGGTGGTAGTGTTTTCCCTCAAGATTTGGTGCCGCTATCTTTATGGTGTTAGGTGTACCATATACATAGACCATAAGATCCTAAAGTATCTCATGGATCAGCCCAACCTAATTATGAGACAGAGGAGGTGGTTGTATGTGGTGAAAGATTATGACTGTGAGATCTTGTACCATCTGGGAAAGGCTAATGTGGTAGCTGAAGCCCTGAGCCATAGAGCAGAGAGTGCTCCGATCCGAGATGTGTGCATGAGAATGATAGTGATGACTCTAGTCTTAGATACAATTCGAGAGGCCCAGGTGGAGGCCATGAGACCGGAGAACCACAAAAGGGAGCAAGTGATTGGGCAAGTGTCCGAGTTTTTGACAGATAGTCGAGGGCTTATGACTTTTCGAGGGCGGATTTGGGTGCCCTACACTGGCGGAACTCGCCGTATTTCTGATGGAGGAGGCGCATAGATCGAGATTCTCGATCCATCCAGGAGCCACTAAGATGTGCTTCGACTTGAAGAGAGATTATTGGTGGCCCTATATGAAGAAGGACGTGGCTTGGGTAGTCATGAGGAGCTTGACTTGTCGTCAGGTTAAGGCCGAGCACTAGCGTCCTCATGGTCCATTGCAGCCTATGGAGAGTCTCCAGTGGAATTGGGAACATATTTACATGGACTTTATTACCAAGTTGTCGAGGACTGCACATGGAGTTGACGCGATTTGGGTGGTTGTGGATGGGCTAACGAAGAGCACTCACTTCCTCGCCATCAGTGAGGGTTCTTCTATAGAGAGATTGGCCGAGATTTATGTGAGGGAGGTGGTGGCTCAACATGGAGTGCCGACCTCGATAGTGTCAGATCGAGTCATGCGTTTTACTTCCTGATTCTGGAAGAAATTTCATGAGGAATTGGGTACCCGATTACACTTCAGTACCGCATACCATCCACAGACAGACGGACAGAGCGAGCGGACGATTCAGACGCTTGAGGACATGCTGCGTGCATGTGTTATGGATTTCGGAGGAAGTTGGGACACTTATTTGCCCTTGTCTGAGTTTTCTTACAACAACAGCTACCATTCGAGTAATGGTATGCCTCCTTTTGAGCTTCTTTATGGGAGAAACTGTCGGACTTCCTTTTGTTGGGGAGAGGTGGGGAAACGAGTGATGGGTGGCACTGAGATAGTGCTAAAGACAACTGAACAGATTTAGCAGGTCAGACAGAGGTTACTGACGAACCGGAGTCTCCAAAAGAGTTATGCAGATAGGCGATGATCCGAGCTGGAGTTCTAAGTTGGAGATTTTGTACTCCTGAAGGTATCCCCTTGGAAAGGGTGATCCGATTCAGGAAACAGGGCAAGCTGGGGCTCGATACATCGGTCCTTTTAGAGTGACCAACAGAGTGGGTAGGGTAGCGTATCATTTGTCTCAATATCTACTTCCAAAGTATGATCGACTGTGGATGGTTTTAATAATCTTATTATTCTGGAACTCAAAACATGCAAAATGAAACAATAGTAAACAATTGACACAAGATAGTAACTTCACTCATACATAAAACTCTTTTTACTTAATCATCAAATGTCAATTACATTTTATCTATTACTAGTTTCTAAACAACT
This sequence comes from Lactuca sativa, assembly GCF_002870075.4. Lineage (NCBI taxonomy): Eukaryota > Viridiplantae > Streptophyta > Magnoliopsida > Asterales > Asteraceae > Lactuca > Lactuca sativa. The sequence continues at coordinate 192,121,354 of NC_056629.2, forward strand.
ATCTAATCATTAAAACTAATATCGTCCTTCAGCCCAATACTTCTGGTATGCCGCAAGTGCTTAACCCTACTCAGTCCCTTCGTAAGGGGATCTGCTTGATTCTCCTCTTATGATACCCTATTTACTATGAGGATTCCTTCTTCTATCCGATGTATTATGAAGTGATATTTTCTGTCGATGTGCCTGGATCTGCCATGATCCCTTGGTTCCTTGGTTAAGGCGACCACATGTTTGTTATCACAGAAAATCTGCATAAGCTCCTTTATAGTTGGTACAACTCCAAGGTCTCCAATGAAGTTCTTTAGCCATAACACCTCCTTCGACACTTCGATTGCTTCTATATACTCTGATTCGCATGTTGAATCAACTATCGTCTCTTGTTTGGAACTTTTCCAAGTTATTGCTCCTCCATTAATGGTAAATACCCATCCCGACTGAGAGCGGAAATTGTCACTGTCGGTCTGAAAGCTAGTGTCACTATACCCTGTCACTCTCAAGTCATCACTCCCACTGAGGGTAAGGTCGTCCGCAGGTACTTAAGAATGTTCTTTACCGCAGTCCAATGATCTCTACTAGGATTCCCCTGATATCTGTTGACCATGCTTAAGGCAAAGGCCACATCAGGGCGAGTACATGTCTTAGCATACATGATCGAGCGAACTGCGAAAGCATATGGTACTCGGCTCATCTCTGCTATCTCGGCATCGGTACTCAGACTCTAAGTCTTACTCAGTTTAGTATTGCTCAGGATGGGAAATTCACATTTCTTGGAATTCTCCAAGCTGAAACGTTTCAACACCTTGTGAAACTAGGTACTTTGACTAAGTCCTATTAGTATTTTACTCTTATTTCTCAATATCCTTATTCCTAGAATATAAGCAGCTTCCCCGAGGTCCTTCATAGCAAAAAACTTCCCAAGCCAGGACTTAACCTCCTGCAAGGTTGGGAGGTTGTTTTCAATAAGAAGTATGTCATCCACATACAGTACCATAAATCTAACTATACTCCCACTAGCTTTGACACATATGCATGACTCACCCTTGCTTCTCGAGAATACAAACTCTTTGACTTTCTCATCGAAAGAATGATTCCATCTGTGAGATGCTTGTTTCAATCCATAAATGGATTTCTTAAGATTACACACTCCATTAGGGTACTTCGCATCGACAAAACCCTCTGGTTGACTCATGTAAACATCTGCAACCAACTTTCTATTTAGGAAAGAGGTTTTGACATCTATTTGCCATATTTCATAATCATGAAATGCAACTTTGGCTATCATAACGCTTATAGATTTAATCTTCGCTACTGGTGAGAAGGTCTCGTCATAGTCAACTCCATGAGTTTGAGTAAAGCCCTTCACAACAAATCACACATTATATGTGTGTACTTTCCCATCCATTTCGGTCTTCTTCTTGAAATACCCATTTGCACCCGACAATCTTACGACCTGGTACATTCTCAACCAAGTTCCAAACTTGATTGTCATACATGTGCTGAATCTCGCTGTCCACCACCTCTTTCCATTTTGTAGACTCGGGGCCTGCCATAGCTTCCTTTTAGTTGTTAGGTTCATCCAAATTTATCAATGTACTATCACTGATAAATGTATCATCTTCAGCTGTCACACCCCCAACCGCCGACGGAAGCACCGAGCTATGTAACGTCATTCCTTGTATCATAGTTATCAAATATATATTGAACAATACAAAAGAATTATTGTAAACTACGTACTTTATTGATAATAGAAAGTTATATTATTCCAGCTTATCAAGTTCCTAAAAACACACGCGTTTTGAAAATATGTCAACATAAACTTGGTGAGCCCACATGTTTTGACTCGTACATAAAATAATAGTTTTTCCAAGTTTCAAAAGTATAAACATAGTTTGAAAATGTCGTTTCGACTCATATAGTAGATATCCTAGGTATCATGGTTTACCAAATAACTAGTATATCTATAAGTCTCATATATATATATATATATATATATATATATATATATGTGTGTGTGTGTGTGTGTGTGTGTGTGTAATTCCATACAAACGTACGTTACTACGTATAAATATTATTTAAATTCTATACGAGTAAAAATGGCTATGCATAAATCTTATTTCATTTGTATACGAGTATGTAGTATAGGTATAGTTGTCTAGTTTATGACTAAGTGGTATACCTACGAGTTCATTGACTCATTGTACTTAGAGTATAAGTGTCTGGGATACTTATACTTAATATTCATACTTGTATACCGACAAAGTATAATGCTTCTAAAGTTGTGCTACCATGAGTTAGTAACCACGGCTATATGACTTAGTTTCAAACCTCTGGTTATTGTTACAAGGTTCACACCTTGTAGTAGTTTCTGCATGCTTCATCAACGAAGAAAGGTAGTAAATTAGGCAAGTTCATCACCCACCAAAATATTGGATGTAGCTAACAACCACGGGTAGGGTTGTCAACCCGTATCTTATTCATACACGACTTCCTCGCTCGCCTGGGGTTAGCGGTTACAGGTCAGAGGATTTTTGCTAAGATTTCCAATCTTAGTTGATGAATAAGGTAACTCATGTAGACTTGTCGAGTTTCGTTATTTATAGTAGTTAAAGCATATTCGTGTCTAAAACCCTAAATTATTAGACTATGATTTAAGCATTACTCCTAATATTTATAATACTTAGGCTGTACAATAGCTATAATTTGAGTTAAAACCAGGTTTTACCTTGACATAAAACCAACAATAGAAACATACTTAACAAGTATATATAGAAGACCTGAATATACCTTCAAGGTTATATTAATAACATAATAGGTTTTATCTTGACATAAAAAAACAATAGAAACATGCCTAGTAATTAGTATATAGAACTTCCCAGTATAACTCCAGAACTATATCGCACAAAACATATATATAGAATCTTAAGTATAACTCAAGATCTACATTAGTATAATAACATGCTAACAAGTTGAAAATAGTTTTATGTTTTAAAAATCTCATATTTAAAACTACTATATCCCGGTTAATAAATTTATCTATGTTGATACGAATATACTATCATATAGACATAATATTAACTTATAAACAATATTTAGCATGCGTTTCCCCCCGAAAATATTAAAAAGTGGGGCCGTGAAAATCACCCTAGTAGTTTGATCTATTGAATCTAATCGGTCATAGGCTCGTCGTTGTCAGGACCGAGAAGGGAAACGGCCTTTGGAAACAAGAGAGAACGCAAGGAGAAGGTGTAAGTGTTGAAAGAATCTTGATTGCTATTTATAGGTTGTTCTGGGCCATTCCACGTTATGGAATACATATGGCAACGTCATGGACTTCCATGAGTCACCCCGTAGCTTTAACATGTGTTTTCTAGCCCTAATTAATGTCCCTGACACATTCCACGTCGTGAAAATAATGTCCATGTCGTGGACTTTTGCAGACGAACTCTGTTTTTGATGTTCTTTATATCCACGTGTAGGTATTTCCTAGTACTAAAACTTACTTTTAGACTCTAATAGCTAATTCTAAGTCTATTTTAAATTCTTCTTGTTATAAGGACTTATAGCGCTAAGAATCTATCATAACTTCTTCAAGTGAAGTCAGATTTAGACGTTCTCTATATTTTTGGAATCGTATAGACATATACTTTGAGTTATATCATAAAGTATGTATGAAAGTTCATATTTTTATTAGAATTTATCATGAACTACATAGTAAGTTTATCATATTACTAGTTTAGCAAAATCACATTACATGATTGGCATAATCACATGTGATTGCTATTGACCTATTTTGACTAGTGTTACATTCTCCCCCGTTAGAACAATTTTGTCCCAAAATTTATCTTGTGGACAAGGAACTATTGTTTAGTTGGGGAAAACATTGTGTATATTGCTTAACTCTTGAGGTTACTTAAGTTGATATGCGATAGAACCAATTATTGCTAGAATTTAAAAAGGTCATGTATATTGCGGCTTTAGTTTCCCTTGTTTCCTGAATTGAATCATGCCTTTCCAAGGAGATACCTTCAAAATTACTTTATCTCCAACTTGTAATTCCAAATGTTTACGTCTTACATCAACATAGATCTTCTGACGATCACGTGCAGTCTTTAATTGATCCTTAATTTCCACGATCTTTTCAGTTGTCTCGTAGATTATTTCTAGCTCGGTACATAAGGTGTAAGGTATCATCTTTATGTTCTTTGGCCAATTGTGTATCTCCTACTTCTCGGTGCAAAAACTACAGCTCCCAATTCAAGGTCATGGGTAGCGTAATTATTCTCATTCACCTTAAGTTGTCGAGATGGGCAAACGATAACTTGTCCCCTTTTTGCATCAACACACATCCCAATCCTTGATTTGATGTGTCGTAGTATACGACGGAATCGTCTGTCCCATCTGGGAGGGATATGATTGGTGCACTACACAACATTTGTTCTAGTTTCTGGAAAGTAGCTTCTTATTTTTCTTCCATGTTGAACTTCATATTTTTATGTGTTGGTGTTGTAAGCAGATTGGCTACCTTGGAGAAATTATCTATGAATCTACGGTAGTAGCCAACAAACCATAAGATATAATGCACTTCTGTTGGCGTCTTTGGTGCTTCCCAATTCTTAATTGCTTCAGCTTTGGAGGGTTCAACATGAATCCCTTTTGTTGCAAACCACATGCCCTAAAAATTGTACTTATCTAATCCAAAATTCACATTCGACGCACAATTTTTCTTTTCTTAGTAGTTCCAAGATTATTTGCAAGTGTTTAACCGTGTTTTTCCATGGTTCGTGAATATATCAATATATCATCGATAAATACTCTCACGAATTTATCCAAGTACAGTTTGGAAATATGATTTGTGAGATCCATGAACAATGATGGAGCGCTGGTCAATCCAAAGGCTTAACTAGGAACTAATAATGACCATATGAAGTCCTAAATGTTGTCTTCGAAACATCGTCTTCTTGTACTCCGAGTTGATGGTATCCTGATATGAGATTTATCTTGAATCTTCTAAAATATTAAGGTGTTTTAGTCTGTCAACCACCGTATCCAAGTTTAGTTGTGCATCAGTCTAACCAAAATTAAACATAGGTGTTCCGTATACGTTTAGTTGTGGTTCGACCCATGAACAATAAAACTCGACTAAGGAGTTTCACCTAAAACATTGTGTTGTATAGTTATCGAGGGTTTGAGTTTTATATATTTTCGGGTTATATACATGTTTTCTCATTGCGGGACTGAGTTCATACGTAACTCTATATCTTTATGTTTGTTGTATTCATGAGTATTATTAATTATTGTTTGTTACTTCAGGTCTAGCTGATAAGGCACCGACCAGTCAGGATAGTCAGTGGGCAAGATCATTTTAGCATATAGCCGTTCTAAAATTCAGCAATCCAAGCGACGTGTCTATCCTGTCACCGCTACTGTAAGTAGTCCTTTAGAAGTATAATAAATAATACATTTTTTTGTAGGTTAAGGGATATACCTAGACCTAATAGGGTAAGCCCTAAACTATAGTCGTGCTTTTTCTAAGAAGGTACTAGTTCACTATAGTCAATAGCTTTGCTACCAATCTGTCACACCCCCAGCCAGCGGCGGAAACACCGGGCGATGTAACGTCATTCCTAGTATCATAGTTATCAAATATATAATGAACAGTACAAAAGAATTATTGTAAACTATGTACCTTTGTTGATAATAGAAAGTTATATTATTCCTGGTTATCAAGTTCCTGAAAACCCATGCGTTTTGAAAATACGTCAACATAAAGTTGGTGAGTCCATAGGTTTTGACTCGGATATAAAATAAAACTTTTTCCAAGTTTCAAAAGTATAAACATAGTTTGAAAATATCATTTTGAATCATATGGTAGATATCCTAGGTATCATGGTTTACTAAATAAGTAGTATATCTATAAGTCTCATATATATGTGTTTGTAATTCCATACAAACGTTGGTTACTACGTATAAATCTTTTTTCAATTCTATACGAGTAAAAACGGCTACGTATAAATCTTATTTCAATTCTATATGTGTATGTAGTATGGGTTTAGTTGTCTAGTTAGCGACTAAATAGTATACCTACGAGTTCCTTGTACTTAGAGTATAAGTGTTTGGGAAACTTATACTTGACATTCATAAATGTATATCGACAAAGTATAATTCTTCTAAAGTTGTGCTACGATGAGTCCGTAACCGTGACTATATGACTTATTTTCAAACCTCTGGTTATTGTTACGCGGATCACACCTTGTAGCAGTTTCCGCACACTTCATCGACGTCGGAAGGTAGTAAATTAGGCAAGTTCGTCACCCGCCAAAATATTGGTTGTAGCTAACAACCACGGGTGGGGTTGTGAACCCGTATCTTATTCATATATGACTTCCACGCTCGCACAAGATTAGCTGTTACATGTCAGAGGGTTTTCTCGAATGTTTTCAATCTTAGTTGATAAATAAGGTAGCTCATGTAGACTTGTCGAGTTTCGTTAGTTCTAGTAGTTAAAGCATATTCGTGTCTAAAACCCTAAGTTATTAGACTATGCTTTAAGCATTGCTGCTAATATTTATAATACTTAGGCAGTACAACAGTTGTAATTTGAGTTAAAACCAAGTTTTATCTTGACATAAAATCAACAATAGAAACATACATAACAAGTATATATAGAACGCCTGAATATACCTTCAGGATTATATTAATAACATAATATGTTTTATCTTGACATAAACCAACAATCAGAACATACCTAGCAATTAGTATATAGTACTTCCGAGTATAACTCCAGAACTATATCGCACACAAAATATATATAGAATCCTATGTATAACTCAAGATCTACATTAGTATAATAACATGCTAACAAGTTGATAATAGTTTTATGTTTTCAAAATCTCATATTTAAAACAACTATATCCCGGTTTATATAAGTATCTTTGTTGATACGAATAGACTATGATATAGACATAATATTAACTTATATACAATATTTAGCATGCGTTTTCCCCCAAAAAATTTAAAAAGTTGGGCCGTGAAACTCACCCTAGTAGCGTGATCTATAGAATCTAAATGGTCAGAGGCTCGTCGTTGTCAGGATCGGGAAGGAAAACGGCCTTCAGATACGAGATAGAATGAAAGGAGAAGGTGTAAGGAATGAAAGGATCTTGATTGCTATTTATAGGTTGTTCTAGGCTATTCCACGTCGTGGAATACATACGGCCATGTCGTGGAATTCCATGAGTCACCTCGTAGCTTTAACACGTGTTTTCTAGTCTTGATTAGTGTCCCTGATACGTTCCACATCGTCTAAATAATATCCACGTCAGGGAGTTTACAGAGGAACTCCGATTTTGATGTTCTTTATATCCATGCGTAGGTATTTCCAAGTACTACCACTTACTTTTAGACTCTAATAGCTAATTCTAAGTCTGTTTTAAATTTCTCTTATTATAAGGATTTATAGCGTTTAGAATCTATCACAACTTCTTCACGCGAAGTCAGATTTAGACGTTCTCTATATTTTTTGGAATCGTATAGACGTATACTTTGAGTTATATCATAAAGTATGTATGAAAGCTAATATTTGTATTAAAATTTATCATGAACTACATAGTAAGTTTATCACATTACTAGTTTAGCAAAATCACATTACATGATTAGCATAATAACATGTGATTTTTATTGACCTATTTTGACTGGTGATACATTCCCCTCCCCCCCCCCCCCCCCCCCCCCCCCCCCCCCCCCCCCCCGGTTAGATCAATTTCATCCCAAAATTTATCTTATGGACGAGGAACTGTTATTTAGTTGGGGAAAACATTGTGTGTATTGCTTAGCTCTTAAGGTAACTTAAGTTTATATCCGACAGTATCAATATTTGCTATAATATAAAAAGGTCCTATATATCGCTGGTTTATTTTTCCATGTTTCGTGAATCAAATCATGCCTTTCCAGGGAGATACCATCAACATTACTTTATCTCCAACTTGGAATTCCAAATGTTTACGTCTTAAATCAACATAGCTCTTCCAACGATCATGTGCGGTCTTTAATTGATCCTTAATTTCCACGATCTTTTTGGTTGTCTCGTAGATTATTTCTGACTCGGTACGTAAGGTATCACCTTTATGTTCTCTGGCCAATTATGTATCTCTAACTTCTCAGTGCAAAAACTAAAGCTCTGTATTCAAGGTCATGGGTAGCGTAATTATTCTCATGCACCTTAAGTTGTGAGTTGGGCAAGTGATACCTTTTCCCCTTTGTGCATCAACACACATCCCAATCATTGATTTGATGTGTGGTAGTATATGACGAAATCGTCTGTCCCATCTAGGAGGGATAGGATTGGTGCACTACACAACATTTGTTCTAGTTTCTGGAAAGTACCTTTTTTTTCTTCCATGTTGAACTTCATATCTTTATGTGTTAGTGTTGTAACTGGATTGGCTACCTTGGAGAAATAATATATGAATCTACGGTAGTAGCCAGCAAACATTAAGATACGATGCACTTCTTTTGGTGTCTTTGGTGCTTCCCAATTCTTAATTGCTTCAACTTTGGAGTGTTCAACATGAATCCCTTTTGTTGCAAACCACATGCCCTAAAAATAGTACTTATCTAATCCAAAATTCACATTTGGCATATAACTTTTCTTTTCTTAGTAGTTCCAGGATTATATGCAAGTGTTTAATCGTGGTTCGTAAATATATCAATATATCATTGATGAAATGTTTATCCATGTATGATTTGCAAATATGATTCATGAGATCCATAAACATTTTTGGAGCACTGGTCAATCCAAAGGCTTAACTAGGAACTCATAATGACTATATCGAGTCCTAAATGTTGAATTCGGAACATCATCTTCTTGTACTCCGAGTTGATGGTATCCTGATATGAGATTTATCTTGAATCTTCTAAAATGTTCAGGTGTTTTAGTCTATCAACCACCGTATCCAAGTTTAGTTGTGCATTGGTCTAACCATAATTAAACATAGGTGTTCAGTCTACGTTTAGTTGTGGTTCGGCCCATGAACAATAATACTCGACTAAGGAGTTTGACCTAAAACATTGTGTTGTATAGTTATCGAGGGTTTGGGTTTTATATATTTTCGGGTTATGTACATGTGTTCTATTGCGGGACCGAGTTCATACATGACTCTATATCTTTGTGTTTGTTGTATTCACGAGTATTATTAATTATTGTTTGTTACTTTAGGTCTAGCTGGTAAGGCATCAGCCAGTCAGGACAGTCGGTGGCCAGGATCATTTTAGCCTATAGTCATTCTGAAATCCAGCAACCCAAGCGACGTGTCTATCCTGTCACCGCTACCATAAGTAGTCCTTCATTTCTATAATAAATAATACTTTTTTAGTAGGTTAAGGGATATACCTAAACCTAATAGAGTAAGCCCTAAACTATAGTCGTGCTTTCCTAACAGAGTACTAGTTCACTATAGATAATAGCTCTGATACCAATCTATCACACCCCCAGCCGGCGGCGGAAACACCGAGCGATATAACGTCATTCCTTGTATCATAGTTATCAAATATATATTTAACAGTACAAAATAATTATTGTAAACTACGTACCTTTATTGATAATAGAAAGTTATGTTATTCCAGCTTATCAAGTTCCTAAAAACACATGCGTTTTGAAATTACGTCAACATAAAGTTGGTGAGTCCATAAGTTTTGACTTATATATAAAATAATACTTTTTCCAATTTTCAAAAGTATAAACATAGTATGAAAATATCGTTTTGACTCATATGGTAGATATCCTAGGTATAATGGTTTACCAAATAAGTAGTATATCTATAAGTTTCATATATGTGTTTGTAATTCCATACAAACGTAGGTTACTACGTATAAATCTTATTTCAATTCTATACGAATAAAAACGACTATGTATAAATCATATTTCATTTGTATACGAGTATGTAGTATAGGTATAGTTGTCTACTTTATGATTAAGTAGTATACCTACGAGTTCCTTGTACTTAGAGTATAAGTGTCTGGGATACTTATACTTAATAGTCATACTTATATACCGACAAAGTATAATGATTCTAAAGTTGTGCTACCATGAGTCGGTAACCACGGCTATATGACTTAGTTCAAACCTCTGGTTATTGTTACAAGGATCACACCTTGTAGTAGTTCACGCACGCTTCATCGACGATAGAAGGTAGTAAATTAGGCAAGTTCGCCACCTGCCAAAATATTGGTTGTAGCTAACAGCCACGGGTGGGGTTGTCAACCTGTATCTTATTCATACATGACTTCCTCGCTCGCACGAGATTAGCGGTTACATGTCAGAGGGTTTTCTCTAATATTTCCAATCTTAGTTGATGAATAAGGTAGCTCATGTAGAATTGTCGACTTTCATTAGTTATACTAGTTAAAGCATATTTGCGTCTAAAACCCTAAGTTATCAGACTATGATTTAAGCATTACTCCTAATATTTATAATACTTAGGCGGTACAACAGCTATAATTTGAGTTAAAACCAGGTTTTACCTTGACATAAAACCAACAATAGAAACATAATTAACAAGTATATATAGAACACCTAAATATACCTTCAGGGTTATGTTAATAACATAATAGGTTTTATTTTGACATAAAACCAACAATAGCAACATAATTAGTAATTAGTATATAGAACTTCCAAGTATAACTCCGGAACTATATCGCACACAACATATATATATATATATATATATATATATATATATATATATATATATATATATATATATATATATATATATAGAATCCTAAGTATAACTCAAGATCTACTTTAGTATAATAACATACTAAAAAGTTGATAACAGTTGTATGTTTTCAAAATCTCATATTTAAAACAACTATATCCCAGTTAATATAATTATCTATGTTGATATGAATATACTATCATATAGACATAATAATAACTTATATACAATATTTAGCATGCGTTTTCCCCCGACAATATTAAAAAGTGGGGCCGTGAAATTCATCCTAGTAGCGTGATCTATAGAATCTAAATGGTCAGAGGCTCGTCGTTGTCAGGATTGGGAAGGGAAATGGCCTTCGGAAACGAGAGGGAATGAAAGGAGAAGGTGTAAGGAATGAAAGGGTCTTGATTCCTATTTATAGGTTGTTCTAGGCCATCCCACATCGTAGAATACATATGGCCACGTCTTGGACTTCCATGAGTCACCCCGTAGCTTTAACATGTGTTTTCTATCCCTAATTAGTGTCCCTGACGCATTCCACGTCATGGAAATAATGTCCAAGTCGTGGACTTAAGGCGGCTAGGGTTTCTGCCACGTGTCATGCCCTTAGACAGTTGCATCTTCGGAAGGTCGTAACTTTTACATACGAACTACGTTTTTGGTGTTCTTTATATCTACGCGTAGGTATTTCTGAGTAATACAACTTAATTTTAGACTCCAATAGTTAATTTTAAGGCTATTTTAAATTCCTCTTGTTATAAGGATTTATAGCTTGTAGAATCTATCATAACTTCTTCACGCGAAGTCAGATATAGACATTCTTTATATTTTTGGAATCTTATAGAAGTAAACTTTGAGTTATATCATAATGTATGTATGAAAGTTCATATTTGTATTAGAATTTATCATGAACTACATAGTAAGTTTATCACATTACTAGTTTCGCAAAATCACATTATGTGATCGGCATAATAACATGTGATTGTTATTGACCTATTTTGACTGGTGTTACATCAGCTGTTATATGAAAACCATATAACACAGTTGGAACACTAACTCTAGTGGAACGTCTCAGAGGTACAGACTCGTTAACTGGTTCAATAGGAGTTTCCTCCTCGGGTTGAGTGCTAGTGTTTGAGGTTCCTTCATCACTTAACTCTTGAAGCTCTTCAAGGTCAATTTGCCTCCCACTGTCCTCTTGGCATATGAGTTCTCTCTCTATCAGAAAACCCCTCTCCTATCAACGAAGACAACATTGTCACTCATTCTATAGAAGAGATATCCAAAGGATTTTTATGGATAGCCGATGAAAATACAACGCTCACTGCAAGGTTCGAGCTTGTCAAGAGTCTCTCATCTTATGAAAGCCTAGCATCCCCAAACATTGATATGTGCTAACAAGGGAACCTTCCTTATCCAAATCTCATGAGGTGTTTTGGTAACCTTCTTAGTTGGGACTAGATTAAGGCTATGGGCGACAGTCTCTAAGGCATACCCCCTACAACACCTGTCCCAGGTATTATTTCATTTTCTAAGTTTTAGGGCTTTGATTCTGGGACTCGATTAGTTTGGAGCCCCGACTCGTAGAGTAGGGAACATTTCGAGGATGCATGATCTAGACCCTAATCGACGAGTTGGAAGGCCAACTCGACGAGTAGGTACTGTAAAGGGAAACCCCTAATTTTAGGGTTTGCATCCTATATAATCCCTTTAAGAACCTTGAGGTTGACCTTCCAGCGGCCTCTAAACCCTAAGAACGTCTATGCTAAACCCTAATCCCCATTCTCTTTCATTTTGTGAGCTAGAGTGACTTGTGAAGCTTTAAGAGAAAGAGATAGTGAGAAGAAGAAGATCCAGCAAACCAAGCCCTCACTCTTTGGTTTGACCATCTTGTGGATTGTGGTAAGTCTTTAAGATTCGATTTTTACATTAAAATATGGATAGATCTTGAGTTTACTCTTTATTTCCTATCATTCCTATTGATTTCATGCATGGGGTTAATGAAGTTTGCACTTTATGGATCTCAAGGGCAAAATAGTCCTAAGGTCGGGTAGATATAGCTTTTGATCAAGCAAGGATTGCATGAAAGAGTTTTTAGAGTATATTTCCCCTTTTGGCCATTTTGACTTAAAGACATGTATTGGAGATGCATGTCCATAAAGCCTCCATATTTGGAACATTTTGAGGACTCGAAACTCCTCTGGAAAGGAGGCATTCCAGATCCCTAAAGTTTTGGGAATGCATGGAAACACTTTTGAGATTTTCAACCTTTGATAAGAGCCTTAGAGCATTCAGAGTGATTCTAAAGGGTAAAGTTGGAAACTTTATCCCTCTATACAACTTAGTTGTAACACCTGTTCCGGGTATTACTTAATTTATTTAAGATCTAAGGTTTTGGTGTGTGGACTCGGCGAGTTAGGAGTCTAACTCGTCGAGTAGAGGGCATTTCCAAGGACGCGGGATCTACACCCTAATCGACGAGTTGGAAGCCCGGCTTGACGAGTAGGTGCGGTAATGATAAAACCCTAATTTTAGGATTTGCACCCTATATAATCTCCTTACAAGCCTCGAGTCTGACCTCCCATAAGCCTCCAAACCCTAAGAACGTTTGTGCTAACCCTAATCCCCATTCTCTTCCATTTTGTGAGCTGGAGTAACCTTTGAAGCTTAAGAAGAAGGCGATAATGAGAAGATCCAACAAACCAAGCTCCGGTCCTTGAGCTTAATTATCTTGTAGACTGTTGTAAGTCTTCAAGACTTGATTTTAATCATAGAATATGGCTAGATCTTGAGTTTACTCTTCATTTCCTACCCTTCTTGTTGATTGCATGGATGGGATTCATAAAGTTTGCAACTTAATGAATCTCCAGAGAAAAATGGTCCCAACGTGGGCTAGATCTTTCCTTTGGTTGATCAAGGACACCATTCAAGGGTTTTAGGGCATATTTCCCTCTTTCTGGCCATTTTGACATAGGGACAAGCATTGGACATGCATGTCCAGAAAGCCTCCATATTTGGAACATTTTGAGGCCTAGAAACCTTTCTGGAAAGGTGGGACTTCAGATCGTTAGAGTTTTGGACCATATGGCAAATCTTTGGAGCTTTCCAACCATTGTTAAGGGCCTTAAAGCATTTGGAACAGTTCTAGAAGGTAAAGTTGTAAACTTTATCCTTCTAGACACCTTACGGCTTTAGATCTAAGCCTTGGAGTCCTTGGATTCGGTGAATCATCACAACAAGCAAATAGGAAGGGAGACTCGACGAGTTGCTATAGGAACTCGATGATTTGCATCAAGCTTCCCCACCTTCTAAATATCAAGTGAACTCGTCGAATTAATGAAAAAACTCAGTGAGTTGGCTATGGTTTGATTAGGTTGTTTGGACTCAGTAGGAACTCGACGAGTTGCTAGATGCATTTGACGAGTTGAGGTCAACGTGGACTGTTGACTTTGACTGTTGACCACGGTTGACCTTGAGGGTAATTTTGGGATTTTGACAAGTCTATCTTATGATGCTTACAGGAAGTTGAGTCAAAGCAACAAGTGGGGCACATTTGGTTCTAGCATCGTCAATTGCAGCATTCGAGAGAGGTGAGTCTTCTTACGATAGCAAAGGGTATAAGGCACCAAGGCCGGCCCATTTTATGTTATGTGGTACACTAGCGTTTGTAGAGATATGTGGTATGATAGTTAGCTTTGTGATAAGTAGTATGTTGGTGATTGTATGTTATTGCGTGGAAGACCCCAGGGGGAGCCTATGGAAGTTGGATATAAGACCATGTGGGGTAGCCAATGGCATTCCCAGGTAAAGACCATGTGGGGTAGCCCATAACACGATGGTATAAGACCCTAGGGGATCCCACGACATCCTTACAGGTTTATGTGTGTGTATGTAGTATGTTTGACACTTCTGTGATATGATATGCTAGGTTGATTATGTATGTTATAGCATGAAAGACCTTGGGGGGAGCCTGTGGCAGTTGGATATAAGATCATGTGGGGTAGTCCATGGCATCCCAGGTAAAGACCATGTGGGGTAGCCCATAGCACGAAGGTGTAAGACCCTGGGGGAGCACATGACATCCTTACTGGTTTATGTATGCATGGCTTATGTGGTATATGTAGCTTTTATAGATAATATGATATGTGTTACATGGATTGTCTATGGGGTATGCTTTGGGGAGCTCACTAAGCATTAGCTTACAGGTTGTGGATTTGTTTCAGGTACATCAGATCCCAATGGCAAGGGCAAGGCGTGATGGCGCGGTGTGCACTCTCACATAGGTGTTTTATGGACACTCTGATATTTTAAATAAAAGATGTAATTGATATGAGTTTAAAAACAATTGTATATGGGGTTTTGTAATTTATGGAAATGTGTTTGGATAATTAAAAATGAAAATTTTCCTTTGAAAAATCGGGTCGTTACATTAGGGTTTTAGATCTAAGCCCTGGAGTCCTTGCATTCGGTGAATCATCATAATAAGCAAGCAAGGAGGGGGACTCGACGAGTTGCCCTAGCAACTCGACGAGTCAAAATGGGTTTCCCCGTCTACTAGATATCGAGTCAGCTCGTCGAGTTGATGAAACAACTCAGCGAACTGGCTAGGGTTGTTCATATTTCCTGTACTCCATAGGAACTCGATGAGCTGTTAGATGCACTCGACGAGTTGGGTCAACATGTAATGTTGACCTTGACTTTGACCAAGGTTGACCAGAGTGGACTTTGAGGGTAATTATGGGATTATGGCAAGTTAATCTTATGATGCTTATAGAAAGTTGAGTTAGAGTTGTGGGTTGGAACTTATTGGACCTTATCTTGTCAACACAACATTCGTGGGAGGTGAGTCTCTTTAGCATACCAATGGGTCGAAGGTATGAAGGGTGGCCCATTATTTGTTACATATGTGCTATTTGGTTATGTGATGTTTTATGTACCAGTTGTATTTATGAAACTTGTATGGAAGACCTCGGGGGGGGGGGGGGGGTGAGGCACTTAACTATAAGACCGTGGAGGGTTTCCACAACATCCTAGGCAAAGACCTTGGGGTTCCCGAGGCACTTATGTGTAAGACTTTTGTGGGTTTCCCTGGCATCCTAGGTCAAGACCTCAGGGGGTTCCCAAGGCATTGGGATAAGACCTTGTGCGGACTCCCATGGCACCCGGAGTAAGAACCTGGAGGGTTTCTAGGGCTTCCTTATATGTTGGTATGCATGACTTATGTGGTATATGTAGCTTTTATGTCTAATATGATATGTGTTATGTGGTTTGTATGTGCGGTATGCTCTGGGGAAGTCACTAAGTGTTAGCTTATAGTTTTTGGATTTGTTTCTGGTACATCTGAGCCCAAGGGCAAGGGCAAGGCTTGATGGTATGACGTGCACTCTCTCGGGCATTTTCTTATGGAACACTATGATGGTTCGAAATAAAATTCTAATTAATATGAAATTTGAAAACAATTGTATTTGGGATTTCATGTTTTGTGGACAGTATCTTTTCTAATCAAAAATGAAAATTTTCCTTTGAAAATTAGGTTGTTACAAGTTGTTATCAAAGCCTTGGTTTGAGGGATTCGGGCACACCCTCGGGTGTGTCAGGACTCAAACTGAGGAGATAGTAAAATTGTTTTCAAAATAATAAATAAAAGGTAGAACTTTTAAAGTATGAAAAATAGGAGAGTGCAATGAGCGTGATCAGCCGAGCCAAGTAAGTGTTTCCCCAATATGTTAGCCATGTATACTGACATGTGAATTATGATAATTGTATGAATCTTGTTACGTGTATGCTTTCTAAATTTTATACGGTTAGGGTCTTATAGCCTCAAAATGATTGATTTGGCCTTATTTCATCTTCCTTGTTTGGTTGTGGTCTTAGGGTAGAGGCTATTATTCGAAAGACTATTTGATCCTTTTCTATGTATAATTTGCATGCATAATGCAACCTGTTATTATTGATATGGGTAGAGAAAATCTTAGGACAACCTAGGATTTGAGGTATACATTAGCCTATGAGATATGGTTTGTTTTGGTATGAATTAGAGTTATCAGGTATAACCTTGGGAAAGGTATAGGTAGGTGTGGAAGGTAGTATTGGGCCCGTAATACTAAAAGCACAAGACCTATACCCGAAATAATGTTAAACCTGGAAACTCTAAGGAGGACCGGTATGGGAGGATCCCTTATACTGGCATCCTGATCATTATATTTTGTGATATTGCAATATTGTATGGTGGTTACACGATTTGGAAGAGGAGGATTAGGATCGGGGTCAGTATCTAGGTCTGGGTCAAGCGGCACTACTAAGCCCATTGACGAGAGTTTGCATGAGCTCATCACAACTGAGGTTACGAGGGGCATCCTTGACACTACTCTAGTTATCTTTGGTACGGTCAAGGAGGGTATAATGGAGATCATGGAGGAGAGGCCCGGGGCTTTCACAGCCGATATTGATGTGGGCCAGGTCGAGGCCCGAACTCCCTCGTTCCGGGAGTTCAAGGCGTGTGGGGCGCCGAAGTTATTCCGGGTCAGGGACCCCATTGTTTGCAGACGTTGGGTGGCGGATATCGAAAACGCCCATCGCAAAAGTTCTTGCCCTGATGCGGAAAAGGTGGGTTTTTCATGATGTATGCTTAAAGGTAGAGCCTGAGACTAGTGAGGAGAGGTGACTAGTCAAGTGGGAGCAATCGGTGTGGCTGAGATGACATGGGCCGAGTTTGTTTAGTTATTTGATCTGGAGTTAACACCACTGATCGAGGTGCAATGATAAGTGAGGGAGTTTCATGACTTGCAGCAGACCACTGAGACTGTGGCGGAAATCACCGCCATGTTTCGGGAACAAGCATTGTGGATTCCTCAGTATTCCACCGATGAGGACATGAGGAGGACGAGGTATCATTCCATGCCGAGAGATGATATTTGGGAGTTTGTGAGCTTCACAGGGTGCAAAACCCTGAATGAGATGGTAGAGAAGGCCCGTGAATTGGAGATGGAGCTGGACTTCCGCACCAAGCGGATACCTGACCAGGCGCAGACAACAGTTGGTCAGGCTAAAAGTCCTAAGACCACAAACTCACCCAATAAAGGCCAGAAGGGCCCAGACCGGTGTGCCAAGTGTGGGAGATCACATGGTGGATCATGTCGAGGGCAGGGCACAATGTGTTATACTTGTGGTCAGCCATGCCACATGATCAGGGACTGCCCCAAGAAAGGCTTGATTTGTTTTCACTGCAACCAGACTGGCCACAAGCGGGCCTATTGTCTGAAGTTGTAGGGAGGGGGAGGAGTAGTGGCGGTGCCTGCGCCCGCCACACTGAGGATCATAGATGGCCGCCCTTCAAAGGCGGATGATCCAACGGTGAAGAGTCGCACATTTTAGTTGACCACCAAGGAGGCTCAGGAAGCGCCAGACGTTGTAGCTGGTACGTATTCTCTTATCCCGCTCTATAGTTATTTTCATTTCTTATGTGTGTATTGTGCTTATGTATAGGGACCTTTTTGGTCAATGGTGTGTTGGCTCACGTGCTATTCGACTCAGGGGCTACCCAATCGTTTGTGTCTCTTGCGTTTATCAAGAAGTTTTGGGATGCACCAGGGACTTTGGATTCCCTGCTTGAGGTGGAGATTGCGGATGATTGCACCGTAAGTGTTGCGAGGGTGTATCGGGACTACGTCCTGAATGTTCTCGGGGAGAAGTTTCGTGTTGTTCTAGTCCCGATACCGCTACAAGGACTGAAAGTGATTGTTGGGATGAACTGGCTGGGCGCCAATGGGGTCATGATCGACTGTGAGCACCAGCTGGTGAGGGTTCGAACCCTAAGTGGGGGAGAAATGGTTATTTATGGGGAAAGGGCCTCGTAAGGGCCGAACCTCTGTTTAGCCGCGAGGGCCAGGAGATTTCTTCATCATGGTTGTTTGGAATTTTTGGCTTATATCTCCGATACGAAGGTTGAGACCACGAGGGACGTGGACAATGTTCCGGTTGTACAAGAGTTTCGGGATGTCTTTCCCAAGGAGTTACCAGGGGTGCCTCCTGAGAGGTAGGTAGAGTTTCGAATTGATTTGGTGTCGGGTGCCGCTCTAATAGCCAAGGCACCATACCGACAAGATCTTCCTGAAATGTTGGAGCTATCTACGCAACTTCAGGAACTACTAGACCGAGGGTTCATTTGTCCGAGTAGTTCCTTGTGGGGAGCATCGATCCTATTTGTGAAAAAGTAGGACGGGTCATACAGGATGTGTATTGATTACCGCGAGCTGGACAAACCAACGGTGAAGAACCATTATTCGTTGCCGATGATCGATGACTTGTTCGATCAGCTACAGGGTGCATCTTGGTTTTCCAAGATTGATCTTTGGTCAGGATACCATCAGATGAGGATCTGTGATGAGGATATACCGAAGACAACCTTCAGGACTCGGTATGAACACTACGAGTTTGTAGTGATGCCATTTGGACTCACCAATGCCCTTGTAATTTTCATGGATCTCATGAACAGAGTGTGCAGACCGATGTTGGATAGTTTGGTGATCGTTTTATTGATGATATCCATGTCTACTCTAAGACCAAGGAGTAGCACGAGCAACATCTGAGGGAGGTAGTGGAGACCCTGAGGGCGGAGAGGCCGTATGCCAAGTTCTCCAAGTGTGGTTTTTGGATGCAAGAGGTACAGTGTTTGGGGCACATCATCAACTAGGAGGGTATTTCGGTTGATCCAACCAAGGTCAAGGATGTGATGCGGTGGGAAGAACTGAAGAATGCTTCTGAGATCCGTAGCTTCTTGCGTCTAGTGGGCTATTATCGGAGATTCATCCAAGATTGATGTGACCTTGACTTACTTGAACAAGAAGAATGCATGTGACATTTTGATGGGGGTGGATCAATAGTTGGCTTTTGAGACCCTGATATGAAGAATATGTGAGGCTCCGATTCTAGTACTACCTGAGGGGTTAGATTATTTGGGTGTGTACTATAACGCTTTGATTTCAGGGTTAGGTTTGGTACCGATGCACAGAGGGCATATGATAGCATATGCCTTGAGGCAGTTAAAGCCTCACAAGGCGAATTACCCCACCCACGACCTAGAACTGGGGGCAATGGTGTTTGCCCTCAAGATTTGGAGGCACTACTTGTATGGAGGGCGGTGTACCATCTATATTGATCACAAAAGTTTCAAGTATTTGACGGATCAAAAGAAGCTCAACATGTGACAGAGGAGGTGCCTTGACGTACTGAAGGACTATGATTGTAAGATCCTGTATCATCCTGAGAAGGCCAACTTGGTGGTCAATGCTTTGAGCCGCAAGGCGGCAGGTTCCCCAATTGGGAACGTTTGTTTAAGGATGACTGTGATATCTCCATTTTTGGATATGATCAAAGAGGCTCAAGTGGAGGGTTTGAAGATAGAAAATTGGAAGTTGGAGTGGACTCGGGGGCAAATTCCCTTGTTCGCCCGGAACAGTTCGGGCCTCTTGACCCAGTGTGGTCATGTGTGGGTCACGACATCTGGGGATGTGAGACAAAAATTATTGGAGGAAGCACATAAGTCCAAGTTCTCTTTACATCTAGGGGCTACAAAGATGTATAGAAATTTGAGGTTGAATTACTTGGTTCATGGAGTGGTGTTTGACCTGCCGGAAGGTCAAGGCCAAGCATCAACGGCCTCATACCCATTCCCATGTGGAAGTGGGAGGAGATCACTATGGACTTTATCATGAAGTTACTGAGGACAACGAGGGGTGTGGATGCAATATGAGTGATTATGGAGAGATTGACCAAGAGTGCCCACTTTATCCCGATCTCTGAGAGCATCTCCGTTGAGATATTGGCGGATATTTATGTACGGGAGGTGGTGGCAAGGCACAGGGTGCCAATATCGGTAGTCTTTGACAGGGATGTTCTGTTTACATCTAGGTTCTAGAATAAATTCCATGAGAAATTGGGCACACAATTGCATTTCAACATGACATACCACCCCCAGACAGATGGCCATAGCGAGAGGACGATCTAGACACTAGAGGATATGCTGCGAGCTTGTGTGATGGATTTTGGAGGGAATTGGGATACATACCTCTCACTGGCATATTTTTCATACAATAACGGTTATCATGCTAGTATCGATCGGGCCCCATTCGAGATGTTGTATGAACGGAGGTACAAAATCCCGGTCTATTAGGGTGATGTTGGATACCGGGTCATAGGAAGCACCGAAGTAGTGCTCAACACAATAGGATTGATTCAGCAGGTGCGCGACCGGTTGCGGGTCACACAGAACCGTCAGAAAAGTTATGTTGACTTACGGGGAATGAATATCGAGTTCTAGGTGGGGGACTTTGTACTACTAAAAGTGTCACCATGGAAGGGGGCCATCAGATTTTGAAAGAGGTGTAAGCTAGGACCCTGATATATAGGTCCGTTTAGGATTTCAGCTCGGGTGGGCAAAGTGGCATATCGCTTGGATCTACCGGAGGAGCTTAGCCAGATTCACAACACCGTCCATGTGTCGCAACTTCGGAAGTGTGTTACTGAAGAGTCCGCAGTTGTCTTGGTGGACGACATTCAGGTAGATAGGAGCCTGAACTACATTGAGAGGCATGCTGTGATTCTAGATAGGAAAACCAAGGATCTTCATAACAAGGAAGTGAAGCTGGTGAAGGTGAAATGGCAGCACCGAAGGGGCTCCGAATAGACATGGGAGCCAGAGGATGAGATGCGAGACTGCTACTCGGATTTATTTGGGTCGGAAGACTTCGGGGATGAAGTCTTGTTCAAGTGAGGGATATTTGTAAGACATGTCGCTGATATTATTTGATTTTCTAAGGTTTAGGGCTTTAATGCTGGGACTCAACGAGTTGGGAGCCTCGACTCGTCGAGTAGGGAACATTTCGAGGACGCAGGATCTAGGCCCTACTCAATGAGATGGAAGGCCAACTCAACAAATAGGTACAATAATGGAAAAACCCTAATTTTAGGGTTTGCACCCTATATAATCTCCTTAAGAACCTTGAGGTTAACCTTCCATCATCCTCTAAACCTAAGAACGTCTGTGCCAAACCCTAATCCCCATTCTCTTTCATTTTGTGAGCTAGAGTGACTTGTGAAGCTTTAAAAGAAGGTGATAGTGAGAAGAAGAAGAAGAAGAAGAAGATACAGCAAACCAAGCCTTCACTCTTGAGCTTGACCATCTTGTGGACTGTGGTAAGTCTTCAAGATTCGATTTTTACCTTAGAATATGGTTAGATATTGAGTTTAATCTTTATTTCCTATCATTCCTATTGATTGAATGCATTGGGTTCATAAAGTTTGCAACATTATGGATCTCCAGGGCAAAATAGTCCCAAGGTGGGCTAGATCTAGATTTTAATCACGCAAGGATGCTATGCAAGAGTTTTTAAAGCATATTTCCTCCTTTTGGACATTTTGACTTAAAGAAATGCATTGGACATGCATGTCCATAAAGCCTCCATCTTTAAAACATTTTGAGGACTAGAAACTCCTCTGGAAAGGAGGGATTCGATATCCTAATGTTTTGGGAATGCATGGCAAGACTTTTGAGCTTTTCAACCATTGATAAAGGCCTTAGAGCATTCAGAGTGATTTTAGAGGGTCAAGTTGGAAACTTTATCCCTCTAGACACCTTAGGGTTTCATATCTAAGCCCTGGAGTCCTTGCATACGTTGAATTATCATTATAAGCAAACAGGGAGGCGGGAATCGACGAGTTGCCCTAGTTACTCGATGAGTCGGAATGGGTTTCCCCATCTACTGGATATCGACTGAACTCTTCGAGTTGATGAAACAACTCTGTGAGTTGGCTAGGGTTTGTTTAAATTTTCTGGACTCCATAGAAACTCGATGAGCTGCTAGATACAATCGATGAGTTTGGGTCAACATGGACTATTGACCTAGACCGTTGACCTTGACTGTGACTAGGGTTGAACAGAATGGATTTTAAGGGTAATTATGGGATTATGACAAGTTAATATTATGATTCTTATAGGAAGTTGAGTTGGAGCTGTGGGTTGGAACTTATTGGATCTTATCTTGTCAGCATAGCATTCATGAGTGGTGAGTCTCCTCACCATACCAATGGGTCGAAGGCACCAATGTCGTCCCATTATTTGCTATGTATCTGCTATTAGGTTACGTGATATGCGATCTACTAGTTGTATCTATGAAACTTGTATGGATGACCTCTAGGGGTTTCCGAGGCACTTAGGTATAAGACCGTGGAGGGTTTCCACGACATCCTAGGCAAAGACCTCAGGGGGTTCCCAATGCACCTAGATGTTAGAACTTGGAGGGTTTCCCTGGCATCCTAGGTCAAGACCTGGGGGGGGGGGGTTCCCGGGGAATTGGGCTAAGACCATGTGGGGGTCCCCATGACACCTGGAGTAAGACCCTGGAGGGTTTCGAGGGCTTCCTTATATGTTGGTATGCATGACTTATGTGGTATATGTAGCTTTTATGGCTAATGTGATATGTGTTATGTGGTTTTTATGTGTGATATGCTCTTGGGAACTCACTAAGCGTTTGCTTACAGTTTGTGGATTTGTTTCAGGTACATCTGAGCCCAAGGGAAAGGGCAAGGCCTGATGGTGCTGCGTGCACTCTCTCAACCATTTTCTTATGGGACACTTTGATGATTCAAAATAAAATTGTACTTAATATGAATTTCGAAAACAATTGTATTTGGGATTTCATGTTTTGTGGACAGCATCTTGGTTAATAAAAAATGAAAAATTTTCCTTTGAAAATTAGGTCGTTACACCCCCAGAATGAGATAGGTAACGAAGCTCGACTCATCATGGAACGAACCACGTCCAACAAGGTTGGATTGTGCCTCTCAGCCACACCATGAAGTTGTGGTGTCCTAGGTGGCGTGAATTGTGAAACAATTCCACACTCCTTAAGATAGTTGTGGAACTCAATACTAAGATACTCCCTACCTTGATCGGATCAGAGTATCTTTATCTTCCTGCCCAACTGATTCTCCACTTCTTATTTAAATTCTTTGAACTTTTCAAAGGTTTCTAACTTATGGTTGATTAAGTAGATATACCCATATCTGCTGTAATCATCGGTGAAAGTCACATAGAAGCGGTTAGCATCCCTTGTGGCGGATCTGAAGGGCTTACACACATTAGTGTGTATGAGATCCAACAAACCCTCACCTCTTTCTCAAGTACCAGTGAAAGGTGGCTTGGTCATCTTTCCAAGCAGACAAGATTCGCATGTGTCATCCGACTTTAGGTCAAAGGAGTCTAAGACTCTATCCTTTTGGAGTTGGGCTATGTGCTTGTTAACATGTCCAAAATGACAATGCCACAAGCATGCATTGTCCAAACCTTTGGACGAATCAATATACAATACGTTATTTCCTAAGTTGTCTACAACCATCACAATTTCATATATACCATTACAAGGCAATGCTTCCAAATAAAGTTTACCATTATAAAAAGCATTAATAGAATCAATTTCATTATTAAATGAAAATATAAAACTGTGTTTATATAAACCATGAAAAGAAATAACGTTTCTCGCCATATCTGACGAGTAGCAACAGTTATTTAAATCTAATTCTAACCCACTACTAAGAAATAAAGAATTAACTCCAATCTTGGTGACAGGCGACACTTTCCTATTCCCCGTGATCAAGTTCATCTTCCCGTGCTCCACATCCCTATTCTTTTTAGTCCTTGTAATTCATAACAAATGTGAAAACCACATCTTGTATCAACGACCTAAGAATTAGCATGTGATGAGTTATTAGACGGAATAGTGTAAATACCTGCATGGGTGGGCTTTATCTTCCCATCCTTGATATCCTACAAGTATTTGGGGCAGCTTCGCTTCTAGTACCCTTTGTCATGACAATCGAAGCACTTTGCTTCTTTTAGGTTGGAAGAGGGAGTAGTAGAATCACCTTTGGTCCCACAAGAAGAGGATCCATCATGCAATTTTCCAATGCGGCTCTTAGAAGGAACCTTCCTCTTCTTCCCTTTCCCATGTCCAATTTATTGGATTGGGACAACAACAGTAGGAGTAGGAACAATAGATTTGTCTTTCAAACTACTTTCAGCAGTTCCCAATAGGCCTTGAAGCTTGCTTAGAGTGACCTCCTCCTTGTTCATATGATAAGTCGTTCTAAAATAATCATAACAAAGAGCTAAAGAGTGTAACATAATGTCAATGGCCAACTCTTCATTAAAGTTGACATTTAACTTTAGCAAGCGGTCCACAAACCTTTGCATCTTTTGCAAGTGGGGCGTCATGCACTCTCCATCCTTCATTTTTTTTTGTTATCATGGAGGCAATGATTGCATACATTTCCTGTCAAGCACTTTGATGGTACCTTTCCATCAAGTATTTGATGGTCCTATCCTACCCGTTCGACTAACGACCCTCCACCAATCAAGGAAGCGGTGGGTGACAGTGGACACCATTCAACCACCATTTTATAGGTAGTTTCCTTATACCCCCTTATAGATCGGCTTCGTGAATGAGGCTTACTAATGGTAAGACTGAATTGACTTATACACACACACACACACACACACACATATATATATATATATATATATATATATATATATATATATATATATAAGTATTAAAGTTTTAATATTATAATAGTATAAGGGTTGAATTTTAAACTTTTAAAATTTTAGGGTTTGGAATTTTAATGTTTCATAAATGAGACTTTTCAAATTCCAAAACTTGAGGGAATGTTTTGAAACTCTTTAAAACCTCTTGAATTCCATAACTTAAGGATTTAATGTTTCATGAATGATATTTTTCGTATTCCATAACCTTAGGACAAGTTATGAAACTCTTAAGTAATATATAGATCTAATTTTAACTAATAAAATAATCATATAATTTATTATTTACCAAATTGACCTAATTTAACTCATAAAGCAAGATAATTTCAAATCAAAAAAATCATAAATATTTGTTTATCATATAAACTAACAATTATCTTAAACTTTTGACAATTATATATTAATTGGATGAAGATAATCACTACCATATAAAAAAAACAGATTTTATGATACAAAACAGTTTGTGGTAATGATCATAATCCAATTCTGGCAAAAATTTCAAAAAAACTGCAACCAGGCGATCCTACTCGTCGATTTCATGGCATGGACTCGACGATTTCATGTCATATGATCCAATTCTTCGAGTTCCCATATGGAAATCAACGAGTCCTGCAGTCAGTGGCCATAAACTATATTTTTTTAGCTTTGAAAAACAATCAGTTGCATCAATGTAACAGAAAACAGCCTATGCTCCGATACCACTGATGGGTTTTGTGCACTATAACATCCCCATGGTGCACATACAACCCTAATGGTTTGGATCTAAGTATTCTCTAGTTATACATGCAATATTCTTTTTCCAAAGCATGAAGCCTAACTAGCATACAAATTTGATATTTGAATCATAAAAAGAACTAGTTAAATGATTACTTCTTGTTTAGCCTGTAGAAGTTGGCCTTTCAAGAGATTAGCACCTCAAGTGTGATGCCTCAAATGTTTCACAAAATACCACCTACAATTGGATGAAAATGAGAGAGGTTTTGGAAGCACCAAAATCAGGTATACTCTTCTTATAATACCTTGTGTACCGATTTTAGGCTATAGGGGTTACATATATAGTGTAGAATTCTAAGAGTCACTTGTAAATCCTAATTCTTACACTTAGGCTTATGATCCAACAATTGATTTGGACTAACACTTCATGGACTATCTCATAAGCTTAGTCCATCATGGATTATTATCTCAAACCATATGTATCACTAATTTAGGTAATCAGTCCCCGTTAATTTAATCAGTCTCTTTTGATCATTAAATTAATTCCAAAATAATTATTGACCAATACTAGTTAAATAATTTGATTTCTCAAATAATATATTATACTTATAATATATTAATAAATTACAAATAACCTCTTTCTCAAATGCCCATCCTATCAAATTGTTCTGGTGGATGCAACACAAAATGGACCATGCTACTATCGGGTTAAGTACATATCAATTATAATTATAGGCTTAGACACCTAATCCAACAACAACACCTTCCATGTGTCTCAGCTCCAGAAGTGTGTCACAGACAAGGTCGTGGTCGTTTCTCTGGACGACATTCAGGTGGACGAGAGTCTGAACTACATTGAGAGCCCCGTTGCGATTTTGGATATGAAGACCAAGGTTCTTCGAAAAAAGGAAGTAAAGATAGTAAAGGTGCAATAGCAGCACCAAAGGGGCTCCGAATGGACATAGGAGATAGAAGAGGATATGCGATATCACTATCCGAACTTGTTCGCATTAGCAGACTTCGAGGATAAAGTCTAGTTCATGTGGGGGAGATTCGTAACATCTGTTTCAGGTATCATTTATTTTTTCAAGGTTTTAGGGTTTTATGCTAGGACTCGACGAGTTGGGGAGATCCAGCTCGTCGAGTAGAGATCATTTATGAGGACGCGAGAATTAGATCCTACTCTACGAGTCGGAAGGCCCCAACTTAAAGAGTAGGTGCTGTAAAGGAAAACCCTGATTTTTAGGGTTTGCACCCTATATAACGGAATTAATCTGCCTCTTTTTGCCTCCTTTACCACTTCACTACCCAGAAAAGAGACCATAAGCCGTTCCTTGTTGTTCCTTGAGCTTGAGAGGCTAATAGAGGGTTTTGGGTGCTTTTTGTTAAAGGAGTTTGAAGGTTGAGAATCTTGGAACGGGAAGGACATCGTAGATCCAACATCTAAAACATTTGGGCACTCATATGAAGGTAACAAGCTATTACCTTCATCATTAGCATTAGATCGTATTTTCTTGGGTTTTAGGCCATTTTTAGTATGTTTGTGAAGCATTTCTGGTGTTGGGTAAGATCTGGAGTTGCAACTTCAGATTTGGACTCCTCTAGGTCCTTAGAGTTATAAAGTAACTCAATTTATCAAGCATTGGCCCTTCTCTTTGGCTAAAACCCTTCCCTTAGCTTGTTTTTGGCACTTAAGAGCTTACATGCATGAAAGTTTGCAACTTTATGTGGAAACCATGCCTTAGGAGGCTAGATATGAAATCTGGAGCTTTGGGGTAGATGAAAAAGGTTCAAACACGAAAAGGACTAAAGGAAATCGACAAGTCCCTTAGACAACTTGACGAGTCGGGTAGGGTTTTCCCATTTTTGAGATTCCAAGTGATTTCTGTGAAAGATTGGAGTTTTTGGTCCACATGGTTTTTGGTCATCTGGACATTGAGGAACTCAACGAGTTACATAGGTAACTCGGCGAGTTGACGAGTTACTCAGGTAACTCGACGAGTTGTTGGATGTACTCGACAAGTTGAGGTCAACATGGACTGTTGACCTTGACTTTGACCAGGGTTAACCAAGGTTGACTTTGAGGATATTTATGGTGTTTTGGGATTATGACAAGTTAATCACCTGATGATTATAGGCGGTTGAATTGGAGCAGCACGTGGGATTTACCTGATCTTAGCTTGTCAGTTTAGTATTCACGAGAGGTGAGTCTCCTCACCATACCAATGGCTCGAAGGCACCAAGGCCGGCCCATTTTGTGAAATGTGGTATACTTGTTGTTGTAGAGATATATGGTATGATAGTTAGTTATGCTTAGTGTTATGATAGCAATATATGTGATACTTGCAGGGAAGACCATTGGGGAGCCCATCGCACTTGGATGTAAGACCATGTGGGGGGGGGGGGGCTCATGGATTTTCAAGTAAAGACCATGGGGGAGCCCATGACACTTGGATGTAAGACCTTGGGAGGAGGCTACGACATCCTTATATGTTTGTATGCATGGCTTATGTGGTTTATGTAGCTTTTATAGCTAATATGATATGTGTTTATGTGGATTGTCTGTGGGGTATGCTCTGGGGAACTCACTAAGCATTAGCTTACAGATTGTGGATTTGTTTTAGGTACATCTGAGCCCAAGGGAAAGGGCAAGTCTTGATGACGTGGCATGCACTCTGTCACAGGCGGTTTTATGGGACACTCTGATAATTTGAAATAATATTGTTATTGTTATGAGATTGAAAACAAAAGTATTGAGATTTTATGGCTCATGGTAAATGTTTTTGACTATTTAATAATGAAAATTTTCATTTGAAAATCTGGGTCATTACAGATGGGTTTTGAGCATTACAACATTCCTATGGTGCACATGCAACTCTAATTGCCTTGGATATAGGTTTTTCTCAAGTTATACATGCAAATCAATTATCCACAGCATAACCCTAGATCTAGCATACATAATTTCGAAATTCATGTATATAAGAGGGTTGGAAGATTACCTCACTTTTTATATTGTAATAACAAGAACAATCCTTTCTTGATCTTTAGTTTTGGAAGCCTAGTTCCCTAAGTGTTGAACCTCTAATGGAGTCACAAACACTCAATGCAAAGTATGAAGAAGGAGAGAGGTGAAAATCGGCTATCCTTAGGGTTTCTTAAGTGTAGGGCCGAAATTCTCATGTAGAAGGGTTCCTTATATAGTTGGGTGGACTGATAGGGTTTCTGGAGTAAACGCTAATTCCCGCTTAAGG
This sequence comes from Lactuca sativa, assembly GCF_002870075.4. NCBI lineage: Eukaryota > Viridiplantae > Streptophyta > Magnoliopsida > Asterales > Asteraceae > Lactuca > Lactuca sativa. Next base: position 192,150,636 of record NC_056629.2, read on the forward strand.
CTTAAGCACCCCTTGGACCTCCTCTTTAGAACCCTTAGACGATACCTTATGGGCTTACCCATAAATTTCGTCCATTCCACTCTACGGATTCCATCAGCCCAGTTTTGCAACTATCAATGATTTGCAAAACAGTCCCTCCATTATTAATTAGTTCCTTTAATCCCAAAATTAATATCAAATTAATTTTTCATTAACTACTTATTAATAATATGAATTACAAATAATATATTAATAAAATCATTCTGAGTACCAATTTATTATTCATATAATAAATCCTGCTCTCTCTCTCTCTCTCTCTCTCTCTCTCTCCAGTAGTCAACCTATCAGGTTGCATGAGTGAAGGCAACCCAAAAGGACAATTCTCATAATCAAATAAGGTACATACCAAATATAGTTATGGGTTTAGACACCTAATCCAACACCAGGTACATTGGTCCGTTTAGGGTTTTGGATTAGGTGGGTCGTGTAGCTTATCATCTTGAATTTCCAGCCGAGCTTAGTCAGATTCACAACATATTTCATGTCTCCCAGCTGCGGAAATGCTTAGTGGATGATTTTGCAGTTGTGCCTTTGAGGATATTCAGGTGGATGACCGCTTGAATTATATTGAGAGACCGATAGTGATTCTCGATTGGAAGGAGAAGACCATGAGAAACATGATTGTGGGGTTGGTTAAGGTACAATGGCAATACCGAAAAGGGATCAGAATGGACATGGGAGCCTGAGGAGGAACTAAGGGAGCATTGCCCCAAGTTTTTTGAGACGACGGACTTCGAGGACGAATTCTGATTCAATCGGGGGAAAATCATAACATCCGAAGTGAGGTACGTTCCATTTGTACCCTTATATTTCAAAGTTTGAACTTTTGGTCCTTGGGTTTGTATGTGGGGCGTACCACTAGGTACGTAGGGCGTACAAGTGATCAACACATACGCGGGGCATACTAAGGTGTACGTTTATCATACTCAAGCGAATCAATTCGGGACCATGGAAACGTACGTTGGTCATATGTGTATGTATGCTGGGCGTACGTGGGTTTTGTGAAAAACCTAATTTCCGGGTTTTGGCCCCTATTTAAGCAACATTATGGAGTGAAACCCTATTCTTATCAGCCTCCTTGTCCCTCAAACCTTACTCTATAAACCCTAATCATTCCTTGTTGTTCTTGGAGCTTTAAAGGTCATTAGAAGAATATTATGGTACTTTTGAAGAAGTTGTTCATTCTTGAGGACTTGTTGGAGAAAATAGAGCTTTTGGATCTAGAACCTTACCGGTTTTTGGCTCTCATTTGAGGTATAAAGTTCTGAACTTGGCGATTATTCTCTTAGGTCTCTTTTAGGTTGGGTTTATGGAATCTTTTGGTCACATGGATGAAGTCCCTTGTGTCCCTGTCATTTTTGGAACTTAGAGTTGCCACTCTCAGTGTTATTTGAGTTCTAGAATCACAAATTTGCCATTTTTGGGGTTGAAATACATCCATGCATAAGTTAAGGTCATTTTCATGGGAGTAGATTGCTATACTTTGAGTTTGGGTTAATTTGGGTCATGTAAAGTTACCAAGTCAGTGACTTTATGGATTAAGAAGTTAAAAAAGGACTTGGATATGTGATTTTAACCTCTAGAATAAAGTATTAAGTGCTTAATGATACAAGTGGCTTAGTAGAGCAGTACGCTGGGCGTACAAGCATGTACGTGCAATGTATAAGCCAAAAAGCCTATATATACAACGTACAACCGAGTACACCCCGCATACTCTGGCATCGTACAACTGAGTACGCCCGCATACTTCGACAGTGGGCTAGGTTTTGTTTTGGGCCTCCGTTTGGAAAATTCTTGTACTTCTTATCTTTGGGCCTTATTAGGTCATCAGAAATCAGATTTTGGGCTAAAAATATGTTTTGGCTTAAGGGAAGGCCCATTTGAGGAGTTGGCTCCAATTTAGAAAATCGGGCCATTGGTGCACCACTAGTGGGCTTGGGAAGGCTATCTAGAATTGGGCCTTTCATGTTATGGATTTGGGCCTAGGTCATTTACTGGATTAGATCATGGGTAAAATGGTCGTTTTACCCTAAGAAGGATTATTGGGTTTTAACTAAGTGTTATATTGGTAATGATAGCTTAGGGAGTCGTCAGAGCAACCATTAGAGATTCTTTACCGTGAGATTCAACATTCAAGTGAGTTTTCCTCCTATTTGAATGGGTCAAAGGCACCAATGTCGGCCTGTATGTATGACTGTATGTATTCCGGAATAATGTTCGATGACAGGCGATGCACGATGTAGGTTTATATGTTTTCCCGGATTACGATCTGATGCCAGGTGATGCCCGAAGAATGTTTGTATGCTTGATGTCTTCGTGATTCTTGCATGTGTCTTTATTTGTATATTTCCAAATTACGGCCCGATTTCGGGAAACGCCCGGGGAATGTTTGTATACTTCTGGATTTCAGTCTGATGTTAGGCAGGGCCCGATGAATGTTTATATGTTTATATTATGTGATTATTTGATGTGTATTTGTTGATATGTTTATATGTATACCGAGCTATGCTCAATGTCGAGTGGGGCCCGATGCTGGACACTGTCCGATGTCGGGCGGGGCCTACGATATGTTTATATATTTTTATGTGATTATGTGTATGGTAAGTGGTAGTTTGGCGAGACTCACTAAGCTTCATACTTACAATTTTCAGTGTTGGTTTCAGGTAATTCTGGTAGCAAAGGGAAGAGCTCGGGATGACTACATTGCACACACAATGATGTTTTAGCCTGGGATGTTTACTGTGATATATTTGACAGATGTTTTGATATGGATGTTTCAGACATGCCTAGAGTTCCTCCGGAGAGGTTGGTGGAGTTTAGGATTGACTTGGTTCCTGGTACGACTCCAATAGCTAGAGCACCTTATCTGTTAACACCTCCAGAGATGCAAGAATTTTCTACACATCTACAGGAGCTATTAGACAAAGGGTTCATTCGGCCGAGTAGTTTTCCATAAGGAGTGTCAATCCTATTTGTAAAGAAGAAGCATCGGTCACATCAGATGTGTATTGACTACCAGGAGCTGAATAAGCTAACGATGAAGAACTGTTATCCACTCCTGAGGATTGATGTTTTGTTTGACCAAATTTAGAGTGCATCTTGGTTTTCCATGATTGATCTACGTTCAGGTTACCATCAAATGAGGGACAGAGAGGATGATATGTAGAAGACGGCCTTCCAGACTCCTTATGGTCATTACGAGTTCGTGGTGATGCCCTTTGGGCTCACCAATGCTCTAGTCGCATTCATGGACCTCATGAACCACGTATGCAGGCCAATTTTGGATCGGTATCTGATTGTATTTAATGATGACATCCTGGCCAATTTCAAAACCCAAGAGCTTCATGAGGAGCATTTGAGGGAGGTATTAGAGACTCTCAGGAGGGTGTATTGTATGCGAAGTTCTTCAAGTGTGAGTTCTGGTTACACGGGGTGGAGTTTCTAGGGTAAATAAAAGTTATATGTCGAAACCCTAACTTAAGAAATCAGAGTATAAGACACATAAATTAAGAAATTTTATGAATCAACTTTGATAAATAGAGAATTTGAACATACCTGAGAGTCTTGATGTTGGGTTTATAATAATGGAAAATAAAGTGGATAGTAGTGTATGTCGATGCCTTAAAGAGAAATCAGATTCATCATATTGTTGACTTGAAGTCGTGAGTTGGCAATGATGAGGCTGGGGTCGGCCGAAATCGGAGATGATGGAGGTAGTGGTAGTTGGAATCGACGATGATAGGATTGAGGTGACATGATTCAGCAATGAAGGTGACAACGTAAGGAATTGATGATGTGGGGTTAGTGTGGCCAAATAAATTTAGTTTAAAAATTATATAGCATAAGAGAAATGCATCGCACGGGGAATGAAAATTCGGAAAGTATCATCGGGGAGCGAAAATGTAAGGAGGGAACTCCATATTTAATGGTGTGGTTAGATCTAAACACATCAATAAATGTTTTTTTAATACATTTATATAGAAACCGCACCAACAAATCTATTATCAGATGCGGCTTTCTTATTTTTTTTGATGTGATAGATATTTAATAATGGATCACACTGTTAAATGACTTATGTCCTCGTGTCTAGAGTTAAAATATAGTAACTTCTTTTTTATTTTTTTTTTATTTAAATTTCCCTTATAGATAATGTCAATGAGTTTGAAATTCATTGTTGAGAGTAGCTACATACTTATTTATTTATTTATTTGTTACCAATAATATCAATAAGTATTGTGAAACTTGAATGAATTTATCGATTTCTTGAAAGAATTTTATAAATTTATGTTTATATATTGTTATTACCAATAAATAAGTATAAATATCAATGGCTTCTGGCCTAACGGTATTCGGTGTTATCCTCCCTCCTTGAGGTCGAGGGTTCAAGTCTTGTTAGGTACATATGTGGATTAAGGAGAATAGTTTAGGAGTAAATAGATTTGCCGTTCCAAAAAAAAGTATAAGTATGATACTAATATAGTTATTAATGAAGTACATTGCTATTATAAGAAAACTAAATTATATTGGGCATGTTAGTAGCAAGAGAGTATGTTGAAAAGTTCTGTATATTACCCATGTCGGTAGTAAGGAATTCTATGCGTTTCCAAAAATTTTGTGTATGCTTATTAAAGGATATCAAAGAGTTACCTTCCAGAAGATTTCCATTTTATTCTCCATCGAGTTATTTGTATTCTAGTTTATAGGAATTCAATGTGTATATATATATATATATATATATATATATATATATATATATATATATCCCACCCTACTTTTAATTTGTACAACATATTGTGTAATTATATAAGTAATCTATAAATTCAATAGGAACATTCCTTTTGAGTTATATCATTATTAGAAAAAAGACTCATTACCTACTCCAGATTCCGTAGGGTGTAAGTAATCTGTAGTTAAAATTGTAGTTAAAATGAGTTATCTACAAATTACCTATGGAAAAAGCTTTATATATAGGAATATAGCTCATGTGTAATTGATTGAGACGGATTTGTCTTTTTCTATATCTTTATACCTTAATAAGCATTTAGCCTCCAATGCAGAAATTTAAGAGGTACAACTCATTAAACATCATATACAACAAGTTTATGCTATACATTGTCTTATTTTGTCAAGAAATCGAGATAAGAAGGTGGAGATTTACCTAACGTTGTGAAATTTTCGGAAAATATCTCAGCTTTTTGATATGGCACACCAACAGAATCGGCCAAAAATAAGATACAGTTTATCTAGCATCATCACCAAATTCAGCCAATTACCACCTATATCCAGTTTCGGCATGCCACCGCCATCACCACTTACCACCACAATACACAGACCTCTCACCGTCGTCCACAAACCCTAGCCAACACAACGACTAACTACCGCTCCACCACTAACTATCGCCGGTGTCATCATCAGCCTTCTCCTCCACTCACAATGTCGAAGGTACATCTATTCTCTCTTTTGTGCTCTTTAACTGTGTGAGTCTTCGATTGTGTAGACATGTCAGGTTGATTATAAAGTTTTATTCAACAATTTAAGGTTGTGCTACATTATTTATGGCTTCATTCACCACCACACCTCTTCTATCACTGCTATATCTAAACCACCACCGAGGTCCCCCTTTCTCTCTATCTTTAATTGTGCGAGTTTTTTGTTTTTCATTTGGTAGTTTTTTTGAACTTGAAACCTGTATATCACCTCCATACTGTTGCGCTAGCCCAGACTTCTCTGATTACCGATCTTTGTGGTGAAGAACATATGAAGGCCATGAATTGAGTTTTTAATCAGGATGGAAGCTACAAAGGACTTGGATTTTTGGATGAAGGCCACAAATGGCTGATCTGGATCGGGTTTATTCAATTTTGGTTCTTTTTTTCTTATGGTTGTGCTTATATGTTTTTGGTTAACTTCGATTTGATTACCATGTTTCAATTTTGTTGCTTCCGACTAATGGCCTAGATCAATAAAAGACCATTTTCTTGCAGTTTTCAAATCTTCAAATAAGTTTACTGTTTTAATATAGATATTTGAAGAAGAACATGGATAAAGAACAAGAAAAATGAATCACATTTGGGTTGCTTAGTTTCTTCTATTAATATTTCAGTTTATAGTGTTTTTAATGGATGATTCTTCTATATCCACTCACCGCCCTCTCCTGCTTCCCTCACTAGCTACTTCATTTCAACCACAATCCAAACTAGGTAAGTTTTTACATAATCGCATATTGATGGGGATAAAGGGGGGATTTGATCAATTGATATTGATTACCTCAAACCAAAAATTACAAAACTCTCTCTCTCTCTCTCTCTCTCTCTCTCTCTCTCTTTCTCTCTATGTTCTACATCTATGGTATGCTCTCACCATCAAAATATACGTAGGTCTATTATTTATTTTCAAAAAAATGTGCTGATGTGCAATGGTGTGCGCATCTGTGTATTTGTGGTGCATTTGTGTGTGTTTATATGTATCCTTTTATGGTTATCACTAATCTTGTTCATTTAAAAAAAATCCATAGATGCTTGGTTTGTGTTGATTCTATATGGTGTCTTTCGAGTTTAGGTTTGATTGATTAATCATCGAACATTATGTCACACCCCAAAACCAAGAATGGCGGAAACGTTCTGGGGCGGAGGACGTCATGTATAGTATCACAACACAGTAATTGTAAATAAGCAAACAACATCATCCATTGCATTAAGTATATAATTTTAATACAAGTGCGTTCTGTACAGTTATAGACACCAAAAATAATGAAACACAAAATAGTATGAGATGAGTCTTGAATGCACTCCATCTTCTCAAAAGCTGGCCTCGGTACCTGTCTACTGATGACCTGAGAATACAAGTTATTTTGAAAGAGTTTATCAGCATTAAGCTGGTGAGTTCATAAGTATTTTAGTGTCAATGTATCTTGTAAAAACGTTTGAACCTGACTCAATGTATAAGTTGTAAAAATGTAAGTAAATGTTTGAAAGTGTTTGTAAAAGTTCGAATCACTTAGAAAATCCTATATTTTCTATAAAAGTAACCTTCTACCAAGGCTAGGCTGTCTTGTAAACCTTTCTGTTGTAAAGTGTGTGATTACCCAAATATAACTATCATTTGTTAAAAATATAGTTTGTACATTAATGCTTAAGTGAGATTATCACTAAATTATGTAATGGGTAAATCATTGTAGTACTGTAGCTTTGTATAATAAGACTACTGCTGTACTAAATACTACTACCTTAAACCGGATTTATATTAAGGTATATTGTGATTAATTGCACCATGCTATCGACTAATAATCAACGACATAATGAACGGTCGTAATAAGAAATGACGTTTGGCACCCGCAGACCTGCAGGTCCGGCTGTAGCTAGCAGCAAGGTGTAGGATAGTCAATCCAGTATAGATCTATACGCAAACTCACGCTCTCCCTCCAAGAGAATTCTGGCTACAACTCAGGCCATGACATTTAAGGCATGCCCGATACAGTGGATCACAATTGTTAGGTATTCATGTATATGTATTGTTTCTCGTATATCTGTATATGTATTGTTTCTCGTATATCTGTATATGTATTGTTTCTAGTATATCTGTATATGTATTGTTTCTCGTATATCTGTATATGTATTGTTTCTAGTATATCTGTATATGTATTGTTTCTAGTATTTCTGTATATGTATTGTTTCTAGTATTTCTGTATATGTATTGTTTCTAGTATTTCTGTATATGTATTGTTTCTGCGTTACCCCGATGGAAACCAGCTAATGATGTACTGATGAGTATGAATATGGAAGTACTTTTATGCCTATACATGTATATATGATATATAAGTAATATGGAAACGACCTTCGGATGGTCACCCGAAATCCCACCAGACCACATCCAAATCGAGGAAAAGGAAATAGGGCGGATGGCATTCCTAAGCCTTTTGAACATTATTTATATATCTATACATATATGGGCATGCAATTGTATATATAAAGCATAAATAAGTTTTCATAAAACATTTTGAAGCATAAATATAATTTCAAGAGAAGATTGACTTGATGTCGATCTATAAATCATTTTGAAAGCATAAGTTGATAAAACAGTTTTAAGTATAAGAAGCATTTGATTTAATCACAGTCTATAAGTAAGTTTGGATAGTAAAACAGTTTGTAAAATATTTCAGTAGTAAAGCAGTTGAAAACAGTTGAACAGTGGTAAAAATCGTTGTTTTCCTAGTTATTAATCACATGTGATTAAACATAATCATATGTGATTGAAGTAATAACTTATAAGTATTTGACTTGTATTCCCCCCCCCCCCTAAAGTGTTATAAAACATTTAAAATCATTTCAAAGGTTGATTCAAGGGGTATGAACTCACTTGTGGTGAGTCGTTTGAATTGCAGTGTCGGCTACCGTGCTAGGTGGCAAACGAAGACTGGTTTACATGCACGAGCCTAGTTATCATATAATAAACATATATATAACTAATTAGACATATAATAACTTAAATAAATAAGTTAAGACACTTAGAAAACATTTAAACACTTTTATGAGTGTTAAAGGTTCAAATGGTTGCATCTAAGTGTTACGGGACAAGGCAAAAGGGTTTGAAACATCAAAGGGCCTTGTATAGGAGTTCACCACCCAACAAACCCCACACCTTGGAGTTTACGGCCGTAAACTCATAGGTTTATGGCCGTGAACTCCTCAAATGGTGTTTTTGGGTGTTTTGTGGTGTTATCTTGCATCTAGAACACTCCTAGCTTTGTTGGAATAATACATGAAGTAGTTTAAGGCTTTAGAACACTCCATATGGGAGTTTACGGCCTAAGGTCCTTCACCTTAGAGTTTACGGCCGTAAACTCTAGGAATTTAATTGGTTTGAGGCACTTAAACATCAAGAATGGCATCCATGAATTTATCTAAGGCTAATGGGGACAAGAGGCACACTTTGGTGCCATCACTTGGAGTTTACGGCCCAAGTCATGTTCCTTGGCCGTAAACTCCTTTCAAGGAGTGGTTTTTATGTGTTATACTCTCCATTCTAGTCCCAAGGTTTCAAGGTAAATTGTCTAAAGGCTTAAGGGTTGCTTGGAATGATTTTTGTCCCACAAAAAGGGGTTTACGGCCCAAGAGGAGTTCTTGGCCGTAAACTCCTACTAACTTGTGATTTTGATGAGCTTTTGGTGTTCTAATCAAGCACAAGTACTAGTAGTTAAAGTCCTTAAGCATTTGGGGAAAGTTTTAGGGCATTTAAGCCCTTGAAAAGGGGTTTACGGCCCAAGGGAGTTCCTTGGCCGTAAACTCCTAGAACTTGTGTTTCTTGGATGCTTTTTGGCCTATAAAGATCATATCCTAACTCCTAAACAAGTTGTCTAACAAGGAATCGGGACTAGGAAGCCTTTATGTTCCATTATGGAGTTTACTCCCCAAGAACGTTCTCGGGCGGTAAACTCCCGGATCTTGTAATCTAAGCATGTTATTGTTGTTAATAAGCATTAAACAAGTATTGAAACACATATAGAAAAGTAGACTCACAATCTGGGATGAAAACCCGAAGATCCGTCAGAGAGAATATGGCTTTTCTCTATTTGGAATTGTGAATAATGAATTAATTTAATTCAGAAAACTATTTATAGTCCTGGAATATTTTGACAGAAAATATTTTTATTCCTGATGTTGGACTATAACATTATGAAACTTGAAATGCCCAAGTTTCACAAAACCAGGAGTATCCACTCTCCTGATATCATCTAAAACATGAACCCTAATGTACACAAGCTTGTTCGGAAAAGCTTGAAAGTTACTGAAACTGAACTAGCTTCTATTGAATAGATGAGGTTCGTACAATGGAAATTTCGGGTTGTCACATCATCCCCCTGTTAGAGGGAATTTCGTCCCGAAATTAGAATTTAAGCAAATAAAAGTTACAAACAATTAAGCGAAAAGATGAGGGTATTTCAACTTCATCTGATCCTCGCGTTCCCAAGTGAATTCCGGTCCTCGCTTGGCGTTCCAGCGAACCTTCACGATAGGGATACGGCTTTGTTTCGTCTGCTTGACCTCACGGTCCATGATTTCTACAGGTTCTTCCACGAAGTTGAGGCTCTCGTTGATCTCGATCTCGTCAAGTGGGATTACGAGAGTCTCGTCGGACAGACACTTTTTCAAGTTAGACACGTGGAATGTAGAATGTACGTTACGAAGTGTGTCGGGTAGATCAAGTTTGTAAGCTATGGGGCCGACTCTGGCAAGAATCTCGAAAGGCCCTATGTACCTCGGATTAAGCTTCCCACGCTTGCCGAAGCGTATCAAGCCTTTCCAGGGTGAGACTTTAAGAAGGACTCGGTCTCCTACCTGAAATTCCAAAGGTCTTCTTCGTTTGTCGGCGTAGCTCTTCTGTCGGTCTCTAGAGGCTTTCAATCGTTCACGGATTTGAACGATTTTCTCTGTCGTTTCCCGAATGATTTCCGGACCAGTGAGAGTACTGTCGGAAGCTTGCCCTCTTGCTAATTGAGTATCACCAACCTCAGCCCAGCATAGAGGGGATCTGCACTTGCGGCCGTAGAGAGCTTCGAATGGAGTAGCCTTGATGCTGGTGTGATAACTGTTATTATAGGAAAATTCGACAAGGGGTAAATGAGTATCCCATGCCTTCCCAAAATCAATCACACAGGCTCGCAACATATCTTCCAATGTTTGGATGGTCCTCTCACTCTGTCCGTCGGTCTGTGGATGGTAGGCTGTGCTCATGTCCAGCCTTGTTCCTATGGAATGTTGTAGGGATTGCCAAAATCTGGAAGTGAACCTACTATCTCTATCGGAGATAATGGAAATAGGTACACCATGCAACCGTACAATTTCCCTAATGTATGTTCTCGTAAGTTTCTCCATCTTGTCGGTTTCTTTGATAGGCAGGAAGTGTGCAGACTTGGTCAATCTATCAACAATGACCCATATGGTGTCAAGTCCACCCGTCGTCTTGGGCAACTTGGTTATGAAATCCATAGTGATCCGCTCCCACTTCCATTTCGGGATCTCTGGTTGTTGCAGTAAACCAGAGGGCTTCTGGTACTCGACCTTAACCTTTGCGCAAGTAAGGCATTTACTCACGAAGGTAGCAATCTCTGCTTTCATCTTAGGCCACCAGTATAGCTTTTTCAGATCCAGATACATCTTATCTGAACCTGGGTGGACGGAATACCGAGTGTTGTGAGCCTCGGTCATGACCACGTCTCGGAAACCACCGTGTTTCGGTGTCCAGATCCGGTTCATGAAATATAAAGCTCCGTCACCCTTGGCTTCGAAGTTCTTGTCCATTCCCCTAAGGGATTCACTCGACACATTTTCAGGTTTCATGGCCTCAAGTTGAGCCGCATGAATTTGCTCAGTCAAGTGTGAATGGATGGTTATGGATAATGACTTGACCTTGCGACTAGAATATTCTTTCCGGCTTAGGGCGTCTGCTACTACGTTGGCTTTACCCGGATGATAACGAATATCGCATTCGTAATCACTGAGTAGTTCAACCCACCGTCGTTGTCTCATGTTGAGCTCCTTCTGATCGAAAATGTGCTATAAACTCTTGTGGTCGGTAAAGATAGTGCTCTTCGTTCCATACAGGTAATGTCTCCAGATCTTCAGAGTAAACACTACTGCTCCTAGTTCAAGATCGTGGGTCGTGTAGTTAACCTCATGTGTCTTCAACTGTCTCGAGGCGTAGGCGATGACCTTACCTCGCTGCATCAGAACACATCCGAGTCCTTGATTGGATGCATCGCAATAGACTACAAAGTCTTCTATTCCTTCCGGAAGGGATAGTATCGGTGCGGTGCACAGGGCTCGTTTGAGCGTTTGGAATGCTCTTTCTTGCTTCTCTTCCCAGTCAAAGGCCACACCTTTCTGGGTCAGGGTCGTAAGAGGCTTTGCTATTCGTGAGAAGTTCTGAATGAACCTGCGGTAGTAGCCAGCGAGACCTAGAAATTGGCGAATTTCTGTAGGTGTCTTTGGTGCTGACCAGTTCTCAATGGCTTTTATTTTGCATGGGTCCACGTGGATTCCTTCCTCGCTTACCACGTGTCCTAAGAATTCGACTCTTCAGATCCAAAATTCACATTTCGAGAACTTCGCATAAAGTTTCTCCTTTCGTAACGTCTCTAGAACTTGTCGCAGATGATCACCATGCTCTTTCTTACTTCGGGAGTAGATCAGGATGTCGTCAATGAAAACGATGACGAACTGATCTAAGTAAGGTCGGCATACTCTATTCATCAGATCCATGAAGACTGCGGGCGCATTGGTCAATCCGAATGGCATCACCACGAACTCGTAGTGTCCGTAACGAGTTCGGAAGGCTGTCTTCGGCACATCCTCCTCGAGCACTCGTAACTGGTGATATCCGGATCTCAGATCAATCTTGGAAAAATAGTTCGCCCCTTGCAGTTGGTCGAATAGATCATCTATGCGTGGCAGAGGGTAACGATTCTTGATCGTCAACTTGTTGAGTTCTCTGTAGTCAATACACATACGGAATGATCCGTCTTTCTTCTTAACGAACAAGACCGGTGCTCCCCAAGGTGAGAAACTTGGTCTTATAAAGCCCTTGCTGAGCAGTTCGTTAAGTTGACCAGAGAGTTCTTGCATCTCGGCTAGTGCTAAACGGTAGGGCGACTTGGCTACTGGGGTAGCTCCTGGGACCAAGTTGATTCTGAACTCAACTTGTCGTTGCGGAGGTAATCCAGGTAGTTCTTCTGGGAAAATGTCGGGGAAGTTGCTCACTACTGGGAGGTCCTTTAGTTCTTTCGTTTCTAGGTTCGTGTCGACGACGTGAGCAAGAAATGCATGGTATTCTTTGCGCAGATATTTCCGTGCTTGAATACTAGATATAATGCGAAGACTCGCACCAGGTTTGTCGCCGTAGACTATAAGAGTTTCGTTAGATGGGAGGTTTAAACGGACTGCTTTCTCGTAGCACATGATGTCGGCGCGATGAAGACTTAACCAATCCATGCCGATAATAACGTCGAAACTTTTTATTGAGACCGGCATAAGGTCAATTGGGAATGAATGGTTATCTAAGGTTAGAAGACAACCTAAGTATATGCTATTAGTACTTTCAGTTTTTCCATTGGCCATTTCTACTGTGAATTGTTCATTAAGTGCGTGTGGTTGTTGCTTAAGTATGCGAGGAAATTTGTGGTTTACGAAGCTTCGCTCCGCTCCACTATCGAACAGAATGCATGCATAGGAGTTATCAAGGAGGAACGTACCAGTCACCACTGTCGGGTCAGCAACTGCTTCCCCGTGGCCTATTGCTAGTACCCTCCCTGCTCCTCCAGCATTCCTCGCCTTAGGGCAGTCCCTTTTAAAGTGGCCTGTTTCGCCACATCCATAGCAAGTTGGGCTCGCGCCTGAGCCAGGAACTTGGGAGATTGGTTGCGCCGGGAACTTACAGAATCGGACGGTGTGTCCTTTTCTATGGCAGTTGTTACACTGCATCTCACGGCAGGCGCCGTGGTGGTGGAAGCTGCATTTATTGCACTTCGGCAAACTTCCTGAATACTGCTTCCCCGGAGCAGTAACAGCAGTAGGGGCTACCGCAGCATGTACTGCTACGATTTGCTGTTTCTTTGAAGCGCGCTGCTTCTTCTTCTCATCCCAGAACTTCCGCTTGTTGCCAATGGGTTTAGAGGGTTCTGGGATGGCTAGAGTGGTTGTGGCTGCAGAGGTCTTGACTCCATGGTCAATAAGTCTTTGTGCCAATCGCTTGGCACTGTCGAAGGTAGCAGGGTTGGATGCTAAGACATTCCCCTGGTACGGAGGTACTAGCCCCCATACATACCGCTCAATCTTCTTCCCTTCAGTGGGAACCATATTGGGGCATAGGGCCACCAGTTCGCTAAAGCGGGCAGTGTAAGCGATCACGTTGGTGCCCTTCATAGTCAGATTCCAGAGTTCATGTTCTAACTTCTGGACTTCGCCCCTAGGGCAGTACTCCTCAGTCATGAGGTCCTTCATCGTTGCCCAGCCCATGTCGTTAGCCACGACGAGAGCTAGGGCTTTGACGTGGCCGTTCCACCACGTTAGGGCTTTATCCTCGAAGGTGCATGCGACATATTTCACCTTGAATGCTGCAGGGCACGAACAGATTTCGAAGACTGATTCAGTTTTCTCGAACCATTGCGAGAGAGCAATGACTCCGCCGGTGCCATAGAAAGGCTTCGGCTTGCAGTTTGTAAAATCCTTGTAAGAGCACTCCCTCGAGCGCACAGGGATTTCAACTGGGATAGATTCAACAGGGGTTCCACCTCTGCTTGCATCGGATGAGTGATACTGAGCCATGGCAGTTGCCACTGCTGCAGCTACGGCAGCATTCAGAGCTACAGTATCGATGACTGCAGGTGGTGGAGGCGGTGGAGGTACAGGATTATTCCTAGTCCTGGGAGATTTGCGAGGAGGCATCCTTCAGTTATAAGTTTATAAAGACACGAAGGATGATAAGAATCAATTTGTAAGCAACGTGAGAGTGACCCATGGACTAACTAACCATAGCCCAACAGTTTGAATGAGTGTTTGAAATCACAATAAGAAATATTAGTAGGAATACACAAGTGTACAAAATTTTCCCACAAATTAGATAGATTTCAATAGTACGGGTATTACTGATGTAACAAGTTCAAGGAAAAATCGACCTAACAGTAGGTCTTACATCATACCATAAGGACAATACTGACAGTCCTAAATTCCTAATTAGAGTACCAAAAGTTAGGAATATTTACAGACAAGTGCTACTTAGAGCACATAAGTTCAAGGTTATCCCTTAAATCAAAAGATAGAGATGTGCTAGACATCATCTAATGGCGATGGGAATTCCTCGGGCGATCCCTGAGGTCGGATATTTGGCGAAACACCTCTTGAAGGTGTCGGTCCTGAGCTCTTTGACGAGCTCGAAGTTCTAAGACTTCAGCACGTGAGGCAGTCAGCTGTTGCTGCAGAGTTTCGTTGGTTCTCCGGGTCCGTTCCATGTCTTCTTCAAGACGGAGGATGCGGACTGTATTGACGCCTGAATTGGCATCAATCTCCATGACCCGGTCAATGGCTGCTCGACCTTGCTCGACATTATGAGCTATCCTGCGGATGATCACCGGCAGAGCTCTGTCAGCAGAGCCACCATCGCTGATGTTGTAGAAGGTTCGGCCCCAAAGTATGGTAAGGGTTGACCCTGCTCATCACTCCAGCGATTCAGGTTGTTTGCCCACATGGGAGTAGGACCTGGAAACGCTGGTCGAGGGTTGTTGTTCGGGGCTTGACCTACAAGCGGTAGGTTGTTGACTTCAGGCTCGGAGTCGGATCCATCCGAAAAGCCTTCTGTGAGGTGATCATCCAAAGGGATTGGATGATCATCTTCGGGCTCTTCATCGATCCACCCGGCATTGCCTTCATTGGGAAAGTACGGGTCGCCATGAGGGAATCCAACCATTTAGATCTACGCGAGAAGAGAGGTATAAGAATATAGTATACGTGTAACTAGTAGCACAAAATACTCCTATAGCATCTTAAGTTCTAAGTTCTACTGATCTTCTTGTGGTATTTTTGGTAAGTTTTTAGACTTGTTAACATATCACAACCATTCTGGGGCATATGCTAATCACTCCTGGGACCAGCATAGTTGATCAGGCTATGCCATTCCCAGGACTGACCATACATCCCCGAGCTCACTTGTGATATTCAACAATCGTAATACTTTTGTTCTTGTCATTGTGACACTGATTTTAGTATGAATGTAGACTAGTATACTTAATTAAATATTTTATTATTTAAAGTATAGACTCTTGGTCAGAGTGTTTTAGTACCTTTTGGGTTTATAGATTAGTATATCTTTTATGGGTTGATATACTTGATTCACTATAAACAATGCTCTGATACCAATCTGTCACACCCCAAAACCAAGAATGGCGGAAACGTTCTGGGGCGGAGGACGTCATGTATAGTATCACAACACAGTAATTATAAATAAGCAAACAACATCATCCATTGCATTAAGTATATAATTTTAATACAAGTGCGTTTTGTACAGTTATAGACACCAAAAATAATGAAACACAAAATAGTATGAGATGAGTCTTGAATGCACTCCATCTTCTCAAAAGCTGGCCTCGGTACCTGTCTACTGATGACCTGAGAATACAAGTTATTTTGAAAGAGTTTATCAGCATTAAGCTGGTGAGTTCATAAGTATTTTAGTGTCAATGTATCTTGTAAAAACGTTTGAACCTGACTCAATGTATAAGTTGTAAAAATGTAAGTAAATGTTTGAAAGTGTTTGTAAAAGTTCGAATCACTTAGAAAATCCTATATTTTCTATAAAAGTAACCTTCTACCAAGGCTAGGCTGTCTTGTAAACCTTTCTGTTGTAAAGTGTGTGATTACCCAAATATAACTATCATTTGTTAAAAATATAGTTTGTACATTAATGCTTAAGTGAGATTATCACTAAATTATGTAATGGGTAAATCATTGTAGTACTGTAGCTTTGTATAATAAGACTACTGCTGTACTAAATACTACTACCTTAAACCGGATTTATATTAAGGTATATTGTGATTAATTGCACCATGCTATCGACTAATAATCAACGACATAATGAACGGTCGTAATAAGAAATGACGTTTGGCACCCGCAGACCTGCAGGTCCGGCTGTAGCTAGCAGCAAGGTGTAGGATAGTCAATCCAGTATAGATCTATACGCAAACTCACGCTCTCCCTCCAAGAGAATTCTGGCTACAACTCAGGCCATGACATTTAAGGCATGCCCGATACAGTGGATCACAATTGTTAGGTATTCATGTATATGTTGTTTCTCGTATATCTGTATATGTATTGTTTCTCGTATATCTGTATATGTATTGTTTCTCGTATATCTGTATATGTATTGTTTCTAGTGTATCTGTATATGTATTGTTTCTAGTATATCTGTATATGTATTGTTTCTCGTATATCTGTATATGTATTGTTTCTAGTATATCTGTATATGTATTGTTTCTAGTATTTCTGTATATGTATTGTTTCTAGTATTTCTGTATATGTATTGTTTCTGCGTTACCCCGATGGTAACCAGCTAATGATGTACTGATGAGTATGAATATGGAAGTACTTTTATGCCTATACATGTATATATGATATATAAGTAATATGGAAATGACCTTCGGATGGTCACCCGAAATCCCACCAGACCACATCCAAATCGAGGAAAAGGAAATAGGGCGGATGGCATTCCTAAGCCTTTTGAACATTATTTATATATCTATACATATATGGGCATGCAATTGTATATATAAAGCATAAATAAGTTTTCATAAAACATTTTGAAGCATAAATATAATTTCAAGAGAAGATTGACTTGATGTCGATCTATAAATCATTTTGAAAGCATAAGTTGATAAAACAGTTTTAAGTATAAGAAGCATTTGATTTAATCACAGTCTATAAGTAAGTTTGGATAGTAAAACAGTTTGTAAAACATTTCAGTAGTAAAGCAGTTGAAAACAGTTGAACAGTGGTAAAAATCGTTGTTTTCCTAGTTATTAATCACATGTGATTAAACACAATCATATGTGATTGAAGTAATAACTTATAAGTATTTGACTTGTATTTCCCCCCATAAAGTGTTATAAAACATTTAAAATCATTTCAAAGGTTGATTCAAGGGGTATGAACTCACTTGTGGTGAGTCGTTTGAATTGCAGTGTCGGCTACCGTGCTAGGTGGCAAACGGAGACTGGTTTACATGCACGAGCCTAGTTATCATATAATAAACATATATATAACTAATTAGACATATAATAACTTAAATAAATAAGTTAAGACACTTAGAAAACATTTAAACACTTTTATGAGTGTTTAAGGTTCAAATGGTTGCATCTAAGTGTTACGGGACAAGGCAAAAGGGTTTGAAACATCAAAGGGCTTTGTATAGGAGTTCACCACCCAACAAACCCCACACCTTGGAGTTTACTGCCGTAAACTCATAGGTTTATGGCCGTGAACTCCTCAAATGGTGTTTTTGGGTGTTTTGTGGTGTTATCTTGCATCTAGAACACTCCTAGCTTTGTTGGAATAATACATGAAGTAGTTTAAGGCTTTAAAACACTCCATATGGGAGTTTACGGCCTAAGGTCCTTCACCTTAGAGTTTACGGCCGTAAACTCTAGGAATTTAATTGGTTTGAGGCACTTAAACATCAAGAATGGCATCCATGAATTTATCTAAGGCTAATGGGGACAAGAGGCACACTTTGGTGCCATCACTTGGAGTTTACGGCCCAAGTCATGTTCCTTGGCCGTAAACTCCTTTCAAGGAGTGGTTTTTATGTGTTATACTCTCCATTCTAGTCCCAAGGTTTCAAGGTAAATTGTCTAAAGGCTTAAGGGTTGCTTGGAATGATTTTTGTCCCACAAAAAGGGGTTTACGGCCCAAGAGGAGTTCTTGGCCGTAAACTCCTACTAACTTGTGATTTTGATGAGCTTTTGGTGTTCTAATCAAGCACAAGTACTAGTAGTTAAAGTCCTTAAGCATTTGGGGAAAGTTTTAGGGCATTTAAGCCCTTGAAAAGGGGTTTACGGCCCAAGGGAGTTCCTTGGCCGTAAACTCCTAGAACTTGTGTTTCTTGGATGCTTTTTGGCCTATAAAGATCATATCCTAACTCCTAAACAAGTTGTCTAACAAGGAATCGGGACTAGGAAGCCTTGATGTTCCATTTTGGAGTTTACTCCCCAAGAACGTTCTCGGGCGGTAAACTCCCGGATCTTGTAATCTAAGCATGTTATTGTTGTTAATAAGCATTAAACAAGTATTGAAACACATATAGAAAAGTAGACTCACAATCTGGGATGAAAACCCGAAGATCCGTCAGAGAGAATATGGCTTTTCTCTATTTGGAATTGTGAATAATGAATTAATTTAATTCAGAAAACTATTTATAGTCCTGGAATATTTTGACAGAAAATATTTTTATTCCTGATGTTGGACTGTAACATTATGAAACTTGAAATGCCCAAGTTTCACAAAACCAGGAGTATCCACTCTCCTGATATCATCTAAAACATGAACCCTAATGTACACAAGCTTGTTCGAAAAAGCTTGAAAGTTATTGAAACTGAACTAGCTTCTATTGAATAGATGAGGTTCGTACAATGGAAATTTCGGGTTGTCACACATTAAGTCAACAGTCATTAAGACATCAAGACGATGACAAATCAGAAGACACGTTTACCCTATGTTCATTTCTCTCTCTCTCTCTCTCTCTCTAATGCTTTGATTTGCAGCCATTGCTACATATACATATTGGTATTGTTTATTTTCATTGATGTTGATTTAATACCCTACAAGGCCTGTTACTAAGGTTTAAGCTTGATGTCTTGAAATTTATATTTGTAGAATGTGTGAAGAGTATCGGTGGAAACGAGTTTTTTTGCCATGGGGAACTGGTAACGGGGATGTTGAATTGTTATTTTTTTTATATTTAAGACATGAATAATATCATTATCACATTTTTTGGCAATTCCATTAGAATCTAATAAACTTTAGAAGTGAAAACGAGCTACATATATATTCTGAAAATGGATTGTTTTATCATCTCTACATAGGGATTATAACAATAAGTTGCCACATGACAGGGAGTTGAAGGAGGTTGATCATCCTCGTATGTTTTTATATTGGTTACTCTATCCCTTCTTTCATGCATCTATCTTTTGTTTGCTAATTATTTGATTTGCTAAATGCACAGATAGCTGGTGTTTTGAGTTATAAGTAGACAAAAAAGAAGTTGAAAGAAGATGATCAACCTGGTATGTTCTCAGTCTAAATGCACAAATAACTGGGGTTTTTGAGTTGTTTAAACTACAACATTATATAAATACTTATATGTTAAATAGGTCACTATGCTTTGCAATTCTTTGATATTAAAAACATTTGGATAACTATGTATTGTACCTAATTTTATAAATGAAACAATTTATTTGTACCCTCATCATTCTGTTGACACAACCATTTGAGATTTGTCCTTAACTCTTGAAATGTAGGTGGATTAAAACTTCCAAGATGCTTGATTTCGAAATAATATGGTACAATGGTAATTATCTTAAAAATCATGAATGAAGTAAGTATTCTTACATTATAATGATGTGTTCTGGGTGTAGCTCAAACCCGAAGTGGCCTTTCAAAGTACATTGACCAACCTATCAACCATGATTGTAGTAGCTAAAAATGTAGTCTTCGGTAGAATCTGCAAAAAGAGCTTCAGAACAGGAGCAACACCACTAAGGGCATGTTTTTTTTAGAAGTGCCATAACCACTTTAATTCCCTAATTTTTCAAATGCAATCACTTCCATATCTAACAGTTTGGACTCTAGAAAATGACCTTGTATTTCTTAAACAACTTCATTAGAACAGATAGAATCAGTTTAGCATGCACTACTCCAGTCCTGATAATAGGGTAAGTTAAAATCAAAGTAAATAAACTACTAATCCTTACCAAATCTTTTGGGGATATTAAATTTTAAAAGCTAAAATTCCATAGCCTTGTAGAATATTGAGTTAGTTTGATCCAATTTGGAATATGTAAGCAATGAATTTTTTTTATGATATTGCTTTTTTGTCAGTTGATGGTCAACTAATGATTTTTTTTTATTTTCAGGTTAATCTGAAATTATCTTAGCTTCCTTCCATCCATCGACACTTCAATTAATTTCATTTTAGTGTCATATTTAAGTATTTTCAAGTTTTAGAAGTACGATCTTCATGTCATATACTCATAATAGTAATATATTTACTTTTTTTCAATAATAGCAGCGTCATCAGTAAGCTACTTCATCCCATCCTGCTTTATTTTTGGGTTAGATGTTTATTTCGCTAAAGTGTCTGAGTGTTGGTATGATGATAGAAGCCTCTGGTTTTATGTCACAAAAATATCAATGTACTTTGAAGAAACAGGTGAATATCCATATTGTTGAATACTTTTGGATGCTCAAAACATTGTTAGTGGAGAATGAGTGAATGCTATTTTTTATTTTAGAAATGCGATTCAGTTAATGGAAGTTCGAGAAGACAACATTGGTTGTGGCTGATAGCAGACTTGATTGAAATCACGGGTTCGTGTGGATAACATTACAATGAGGTTAAACATCAAAGCAGTTTATTAGATTCGAGTCTTATTTGTTGAAGATATTGGTAGATAAATATTTAGTAACTTATATGTATGTTGAATAGGGTAGACAGGGAATTAAACAATTTATGGATGTAAAACTTTTATTTTGTTATTCCTAACTATATAAAATTGTGTATTTTTTATAGTAATTTTCCAATCAGCCTTTCATCTTATTGATTTAAAAGAAATGTTGGCTTCAATATTAAATATCTTTGATATATTTTTATAAAACAAAATTGAAATTTTATGATATTTGTTTGATAAATAATTAAATATATTTGCACTTTATAAAAAGGATGACCATTTTGATTGTTTAGGATTCTTTTTGTTAAAGAATAAAAAAATAAAATTTAAATATTCTATAAATTAGATTAGATAATTAACATAAACTATCCAAGTATTGGTCATGAACTTTTATTTTTGTTTGTTTGAACCAACAAAAATATTTTGTGTAACATATATCTTAGTTTTAGTAAATTACTTATTTCAGTGAGAAAAGTCAATGAAATAAATTGTTTGACATGATCTAACTTCATAGCTTAAACTTTAAGTGCTAAAATGAATATTCGACGAAAAAAAAGTCGTCCGAAAATTATTTCCAGTAAACAAAATACAATCTTTCTCTCCTTGGAAATTAATATATTTGAATCAGATTATATTATTTCTTGGATAATATTATCCACAAGAAATGAAAGTATCAATGAGATTAATAATTATTTGATCGATCGACTTCATGAAGAAAAAAAAATTTACTATAGTGTTGATGAAGCAATAGATAATGATACACATAACTTATATCATATGGAATTCTTGAACACACTCACTATTAGTGTTTTACCCACTCATTACCTACAACAGAAAGTTGGATGTCAATAATACTGTTATGAAATCTTGACACATCAAATAGATTGTGTAATGAAATCCGAGTAATATGTTTTCAACACAATGTCATTGATGCCAAAATAGTTGTTGGTCACCATGCTGGAAAGAGGGTATTTTTCCTAAAGATTCATTTACGACCGTCTGAAGATGACATGTTCCTATTTAAGCAAAAGAGAATAATTCCCAATTCGATTATGATTTGCAATGACAATCAACAAAGCTCAGGGACAAACAATTTCAAATGTAGGTATATATCTTCAAGAATCGGTTCTCGCATTGCCAACTTTATGTGACATTTTCCAAAAGGATATCACATGCCAATACTAAAGTATTAGTGAAGTCTAACGAAGAACTGAAAAGCAGTAAAGTTATCCATTAAACCTGATGTATAAAAAAGTGTTTAATGATTAATAATATACAATCAATCATGTGTACATATATATTTGTAAACAATCCTAACTTTTCATCTTTTATTTTTATTGATTTCGTATTTTCTAGCATAACTATTATTGATAATTGTTTAGATATAATACATTATTCTTACCGATTTCATAATTTTTAATATAAATCTTATTGATAAATGTTTAGATGTGGTATACTATTTGTGTAAAAGACTTAATTAACTCTAGAAACTAATATCTGAAAAAATTGTTAACACCTATCGCTTGTCACAGGTAAACGGCTAGTATCTCTAGTTATAAGGGAGATAAAAGTAGATGGTTGATTTAATTAGGTTGCTAATGAGTGTAAGATAATAATATTACATAAAGATATTTTGTAATTTTTTTTCACGGTTAATATTAATCAACGTTACCTTTTTCAAATAGTAAATTCCGTTGAACAAAACAAAATAAGAAATTTGACAACATCGAAGAATCTCAGCTGGTTCCTATGTTTCAACAACCAATAGAAATCGTCAATTCAATAGAATGACAAACAACATATGAAATATGGTAAAACAATTTTTTTCCAATAGCATCCTTTTTATACGTGTCAAATATACACACGTAGACACACAACAATAAATCACAGAAGGAGTAAAGTAGTACATTTTAGCTTCTGTAGCTGAGCTCTCTCACCGCTACAAATTTTTATGTCTTCTTCTCCAAACAAATTCGGTACATATATTCCTCTCTCTCTCTCTCTGAAACACACACACACACAGTCACACAGAGACAGAAACGCACAGTGAGCAAACATGGCTTGTAGGAATGAACATTCAGATGCTTACACAGAAACCACTGACGAAGAAGAAGAAGTAGCAGAAAAAGAGTACGAGGAGAACATATATAGCGTGTGTAGTCCAAGTGGGAGAGCAAGAATTGACCCGAGATCTCCATGGGTCCAAGAATGGAACCGGGTTTTCCTGTTGGTGTGTGCGATGGGTCTGTTCGTGGACCCGCTCTTCTTCTACACTCTGTCGATTAGCGAGTCGTGCATGTGTTTGTTCGTCGACGGGTGGTTCGCCGTCACTGTGACGGTGCTCCGGTGCATGACGGACGCGTTGCACCTGTGGAATATATGGTTGCGGTTCAAGATGAAAAGGTCATCTCCACTTGACGAACGCCGGTTCAGCACCGATGAATCGATTGTACGGAACGTGCTGACGAGGTTGATGACGGAGGCCAGAAACCGCTTCTCACTTGATATCTTCGTCGTCTTACCAATCTCTCAGGTTCTGTTTTCCTAATTTAATTAAACATATTTCAGAGTACGTTTGGATAACTTTTTATCTAAAAATCCCAAAATACCATTTAAGTAGAGAGTCAATTATCAATAATTAAAAATAAAAGAGATATTTCAAAAACAAAAAATTGTTGTCAAAAAATCCACATATGAACAAAACAAAAGCCATAAATAGCTCCATTATACCAACCTTTTTCGTAAGCCTTGTTTTGTTTACAGCTCATACAAACAGCATTTTATTTAGGCCATGTGCTTGTATACATTCTTAACATAAGTGAGCACTACCGCTCTTATGTTATGTTGGGTTAATTAAAAACAAGTTGTTGTTCACTAGAGTACGAGCATACAACTCTTTAAGTTTGTTCCATAGATTACAAAACATTATCATAAAACCATTGCCTTTTATACCCACAAAGAACCCATGGTGGATTCTTCTGTTCAGCTGGGATAAAAAAAATAAGAGCTAATGAGTGGGTTTTATTCATGGGCTAAAAAACGATTATCGCAGGTAGTATTATGGGTAGTGATCCCGAGATTGCTAGAAAAAGGTTCAACAACGGTTGTGATGACAATTTTCCTAATCACGTTTCTCATCCAATACCTACCCAAGATTTATCACTTTCTTCGCCTCCTACGAAGCATGCAAACTCACTCCGTCTACATTTTTGGTACTGTTTGGTGGGGAGTAGCCCTCAACTTGATCGCTTATTTTGTCGCCTCTCATGTAATATCCTTTCCAAGATATATAGTTTGATTTAATTGAACCATATATCTTGATCTTGTCTCAACAACATGCAAATGATCATGCAGGCTGTGGGTGCTTGTTGGTACTTGCTAGGAGCCCAGAGGACTTCCAGATGCTTGAAGGAGAAATGCATGGAAACAAATGGATGCATGCCAAGAGTATTGACGTGTGAAAACTTCATGTATTATGGAACAAACAAACTAGTGATAAGAGACACGTGGAGACTCTTATGGGGTGAGAGTAGAAGCACAAGGACTACTTGTCTACAAGGTAGCGACAGTTTCAGTTTTGGTGCATATAAATGGACAGTTCAACTCGTTACCAATGAGAGCAGATTGGAGAAGATACTCTTCCCCATATTTTGGGGTTTGATGACACTAAGGTACTAAGATGATTAGATTATATATATCTTTTTATGTCTTTCAAGCACAAAATTTTGATTATGCTATGTATAACTCATGTAACAGTACATTTGGTAACTTGGAGAGCACAACAGATTGGTTGGAAGTGGTTTTCATTATCATTGTTCTCACGACGGGCCTCCTTTTAGTCACCATGTTGATTGGAAACATTAAGGTAAGTATGAATGTGGAATTGTGGATGTCGTAGAGTTCAATTTGAAATTAGTTTGGTAATTGTGGTTTTATAAAAAGTCAAAATGTATGCATATGTGAAGGTGTTTTTGCATGCAACGACATCAAAGAAACTAGCAATGCAGTTGAAAATGAGAGACATAGAGTGGTGGATGAGGAGGAGACGCCTCCCTCAAGAATTTAGACAAAGAGTCAGAAATTACGAGAGAAAAAGTTGGGCAGCCATGCGTGGAGTTGATGAGTGTGAGATGATTCGCAACCTGCCTGAGGGCCTGCGAAGAGATATAAAGTACCATCTATGCTTGGATTTGGTTCGACAGGTACATATTACATTATTACTATTAATATTTGCGTAACAAAATATATATGTAATTTAAGTATCACTATATTCTTTGAATTTTTATCAATGTTTAACTCAGGTACCTTTATTTCAACATATGGACAACCTGGTCCTTGAGAACATATGTGACCGTGTTAAGCCCCTTATTTACACTAATGGAGAAATAGTAAGTTAATTGATACATGTTATAATTTTCTCTTAGTCCTTAATTACACGTATTCGGATCACTAATAATAATTTCAATTTATTGCATATGATAACTGATTTCTTTAACGTTAAAATTATAATAGATTACTCGAGAGGGAGATGCAGTGCAAAGGATGTTATTTATAGTACGAGGGCATCTTCAAAGTAGCCAATATTTACGAGATGGTGTCAAAAGTAGTTGTATGTTAGGCCCAGGAAACTTCAGTGGGGACGAGCTCTTATCGTGGTGTCTAAAGAGACCTTTCATTGAAAGACTACCTTCATCATCATCAACACTAGTCACTCTCGAGACCACAGAAGCTTTTGGCCTAGATGCCGAAGATGTAAAGTATGTTACACAACATTTTAGATATACTTTTGTGAACGAAAAAGTGAAGATGAGTGCAAGATATTATTCACCAGGATGGAGGACTTGGGCCGCAGTTGCGATTCAATTGGCTTGGAGGAGGTACAAGCATAGACTTACACTTAACTCGTTGTCGTTTATTAGACCAAGGAGACCTTTGTCTAGGTGTTCTTCACTTGGGGAAGATAGGCTAAGACTTTATACGGCTCTATTGACTTCGCCAAAGCCTAATCAAGATGATTTTGAATTTTGAATTCGTGAAATTTAATAGATACATAACGCCATGTTGTAAACTATATGTATGATTACAATCTGTTATAAAATTAGGCCGCTAAACTTATGTTTTAATTAATGCATGCATTTTAAGCCTAACATTTATTAAGACAAAATTAATCATAAAAATAAAAATGACCTTTTTTTCCAAATCCTATTTAAATATTTTTATTGTTTTTTGATGCATCATCCAAATGACCACTAACCTCACAACTTGTTAATTTGAGAGTTGTGAAACACTAAAAATATGGTCCCCAATACGTAAAAGTCTTTCTCGAATATTCCTAGTTTGTCGTAGTGTTGGTTTCGAACCCTATTCAAATCTATCAGTCTTGCAACTCGTCCTAAAATTAAAAGATAGGTAGTTTTGTGTAGGGCTATAAGTTATAATGTGGATTGACAATTATTGTGCGGACGTGTGGACAATGTTATTATATGAGAATTACTAAGAGAAATGTTGTTTGCTAATGTGAATACGTTCAACATTATACAAGTATCATCATTTTCATGCATTCTCACTAATTCTTATTTATTTTTGTTCCCACACATCATTTTTTACTCACTTTCATTTTTATAGAATACGACACAATAAAATTCTGACGGCATTCTGACAGAATGAGAATAATAAAAAAAGTATATAATAACTTTATAGACGATTTAATTATTATGAATGTGTGATAATGACAATAGTTATGTAAGATTAAACATATTCAAATTACCAAACAACATATTTTTTTTAGTATTCTCACATAATAGCATTATCCACACGTCAACACAATAAATGTCAATCCACATTTGAACCTAGCTCGATTTGTGTAATCACTTTACTTTTAGAGCATATTTGGTGAGATATAAAACATTGCAGCTACATAATAAATTATAAAACATTGTAGTCACACAGTTTTTTGTATTTTTATGTTAAAAACTATATCTATTTATAAGATTCAAACTTAACATTTTGTTCTTTAGGATAGTTCGTGTTATTATTCTATGTTGCAGGGTGTATTTTGTATTTATGCAGGTTTAGGAGTGTGGATCTTTCGATCCATTGATCATCTCTTAACCCGAAATATTAACTGTTTTGTTCAATTCATTTTGTTTAGAACTCTCATTTTATCACTTTTGTATTCTCTTTATATTCTATCTAGAAATAGGGTTTCATAGTTTATCTATTCTAGGGTTTGTACATAAATACGTAATTGTTTGAGAGCTGAGTGATCTTGTAGTGAGGTTCTCTCTTGTAAAAGTTGTGGATAACATTCTTGTTGTTGTTCAAGTTGGGGTCATAGCGCAAGGTAGCTCCGATCGTCGTTCTATGAACGTTTCTTGTTCCAATCGTTGTTCTACCAAGATTTTCTTCTGAATGCGTGATACAAAGGTTAGCTACTCGTGTACTCCTGTTGTTTCTCCTTTTTTTTATTTTCGTTCTTTCTGTATTTCTTTGGTTTTTAGTGTTTGTTTCAAAATCGATTATGTGGATCTTCTAGGATTTATGTTTGTTGGGTGAAATTGTGTGATCGTACATCTCTACTTTTGGTGGTTTCGTTGTTTAATCTCTAATTAGGTTTTAAAATAACGTACTAAAGAACAGACTAAAATTTGAAATAATTCATTTTAAGAACGGATCTATAATCTGAAATAACTCTATCTTAGAACGAAACCTAATAAAAACAACATACTTCTTCAATTTTATCTTGTGGATTTGGACCGCTATGAGCCTTTCTTGTTCCTTTCTACTCTCATTCTAGATTTTGTTGTGGGAGATGTTGGTGTCTTAGTACACCAGTTAATTGTTTTCATCCTTTGTGTGTTTCTTGTTTTGTTAGTCTTTGTTTTCTTGGCTCTGTATTGGTTGTCTTGGGCCCTAACATACCGCGGTGACCTTCTGGACATCAAACCAATACATGTGTATTTTTTTGTAGTTTTTTTAATGTTATCTATGCTATTGCTGCTTGTATCTTAAATCCCATGAATTTGCTAGAAACAGAATGTGGTCCATGGACACATATCCCCCTCCTCAGTAGTAAGGTACCAGCTACCCATAAGTTTCTAAGGAAGCCATTTCTTGTTGTTTTCAGGATCAATTCTAGGTAATTTTGTGTTTTAAATCATCTTTTGTTAGTGAAATTGAATAATGCATGTCATATGGGTAATACATGTTATCTCTATATGATATATTTTATGGATTAGAGGGCTACAAATCGGTTATCATTTTGCATCACTCTCTTCTTCTCCCGCTCTTTTCTGATTTGATATCATGGATCTTGTTAGGCGTGTGAAACCCAACAAATAAAGGGGTACGAATACTCCAAAATAATCCCACTATATTGCACTAAAAGGTAGTACAAGGCAAGTAGGGTCTCCCCAAGCTAAATAGATGCATGAAATGAGACTAAAAGGTGTGCAAAAAGGTGCACAAATTGCACCTAACAAATCTCCCCAAGCTTAGACCTTTCTTGTCCTCAAGAAAGAACAGGAACCGGACAAACAAGACGATTTCTAGATGGCAAAAAGAAATATAGAACAATTAGGGATATAATGATCCTAAAAGCTAAGAATGAATGCATGCAATGAAGACCATGAAAAAGAAACATATGTACAAAAGATACATAAGGAACAAAGATGAACCAAAGAAAATATTTAAGAACACAAGTAATATTTTTTATTTATTTTTATAAATATGGACATATACGATCAAAATTTACATCAATGGGGCTCCAATCATTAATACCTAGGTGACCATCCTGCTACCTTCCACATATCACAAACTCCTAAAGTGAGGAAGACCACAAAACGGTGTAATCGCATAATCCAACCATAGATTTATTTAAACTTCATACCTTAATTAGCTTTTGTGAGCGAAAATAACACAGTTCGGGATCTCATGTCCTTAAGCCTAGATAGTCAAGAATCAGAATCGACGCATCCTTAAGAACCCGTCACGGCGAATCAACTTTTGTTGAAACAGTGAGCCCACCCGAAGGGGCCCGACTCCTATGCTTTCAC
The DNA here is from genome assembly GCF_002870075.4 of Lactuca sativa. Classification (NCBI taxonomy): domain Eukaryota; kingdom Viridiplantae; phylum Streptophyta; class Magnoliopsida; order Asterales; family Asteraceae; genus Lactuca; species Lactuca sativa. The sequence continues at coordinate 192,179,934 of NC_056629.2, forward strand.
TTTTTCGAGAGCCACAAGTATCATATCACACAGTTCTTCATTCGCCAGACTTGACTTTGAGGCGGCTTTTGATTTTGATTGAACTTGGATTTGTATCTTCATTTTGAACTTTGAATTCTTCAGTCAACTTTTGAATTTCTGAAAGTTTCTTCGTTTTGGCACTTGAAATTCTGATTGGGGTATTAGATGTGACAGTTGTATCATTTCTTCTTTCTTTACTGTGTGGATCTGATACTTAAGCTCTCTGTTAGTGCAAGGGTAACGCGTGTCAACAAATAGGTCCGTGTTTTGTGGGTTCAGAGTTGCCGATAAAGATTATTTTTAAACATTCAGAAGCAAATCATCCTAAAGCTGTTATTACAGCCCACAAAAACGTTTCAGTATTTCATTTTTTTTTATTATCTAAGGCTGGGGTCTCGAATTACGGTGTTTGGGTCCCCTAGTTATGATAGCTGATTCTACACTTCCAGCAACTATCCGGTCACTTCAGTATTTTTTTCTCATTTGAGCTCTTGATTTCGCACTTCATGGAGCTATTGTATGTAAAGAGTGTCATCATCTCGTATAAAGTTTTTATTTATTTATTTATTTTTTTTTAACAATGTATGAAAATGATGGGAAGGAAAATATTTTTGGGTTTTATAAATGCAGAATGCAAGGAAAATGAAAATAAGAAAGGGAGTTTTTTTTTTTTTTTTTTTTTTTTTTTTTTTTTTAATAAAAAAAACAATGCATGCATGAATATGAAATATGAAAATGCATCTAATGTACAACTCTACCCCTCCCCAAGATTAAAGATAAGCATCGTCCCCGATGCTTGGAGAGGGCGGAACAACCTATCTAATCACCGCAAGGTGGTGGGGGCTGGTAGTCGGGTTGGGTAAGAGTGTAAAACAGTCACAAGTGCACACATATTGAATTTTAAAACAAAATATGAACGATTAAAGATATGGAAAGAATTTACCGAATCGTTCTTAGAGCCTTGCAGTTGGTGGTGAGAACCTCCTCTTCAACCTCCCCAAGCTATCCGTGAAATATTTTTGGAGCCCAAGAGTCATTTTCTAGGCAAAAACAACTTTAAAACCATTTAGGACATTAAAATTTTGAAATTTGCCAAAGACTAGAAAGTTTTAAAAGAAAAGACCAAGATACCCCCGAGTTGCCTCCCGGTTAGCCGCCCTTTTTTAAAGTCGTTAGCTCTACATGACCCCTGAATATGCATAAATCTAAGTATGCGGGGCTCTCCAACTCACTAAACATTTCGCCATCTCCATCAATGGAACACTTATCTTATACTTGACTTTCTTTTTGCGTGGGAACCATGTTGGACTTAGACCCTTAATGACAATAATCGTCCAGCCGATACCTTTCTTGTACTTGTCTAGTAAGGTGGTCAAATCTTCCTTCTTTGATAAGGTGGTCGATTTGATGACCGGTTGGGTGTCGACCTTCTCGGGGTATATATCATTTGAAGGGTCAAGCAAATTTATCGTTTTCGGCTCTTGTGGTTGGTCTACCAGTGAAAGGAGTTTCTCATTGGTAGTGGGTGGCTCAGCCTCTTTTTTGTCAACCTCCAACACCTACTCTACAACTTCCATATCAAAATTCTTAATTTCTACTTCTTCCTTGATAACCTTCTCCACTTCTACTTCTTCCTTTTCTTCCCCATCTTCTAATTGCAATCTTGGGTCATCAAAAATTTTCCCATCGTTCAAGGTGATGGAAGAAACGGTATGCATTGGGTCCTCCTCCGTATGCGATGGTAGTTTTCCCTGAGTTTCCAATATACTCATAGATTGAGTAAGTTGTGAAATTTGTTGCTCTAAGCTTTTGAGGCTAGCTTTGGTTGTTTCTTGGAAGATCTGGGTAGTAGTGGCAATGCTTTTGACAATGTCTTCCAAGGACATGCTCGACTTTTCAGGTTGTTGTGGAGGTGGAGAATATAGTTTTTGGAACTGTGGACTTAGTTGGTATTGGTCATTTCCCCAAGCTTGGTATGGGTTTTGGCATTGGTTGTTTCCCCAAGCTTGGTATGGGTTTTGGCATTGGTTGTTTCCCCAAGCTTGGTTATTTTCCCACCATTGATCATGTTGAGGTTGATCATAACTCCATTGGTTTGGCCAGTAGTAGGTTCCCATTTCTTGCACTTCTTCCCATTCTCCTTGTAGATATGGACACATATCGGAATGATGTCCATTTTGAGTGAAGAAATCGCAAGGGATAGATATGGGCTGCGTACTTTGGTCATTTCCAATCATCATAACTAACTGAGCTAGCTTAGAAAGTTGGTCTTCTATGCAAGAAGTATTCATTTCTCAGCGAAACTTTTTTTCTGTTTTTTTTTAATAGAGATGTACCTGCTCACAAAAATCTAGGCATAAACAATTAGTAACACTGTGTCCCCGGCAACGGCGCCAATTTGTTAGGCGTGTCAAACCCAACAAATAAAGGGGTACGATATACTCCAAAATAATCCCACTATATTGCACTAAAAGGTAGTACAAGGCAAGTAGGGTCGATCCACATAGACACGGGATAATTAGCCTATACCTCTTTGCGCAAGGTACTATGGTCACCAACAGTAATAAGGGGGGTTTAGAATGCAATGACTAAACAAACAAATTTAAAACACAAGTAGACAACTAAACAAATGAATTAAGTTCAGATTTTGTAAGGACTCCAACTCCATGTATGACAATTTAGCAATGTGACTCAAACATGACACAATATTCGTTCAATTCTATCTAAGTTGGTACTTGAAAGTGCTAATAAGCTCTAACACTTCCCATTCACCACATTAATTAACCAAAACAAGCTCTTTGATTAACCCTAACCTTATTAACCTAATCTAAACAAACTCTTATAATTAGATTATAAGATTGCATGAAGCTTTATGTGAATGTTCCCAACAACACCCAATACTTCTCATAAGCTCGGGAGTGTAAAAGGGTATGTGTGACATCCCCAAAATCACGGCCAGAAAAGACCGATTTCATTTATGATTTTTAAACTAATTTTAGAGTAAATCCTTTTGATTTAAAAGTGTTGCGGAATTTGTTCCCAAAACAAAACATGATAAAATAATATTTATCAAAGCATTTCATCAAGAGATACATTTTCATTATATAATCAAAACTCGGGATGTCATGTTCCGATACAGACCATAAAGCATAAACGATAACATTACAAGTCATTCAACAAATATATACATATACAGACTTGTAAACAAAACAACTTGATGATTCAACCATCTTATGCCCTCGCGCCACTACCTGTAATACAATTAAAAATGAGTGGGTTAGGCTTGGGAGCCTGGTGAGCATATAGGGTTTTCAACCCACAATAAATAAATTATATTTAATTTCACCAACCAATCACTATCCCGATTACCCATTCCCGTTATCCTCACTTTACGTCCCTAAAACAACATCTATCTCAAGGGACCTAATCTAGGATTTTCATCGGGACGGACATCACTGCTAAGGGGTTTCCTCAACAATAGATATCCTAAAGGCAACCATGAGAGGGATAGAGTACCCGGTGAACACATCGTTCATAACACCTACAGGTTATGAACCTGCTAGGGTCCACTAGACTGTCTAGAAGGAGTCCGTGGTCGTTATCCATACTCCGCTGAATAACTAGATCAACAACAACAACAACATCGAGGCCTCTCATCTGTTTATTATACACCAACTATCTACCCATGTTCTACCCAACATATTAGTAGATAAAAATATATATTTTCATACATAGTTTAAAACCTGTATAGTATTTTCATTCAATACATATTCCACATAACAGATGAGGCACACCCACATAACACGTAATTCATAGAAAATAAATCAGATCTATGAGATAGAAGAGAATGAATATACATTCACACATATAACAACAAGATTATACACATAACATGTATTTCGTATAAAATACTTCGTAATTATGCGTTAGAAGAAAGTAACTACACACTCACACGTATAAACCACAATATACTTAATACACTCAAACCATACTTGTATTATTATCGTGTTTGTGAAAGGTAGTATACACTCACTTGATCAGAAGATGATCGAACAGCACTACGACTTGCAGAAGTAGTAATCCTCAGCAGATCTGGAAGATCTCTACAAAAATCGAACTTCTTGCGGGCAGAGCTTCGGCTCGGGAACCTCACTTCTCGGGATCTTCGGGATCTCGGGACTTGCTTCGGGGCTCGAGGATATTACCGGGGCTTCGGGGTATTTCTGGCACGCAAATCGATGCAAAACGGGAGAGAGAAGAGAGAAAAATAGCAAAGAACTCGGCTGCCCTCGCATCCTATTTATAGGAGGCTGGAGCCTCGGAGTACGCGGGGCGTACTGCTCCGAAATCGTCACTGCTTACGTATCCAAAGTGCTCGTGCGAGTGTCGACATTCCTCGGTGTACGCGGGGCGTACTTCGGATGAGTCCGATGACTCCTCTTCGGATGATGCTAGATTTTCCAATTAAATTTAAATACAAATTATTTAATAAACTTCGGAAATTCATATCTTCTTCATACGAACTCCGTTTTCGACGTTCTTTATATCCACGCGAAGGTGAGACTACGCTCTACAACTTTTGTTTAGACTCCGTCGGATAATTTTGACTTTATTTTTATTATTTATTTTTAATAGGCCGGGACAGAAAAACTTCGTTATAAATTCATAACTTCTTCGTTTGACGTCCGTTCTCGCCTAACTTTTCATCGCTTCGATACCAACAACCGGACCTTCGATCCTCCTTTAGATTGCTTCGGCTAAAACCCCTCGATCTCAACTCGAGTATAACAGGCTGCATATCGCTAAGTCGAAACTTCAGAAAAATCATAACTTCCTCATACGAAGTCAGATTTGGGCGTTCTATATATATTCGGAAACCTCGTTTTAACTACTACAACATTAACCAAAGATATCAAGTTTATTTTACACTTAATTTTTGATGCTTATTTTTTATTCTTAATTAATCCAACCACATAATTAAGCAATTAAGCACAAAACACATAATACTCAAATAATACACTTCTATTATTTCAAAACGGGTTACAAAGGTTAACCTAGACTATTATATCAACATTAATGATAAGCCCAGAAACACAGGCGTTACAATTCTCTCCACCTTAGAATGATTCCGTCCCCAGAATTACACATCATCAAACAAATGCGGATAGCGACCCATCATGTCACTCTCCGTCTCCCAGGTGAGATTCGGCCCATTCGTGTGTTTCCATCGGACAAGCACTAACTCGACCATCTTGCGTCGCAACTTCTTAGTCTTTTGGTCAAAAATTACCTCTGGTTCTTCAATCAACCTTTTGTTCTCATCGATTCTCAACTCCGAATGTGGAATAATGTCGGGAACTTCTCCCGTGAACTTCCTCAAATAACACACATGAAAAGTGTTATGAATTCCATTCAGTTCTTCTGGTAGTTCGAGCTTGTAAGCTTGGTTCCCAATCCTCTGAAGAACTTTAAACGGTCCAATAAACCTTGGACTCAACTTTCCCTTTTTACCAAATCTTATAAGTCCCTTCCATGGCGAGACCTTAAGCAAAACCGAATCTCCAACTTCAAAAGTCATCGGTCTTCGCTTTTTGTCAGCATAGCTCTTTTGACGATCCTGAGTTGCTAACATTCTTTCCCTAATTATTTTCAACTTTTCAGGAGTTTGATGAACCATCTCCGGTCCCATAAACTGCTTTTCCCCAGCCTCAAGCCAACAAGACGGCGTACGACACTTCTGTCCATACAAATCTTGGTAAGGTGCCATCTTAATGCTCGAGTGGAAACTATTATTGTAGGAAAATTCTACCAAAGGTAAATGTTCATCCCAATTACCTAGGAATTCCAAGGTACATGCTCTCAACATATCTTCAAGTGTTTGTATCGTTCTTTCACTCTGACCATCAGTCCGTGGATGGTAAGCTGTACTTAAACACAACTTGGTACCCAATTCCTCTTGTAGACTTTTCCAAAACCTTGAGGTGAAACGGCTATCACGATCCGACACAATCGTTAACGGAACACTGTGAAGCCTCACAATCTCCTTCACGTAAGAATTTGCAAGCTTTTCCATAGACCATTTTTCCTTGGCTGCTATGAAATGCGCACTCTTAGTGACTCGATCAACGACCACCCAAATCATGTCGTGACCATTGTTTGTTCTGGGCAGTTTAGTGACAAAATCCATAGCAATGTCTTATCACTTACCCATAGGCACAGGCAAAGGTTCTAAACTCCCGTACGGTTTCTGATGTCATGTCTTTACTCTCGCACAAGTCGCACACTCAGCCACATACTTTGCAACATCAAGCTTCATCGTCGGCCACCAGTAATAGGGTTTCAGGTCCCTATACATTTTAGTGCTACCGGGATGAATTGAGTACATGGTCTTATGAGCTTCTTCCATCAGAAGATCTCTAATTCCTCCGGACTTAGGTACCCAAATACGATCTTGGAATACCTTCAGTCCATGACCGTTTGTACCAAACACCAACGTTTTACCCAAACGTTCCTCCTTTTGGTCATTTTTCTCAGAAGCTTCCTCTTGAGCTTTCTTTATACTTTCCACAATGGTCGAGACAACTTCAATTCTCAACGCTCTTGGTCTTTTCCTTTCAAGATTGACTTTCCGACTGAGAGCATCAGCAACAACATTAGCTTTACCGGGGTGGTAAAGTATCTCGCAGTCGTAGTCTTTAAGTAATTCTAGCCAACGTCGTTGCCTCATATTCAATTCCTTCTGACCAAAGAGATATTGGAGACTCTTATGATCAGTGAAAAGTTTGCACTTCGTGCCATAGAGGTAATGCCTCTATATTTTCAGAGCGAAAACTACCGCTGCCAACTCCAAATCATGAGTCGGGTAATTCTTTTCATGCTCCTTCAGCTGTCGAGATGCATATGCTATCACCTTTTCTCTTTGGTTCAAAAAACAACCCAATCCAACCCCAGACGCATCGCTATAAACAGCGAAGTCTTCAACTCCATTGGGTAAAGAAAGTATCGATGCTTCGCATAGCTTCTTCTTTAGCTTCTCGAATGCTTCTTTATGCTTATCATTCCAAGCATAAGTAGCTCCTTTGTGGGTCAAAGCTGTCAACGGAGTAGCGATCGAAGAAAAGCCTTGGATAAACCTTCGGTAATATCCGGCTAATCCCAAAAAGCTTCGGATCTCCGTGGGACTTTTCAGTTGTTCCCACTTCATTACAGCTTCAATCTTTGCTGGATCAACCATTATCCCTTCTTGGTTGACCACGTGACCCAAGAATTGGAATTCACGAATCCAAAAAACACATTTGGAGAACTTAGCATACAACTTCTCCTTCTTCAAGACTTCTAACACTTCTTGCAAGTGTTTGCCATGCTCCTCCTGGCTTTTTGAATAAATCAGAATGTCATCTATGAACACTATCACAGATTTATCTAGGAACAGATTACAAACCCTATTCATCAAATCCATGAACGCTGCTGGAGCATTGGTTAGTCCAAACGACATAACCAAGAACTCGTAGTGTCCATATCGTGTTCTGAATGCAGTTTTATCGATATCTTGCTCTCTTACTTTTAGCTGATGATATCCTGACCTTAGGTCGATCTTCGAGAAATAGCTCGAACCTTGCAATTGATCGAACAGGTCATCAATCCTCAGCAACGGATATCTATTCTTTATTGTTGCCTTATTTAGCTCTCGGTAATCAATGCACATTCTCATACTTCCATCTTTCTTCTTTACGAATAACACCGGAGCTCCCCAGGGCGATGAACTAGGTTTAATGAAACCTTTGTCCAATAACTCCTGAAGTTGCATCATTAGCTCCTTCATCTCCGTCGGTGCTCATCGATAAGGTGCTTTTGCAATTGGCGTTGTTTTGGGCAACAAGTTAATACAAAATTCCACTTGTCGATCAGGCGGTAATCCAGGAAGATCTTCGGGAAATACTTCCGGATAATCACATATGACAGGAATGCTCTGCATCGCCTTTTTCTCCTTCTTAGAATCTATCACGAATGCTAGATACGACGTACATCCTTTAGCCAAACACTTTCTGGCTTTCATCAATGAAATGATTCCAGAATTTACTCTGCGTTTATCTCCATACACCATAAATGACTCTTTCCCAGGCGGGTTTACTTTGACTATTTTCTTCTTGCATAAAATTTCGTCATCATTGGCGCTAAGCCAATCCATTCCCAGAACGATGTCGAAACCGTTAAGTTCTATAGGCAATAATTCCTCGTGGAACTTATTCCCATTCAGATCAATTAAGATGTTTTTCATACGATGGCTAACAGGTACAAACTTGCCACTAGCAACTTCGACTAATAAGGCATTATCTAGTCTAACAACAGGCAAAACTAGTTTTCTACCAAATTCATGCGATATAAAGGAGTAGTTGGCTCCAGAATCAAATAAAATTTGGGCAGGCAAATTGTTAACGAGAAAGGTACCTGAAGCGACATCAACTTCATCTTTAGCAGCTTCCAGTGTCATTTGGAATGCTCTCGCCTTTGGCTTTGGCGGAATGTTGGGTCTAGCTGCCTCCTTCTTCTTCGGGCAGTCCCTCGACATGTGTCCCTCCTCACCACAACCATAGCAAACCTTCTTAGAGAGGGTACATTCATTGGCATAGTGACCTGGCTTTCCACACTTGTAGCATGTGGCCACTACCTCACATTTTCCATGATGCTTCTTCTTACATTTGTCGCACCATTTCGCTTCGCCTCCACCACCCCTCGAACCAGACTTCGAGAACTTGTTTTTCTTGTTGGACCCTGAAGTTCCATCGAACTTCCTCTTTTCACCAACTTCTATCCTTTCTAGACCCTTTTCCTTTTGCTGGGCCTCCACATTCTTAGCTGCACGAACAGCTGTTTTCAGAGTAGTTGCCATCTTGGCTGTCAGACCAAAGTCGGCAGGCATACCATTAGCAAACCTCTCAATCCTGGAGAGTTCCGTTGGCACTAGGTACGAAAATAACTTCATTTTCTCAGTGAATGCAGTAGCATAGTCATCTATGCTCATTTTCCCCTTCTTCAAGTTTTGGAACTCATTGTTCAGATCAATCAGATCTATCTCTGAACAATACTGCACCCTTAGTTGTTCCAAGAACTCCTCCTATGACATTTACAGGGATTCTCCTCGTGGCATAGTATCTGCCAACAACTTCCACCAACTCAATACTCCAATTTTCAGTTGTCTAACTGCAAAGACGGTCTTCTGTTTGTTGCTACAGTCGCAACTTTCAAATACCATCCCCATTTCGGAGATCCAATCCATTATCTCAACAGGCTTTGGGCTCCCAAAAAGACTTGGCGGCTTGGCGCCCAAGAAGTTCTTGTACATTTGCCCATCCTTGTTGTTTCTCCTTTCCGGGTCATTCCTTCGTTCTCCTTGAGTCCCAACTTGACTCATAATGCGACTATTGTTCCCTTCCTCCGATTGCTCGGGAATCAATTCAGGTTCCTCAATAGGTAGGATAGGTTCATCCCTATTATCATGCAACATCTATCGCATCTTATCCCTTTATTCGTCTAACATAGCACGAATCATGGCTTGCACCGCAGCTATTGTTATTGGTTATGGTGCTGCTGCTACAACAGGTATTTGCTCAATCACTGGCGGTTGATTCCTGTTTTCATCCGCGTTTCCAACACCACTCCTTGTTCTCACCATTTTTGATCTACACACCGAATAAGGTGAAATTAGATCCTCATTCACGGTAGATATTCAAATCATCCTTATTACTCTGAAACGTTTACATGCTAGTTCTAATAACGTAGGCATGCGCTTAGAATCCTACACACATAAGGTTTCCAGATCCGGTCGGCAACAGACCGTAGATCCGAACAATTAATATCATATATGGCAACATATAACATTTAGCACATAAAAGCATTTTAGGCAACTTTCCTAAAATAAACTAGTGCTCGTGTCTAAAATCCAACAGACACACATCTCAAAATTCCACTTAGCATTCTAAGTTTAAGTCTAGAAATCCTACAAATTCCTAGTTCGCTTAAACTAATGCTCTGATACCAACTGTGACATCCCCAAAATCACGGCCATAAAAGACCGATTTCATTTATGCTTTTTAAAATAATTTCAGAGTAAATCCTTTTGATTTAAAAGTGTTGCGAAATTTGTTCCCAAAACAAAACATGATGAAATAATATTTATCAAAGCATTTCATCAAGAGATGTATTTTCATTATATAATCAAAACTCGGGATGTCATGTTCCGATACAGACCATAAAGCATAAACGATAACATTACAAGTCATTCAACAAATATATACATATACAGACTTGTAAACAAAACAACTTGATGATTCAACCATCTTATGCCCTCGCGCCACTACCTGTAATACAATTAAAACTGAGTGGGCCAGGCTTGGGAGCCTGGTGAGCATATAGGGTTTTCAACCCACAATAAATAAATTATATTCAATTTCACCAACCAATCACTATCCCGATTACCCATTACCGTTATCCTCACTTTACGTCCCTAAAACAACATCTATCTCAAGGGACCTAATCTAGGATTTTCATCGGGACGGACATCACTGCTAAGGGGTTTCCTCAACATTAGATAACCTAAAGGCAACCATGAGGGGGATAGAGTACCCGGTGAACACATCGTTCACAACACCTACAGGTTATGAACCTGCTAGCGTTCCACTAGACTGTCTAGAAGGAGTCCGTGGTTGTAATCCATACTCCGCTGAATAACTAGATCAACAACAACAACAACATCGAGGCCTCCCATCTGTTTATTATACACCAACTATCTACCCATGTTCTACCCAACATATTAGTAGATAAAAATACATATTTTCATACATAGTTTAAAACCTGTATAGTATTTTCATTCAATACATATTCCACATAACAGATGAGGCACACCCACATAACACGTAATTCATAGAAAATAAATCAGATCTATGAGATAGAAGAGAATGAATATACATTCACACATATAACAACAAGATTATACACATAACACGTATTTCGTATAAAATACTTCATAATTATGCGTTAGAAGAAAGTAACTACACACTCACACGTATAAACCACAATATACTTAATACACTCAAACCATACTTGTATTATTATCGTGTTTGTGAAAGGTAGTATACACTCACTTGATCAGAAGATGATCGGACAGCACTACGACTTGCAGAAGTAGTAATCCTCAGCAGATCTGGAAGATCTCTACAAAAATTGAACTTCTCGCGGGCAGAGCTTCGGCTCGGGAACCGCACTTCTCGGGATCTTCAGGATCTCGGGACTTGCTTCGGGGCTCGAGGATATTATCGGGGCTTCGGGGTATTTTTGGCACGCAAATCGATGCAAAACGGGAGAGAAGAGAGAAAAATAGCAAAGAACTCGGCTGCCCTCGCATCCTATTTATAGGGCGCTGGAGCCTCGGAGTACGCGGGGCGTACTGCTCCGAAATCGTCACTGCTTACATATCCGAAGTGCTCGAGTGCGAGTGTCGACATTCCTCGGTGTACGCGGGGCGTACACGAGTACGTGGGGCGTACTTCGGATGAGTCCGATGAATCCTCTTCGGATAATGCCGGATTTTCCAATTAAATTTAAATACAAATTATTTAATAAACTTCGGAAATTTATATCTTCTTCATACGAACTCCGTTTTCGACGTTCTTTATATCCACGCGAAGGTGAGACTACGCTCTACAACTTTCGTTTAGACTCCGTCGGCTAATTTTGATATTATTTTTATTATTTATTTTTAATAGGCCGGGACAGAAAAACTTCGTTATAAATTCATAACTTCTTCGTTTGACGTCCGTTCTCGCCTAACTTTTCATCGCTTCGATACCAACAACGAGACCTTTGATCCTCGTTTAGATTGCTTTGGCTAAAAACCCCTCGATCTCAACTCGAGTATAACAGGTTGCATACCGCTAAGTCGAAACTTGAGAAAAATCATAACTTCCTCATACGAAGTCAGATTTGGGCGTTCTATATATATTCGGAAACCTCGTTTCAACTACTACAACATTAACCAAAGATATCAAGTTTATTTTACACTTAATTTTTGACGCTTATTTTTTATTCTTAATTAATCCAACCACATAATTAAGCAATTAAGCACAAAACACATAATACTCAAATAATACACTTCTATTATTTCAAAACGGGTTACAAAGGTTAACCTAGACTATTATATCAACATTAATGACAAGCCCAGAAACACAGGCGTTATAGTATGAGGAAGACTTACACTAAATTCATTCAATAGAGATCAATTTAATGCTTGTTACTTGTTCAATTTCACAAAACAGTTACGGATTTTGTAAAAGACATAACTTGAATGACCTAACCCTAATTTAAATGGCCAATAAGAATCACAATTAGAATCAAACATTCGATTGAAGAAAAATCAAATTCATTAGATAGAAATTCAGAACAAACATCATGTCATATGATTGAAGTCACTACCAAGAAGTCAAAACATGAAATTGGAGAAGTTAGGGTTCTAGCCACACATGGCTAGAACAAGATCACAAGTCTAAACGATGAAATTAAGTGTAATTACAACTTACAAAAACCATAATTAGTGTTTCCAAATGATTAACGGACACACCCTTGCAAAAACCTTCGAATTCTCCTCTCCAATGGTGCTCTGATATGTTGTGTGTTTGTAAAAAATGACACTCAACCCGTAATATGAAAGATAGGAAAAACTGCCAAAAGTTGGTTTTTGGGTCGAACACGGCCTGTGTTAAATTAGGCTAAACTGACACGGGTCGTGTTCAGCAACAAACCCCGTGTTGATTTGCACTAAACTGACACGCCCCGTGTTCAGCATGGTCAACAGCTCCCATTTTGGTCAAACACGCCTCGTGCCCACATTTCAGTGTAAATTCAACACGCCCCGTGTTCCCCTCTAACTCCGAATCCAAACTTGATTTTTCCAACTTTTTCGTTCTTTGCCCAATCATCCCGAAATCTTCACCAATGCTTCCCGACACTTCTCAAAGCGCGTTCCAACCTCCGGTTAATGTAGTACCTGGTTCCTGGTAGGTACTCCTTGTGATTAATAATTTAATTTTATGCATTTTTGCCTTGGACTCGACGAGTTGAAGGACCAACCCGCCGAGTAGGAGTGGGATAAGGCGCGGGGTTTGAACATTGTACTCGGCGAGTCGGTCCCCGGACTCGGCGAGTAGACCCTGTTTGGACAAAAACCCTAATCCGGGCGTTGGCACCCTATTTAAACGCTCTAACTTGGCATCCTTAGTCCCTAACACTTCCAGAGAACTGTAGAAAGAAACCCTAGCCCCCATATTGTTATTGAGAGTGATTTTGGCTTTGTGGAGAAGGTTTGGAGCTTAGAGGAAGGAAGAGGAGGTTGAAGTGTGCAAGGAAGGGAGGTAGATTCATAATCTACACTGTGAGAAGCTTCCATTCAGGTAGAAAAGTTCTTACCTTGATCATTAGTTCATTAGATCCCCTTTTTGTCCCAAATTAGTGGTTTCAAGCCCTAAAACCTCAAATTCCATGTATTTATGCTTTAAGTTTTGAAGGGACTTCAGATTGGCATCTTATGGACATCCTAGAAGTTTAAAGTCTCTTTGGTTAGGATTATTGAGGTCCCTATTGAGTGCATGACCCCTTAAAGAGCTTGGATTTGCCTTCTTGAGCTCGTAGGGCCATGCATGCACATAAAGTTTGTAACTTTACGTGATAAGCATGCTCTAGGAGCATAGATCTATGGGTTAGAAGCGTTGCATGTCTCAGTTTTGGTCTGTATGGGAAGTGGGTCGAAGGGACTCGGCGAGTCCCAAAGTGGAACTCAGCGAGTTCTATGAACATGGTCTTAGACTCGGCGAGTTGGATGAACAACTCGGCGAGTCCTATGAAGATTGCCTGGACCTCGCCGAGTCGTTCTTCAAACTCGGCGAGTCATATGAACTTTCACTGAGTAAGAGGGGTTTAAGTGTTGAAGGTCCAACCCTTCGTATCTGCACGCGGAATTAGCAGTGTAACGTAGTCCTAAAACCCCAAATCCTCTTACGGGATGTTCTGGTGAGGATTGGAAGTGAGTAGGAGATCTGCTCGTGGAACTCAGCGAGTTGCTCTCGGACTCGGCGAGTTGGATCACGAGTCAGTTCCATAGTCCCGAGTAGTGAGTCAGGGGTGACTCAGTGAGTGGAAAGAGAGACTTGGCGAGTAGGACCGGGTTAGTAGGAGAAGGACTCGGCAAGTCTGTGCCATGACTCGGCGAGTCCAGTCAACTGTGAGTTGACCTTGACCAAGGAGTTGACCTTGGACCTGGGATGGGCTAGTCAATTGACCTAAGGATATTTATGAGTGGCTAATCTATGTGTATGGGTTTGTAGCCGGAGGATTACCGGTGCAGCAGCCAGACGTCTAGCAGTCGGACTTTCGGTAGCTACTCTTTGAGGTGAGTTTCCTTCCAGTAGTAACAAGTCTAAGGCACCAAGGCCGACCCGATTAGATGATATGCTAGTGTCAGAGTGTGGGCAGAGCCCGTATCTCATGGTCGAGTTTGATTATGATATATGCCAGTATGATAGATTTGTCTATACTCGTTGTCTGTGTGATACTTGTATGTTATGGATTAGCAGCTGAGTGTGGGCGAGGCCCGTATCTCTCTGATAGTGGAGTGTGTGTGAGGCCCGTATATCTATGATAGTGGAGTGTGGGCGAGGCCCATATATCTCAGATAGCGGAGTGTGGGCGAGACCCGTATCTCTCAGATAGCGGAGTGTGGGCGAGGCCCGTATCTCCCAGCTAGCGGAGTGTGGGCGAGGCCTGTATCTTCATGAGTATGGGTGAGGCCCGTATCTCCTAGCTGTTCATTGTATGTTTGTATGGTATGAGGTATTATGGGGGAACTCACTAAGCTTCGTGCTTACAGTTTTCAATTTTGGTTTCAGGTACCTCTTCTTCGAAGGGGAAGGAGCTGGCGCGGTAGCGGCCCATCACACACATGCCTCGTATTCCGCACTATGAGATCTTCCTGGGGATTTTTACTCTGACATTATTATGTTTATGAAAATGTTTTCCAGACATGTGATATCTTTTATGAAATGTTATGATCGGTGACGCTTTTACTTCTAAATGCTTTACTAAGTATATGCTTTAAAAATGAAGTTTTTGGCTCGTATTTTTGGGATGTTACAAGTTGGTATCAGAGCCCTGGTTTGAGGGATTCGGACACACCTTCGGGGGTGTCTGAACTCAAATCGAGGGATTAAAAGATTTTAAAGCAGAAAATATTTTCTAAAAAGCTAAGTAAAGAGGTTTAAGAAGAAGTGTGTGATGTGCGCGACTAGCCGAGCTCAAGTAAGTATTCCCCAAAGTACCCATACCAGCTTATGTTTTGTTTATCAGTTTCAGTAGAACAGCATGCTAGAATAGGACTAAGGATCTAGGAGTGATGCCTTATGTTCTTGCTTTATGTGTTTCAGTGTATGAAAATTGCATGCTAGAATTGAGTAGACAGCAGTAGGATAGCCTGTTAGGGTTATGCCTGATAGTATGAGTTTAGCATGGTATGCTAGTTCAACTTTTCTCTATGAGGACAGATTTTCTTGAGAATGTTCCCTTTTTGTCTGAATGCTGCTTGCTTTGTGCTTCGTGGGACTCTGAGTGATGGGAGTTAGACATTAGGTGAATATGTCACGTCACATGTGATCAGGGTTGAATAATCTTAGAGTGTTGGATTTGGCCCTATTGTGCAGCTCTTGTCTGAGTCTAACCGTGGAAGGGCCGAGTCTGTTACTCGAAGGATTATTTGAGCCTTACCACATGTGATGGTATTCAGGTAATGAATAATTGACATTACAAGGAGGCCTTCAGCAGCTGAGGACCGGGTAGAGTGGAGTTAGAGATTTTCCTGGGGCAAGCCTAGGATGAGTATAGCAGTGATTAGCAGTAGTGAAACTGACCTGGTGGAGTCAAGGTAGTCCTTAGAGAAGGTACCGATAGATGTGGAAGGTAGTATGGGCCCGTACTATTGAAAGCAGAGGATCCGTACCCGAACTAAGGAAGGCTGAGACAAGACTAGGGAACTTGAAGTAAATGTGACCCCTTTAGGGGTATCAATATCACTAATGGTTGTCTGTGTGTATTGTAGAATGGTGGTACTAAGCCAGAGGCCAACTGGTGGCAGTTCTGGAAAGGGATCAGGTTCGGGATCAGATTCCGAGCTAGTAGATGAGAGGCTATGCAAGTTCATCGCGTTAGAGATCACCAGAGGCATCCTTGAGTCGACCCCCATCATTTTCGGGTCGATCAAGGAAGGCATAGTTGAGCTGATGGAGGACCGCCTCAGGGCATTCAGGAGTGACATGGCATCGGGCCAGTCAGGATCTCGCACACTGTCCGTTAAGGACTTCAGGGGCAGTGGTGCGCCAGATTTCCATGGGGCGAAGGACCCCATTGCTGCCAGACGATGGATTGTAGACATTGAGTCCGCACAGCTGACCAGCTTCTGCCCCGAGGGGTCGAAGGTGAGATATGCAGCGGGATGTTTATGAGACCGAGCTAGGGATTGGTGGGAGTCCGTTGGTGACTCGTTGCGAGCCTCGACTGTCGAGGCTATGACCTGGTCAGACTTCGTGACCAGGTTCACGGCAGAGTTTGCGCTGGCTGTCGAGCTTCAACAGTTGGCCAGAGAGTTCTTAGACATGAGACAGACAACGGAGACTATGGCGGAGATCACCGCCAAGTTCCGGGAGAGAGCATTGTTTGTGCCCCAGTATACGGGAGATGAGGATATGAGGAGGACCCGCTATCATGACATGCTACGGGCCGACATTCGGGACCATGTTAGCTTTTCAGCTTGCCCTACCCTGGAGTCCATAATTGCTAGAGCGAGGGAAACGGAGATTGATTTGGAGCACAATCGAAAGAGAAAGGCAGAGACACAACAAGTGGTTGGGGCTTCGGGGAAGAAGCCCAAAGGATCAGATGGTAGGCCGAAAGGACAAGGGCGGTCGGGCCGTTGCAGAAAATGCGGTGTCACACCCCCAAACCAGAATGGCGGAAACATTCGGGGGTGGGTGACTTCACGTACTACCATAACAAATGAACATCGTAAAGAAAGTAACACAACCATCATATATATAATAAAAACGTACATTGTTGTGTTATCCATGTTCCCAAAAGAATATTACAATATGATGATGTAAAATGTTTAAAAATAAACGCCTTTAGCGTTCCTTCTTCAAAAGCTGGTAGTTACCTATATTACTGATTCCCTGAGAAATACAAGTGGTTTCGAAAAAGTGTCAACAATAAAGTTGGTGAGTTCATAAGTGTTTTGTACTGAAAAAGTATGTATTTTTGGAAGAAAATCGATGAACGTGGTTTTCAGAAAATCCAATATTTTCCACATATAGTTTGAAAAGTTCCCAAGGTTGGAGGGCGTTAGTATCTTTCGTATTTAAATGATAAAGATAAGTTTTGTACTCAAAATAATGTAAATACTGAATGCATGTATGAATCTCGTAAATCAAGCTTGTTTTTATACTTTCGTGTGATTCTTATAACCATACTATTGACACAGACTGCCTATAACAACATTCTTCAGGTGTTGTAGTGTTATGACATTTGTCACCCCAGACCTGCCAGTCTAACTGTAGCTAACAGTTTAGGTGCGGGGTTGTCAATCCCGTATAGATCTATACACAAGTATCACGCTCTCCCTCCAAGAGATTATGGCTTATAATACAGCACTTGAAATGCATACATAAGAGTACGTTGAAGTTTGAATATCTCACATCACTTAGTATAAATAGATTTACGATAAAAAGCCTTTATTTCACTTTAGATGAAAGTATTTCGTTTTTCAAGATGTATACGTAAGAATGTATGAATAAGTCGCAAACTATACCCATTATAGTTTTTCAGAAAGTATGTTCCATTTGGTGAAAATAACTTGGTGATATACTAAACTTTATACGTAAAGTAAGATGTTGGTATCGAAAAACAATAAGATAGATGTTGCATTTAAGTTTATCAAATGATAAGTTTTCTTGTATTATACTTGTATTCCCCCCCCTCCCTAAAACATGAAAAGACTTGAAAAGTAGGGGTATGAACTCACATGTTCGGTTTGAAGAGAGTGGGACTAGAGTCGAGCAGAACTTCAACCGCGGAAAGCTGCGTCTTCGAGCTTCTCGGGGATCTCGGTAGTATAGAACCTTCGTCGGGGGATCGAGTGTGGAACCGAGGGTGTCAGGATGGTCTCTGGTACGTAAGATTGTGTGAGAGTGAGTGAAATTTAGAGAGAGGTGTGATGAAATCTGGAGCTTATGCCTTCTATTTATAGGGCTGAAAACGCGAGTACGCTGGGCGTACTTCGGTTACGCTGGGCGTAACTTTGCGTCATGGCTTACGACTTGGGTCTAGCTAGGTGTAGAGCTTGCAGCCGATGGGACTCGACCCTGCACCTGAGTACGCTGGGCGTTCTCTTGAATTACGCTGGGCGTAATTCTGGCTTCCATCTTCTAAATTCCGTAACTTTCGCGTACGGTCTCCTTTTTTCGCGTTCTTTATATCCACGCGTAGGTGAGATTATGCTCTACAACGTTCATTTAGACTCCGTCGACTAGTTTTGATTTTATTTTTAATGCTATGTTTTTAATAGGTCGGGACTGCTAAAGTCCGTTGAAAATTCATAACTTCTTTATCCGACGTTTGTTTTCGTTTGTCTTTTTATCATCTTACTCCTATTGTGGAGTCCTTCAACTCTCGTTTAGGTTGCGTTAGCTACATATCGTTCGATCTTCAATTCGAGTTTTTAGCTCTCTACTACTGTTACAAAACTTAGAAAATTCGTAACTTCTTCATACGAGATCCAATTTGGGCGATCTTTTTATGTACGTTTACAGTTTAACGAACTCTACAACTTTTGTTTAGATACTTAAGGTTAAAATGCATTTTATTGGAATTTCACTTTTTACGTTAAATAGTGTTTTACCGGGTGTGTCGTAAATATTTGAGTGGTTATAGTTTCTTCAATATATCCCGGTTTCGAATGTTCTTTATGTTATTGGAAACCTTTGCACGATATCTTACATTTGATGCATCCTAATTTAGATATTTGAACACTTTATTTTTGAGGTTAATTTCGTTGATTCCAAATAGTTTTCGTTGTATTTGACTTTTGAGTGTTACATTGCTTTTGGAAAAATATAGGGTTGTCACATCATCCCTCCGTTAGAGGAATTTCGTCCCGAAATTTAATCTAAGACTGAGTTTACGGGTTAGGGAAGAGATCATGTACTTTTGTTTCATCTGATCCTCGCGTTCCCAGGTGTACTCAGGTCCTCGCTTGGCGTTCCAGCGGACCTTTACAATAGATATGCGTCTTTGTTTAGTCCTTTTAATTTCCCTATCCATGATCTCTACTGGTTCTTCTACGAATTGGAGATTCTCATTTATTGCAATTTCGTCCAGCGGGATGACAAGGGTCTCATTGGACAAGCACTTCTTTAGGTTTGATACATGAAAGTTAGGGTGTACGTTGTGTAGTCCCTGAGGTAATCGAAGTTTGTAAGCCACCGGACCGATCCTGGCAAGGATCTCGAATGGTCCAATATATCTTGGGTTTAGTTTCCCACGCTTTCCGAAATGTATTAATCCTTTCCAGGGAGAGACTTTTAGTAGGACATGGTCTCCAACCTGGAATTCCATGGGTTTCCGTCTTTTATCCGTATAACTCTTTTGTCTGTCCCTTGATGCTTTCAATCGTTCCCGGATCTGAACAATCTTCTCCGTAGTTTCCCTTATGATTTCTGGCCTAGTGAGTGTGTTGTCTGTTGCTTTTCCTTTTGCTAGTTGTGTGTCACCTACTTCAGCCCAGCATAGAGGTGATCTGCATTTACGGCCGTAGAGGGCTTCAAACGGGGCAACCTTAATGCTAGTGTGGTAGCTATTGTTGTACGAAAACTCGAACAAGGGTAGATGGGTGTCCCATGCTTTGCCAAAATAGATTACGCAAGATCTCAACATATCCTCTAGGGTTTGTATGGTTCTCTCACTCTGGCCGTCAGTTTGTGGGTGATAAGCAGTACTCATGTCTAGTCTTGTTCCTAGAGATTTTTGCAGCGACTGCCATAACCTTGAGGTGAATCTACTATCTCGGTCCGAGATAATGGATATGGGCACACCATGCAGCCGTACAATCTCTCTGAGGTATGTTCTAGTTAGTTTCTCCAATTTATCCGTTTCTTTGATTGGTAGGAAGTGCGCTAATTTAGTTAATCTGTCGACGATCACCCAGATGGTGTCGAGTCCGCTTGCCGTCTTGGGTAATTTGGTTATGAAATCCATGGTTATCCGTTCCCACTTCCATTCAGGTATTTCTGTTTGTTGCAACAATCCCAAGGGCTTTTGGTATTCCACCTTGACTTTGGCGCACGTCAGACATTTGTTCACGTAGGTAGCAATTTCGGCTTTCATGTTCGGCCACCAGTACAGTTTCTTGAGGTCGAGATACATCTTATCGGAGCCGGGATGTATGGAGTATCGTGTCTTATGGGCTTCGTTCATGACGACTTCTCTGAATCCGCCAAACTTCGGTGTCCAGATCCGATCCATAAAGTAACGAACTCCATCATTCTTGACTTCAAGCTTCTTATCCATTCCCTTTAAGGCTTCTCCTGTCACATTTTTAGATTTTAAGGCTTCTATTTGGGCTTCATTGATTTACATGGACAGGTGTGAATGGATTGTCATAGTTAGAGACTTCACTCTGCGGCCCGAGTATTCCTTCCGGCTGAGTGCATCGGCCACCACATTAGCCTTTCCGGGATGATATCGAATTTCGCATTCGTAAGCATTTAGTACTTCTACCCACCGTTTTGTCTCATGTTGAGTTCTTTCTGGTTGAGGATATGCTGAAGGCTTTTATGATCAGTGAAAATTGTACATTTTGTGCCGTAGAGATAGTGCCTCCATATCTTTAGAGCGAAAGTGACTGCTCCTAGCTCGAGATCATGCGTTGTGTTGTTTACTTCGTGCGTATTTAGTTGTCTTAAGGCGTAGGCGACGACCTTCCCTCTTTGCATCAGGACACACCCAAGTCCTTGGTTTGACGCATCACAATAGACCACAAAGTCCTCCGTTCCTTCTAGTAAGGTTAGAATGGGCGCACTACATAAGGCTCGCTTTAGTGTTTGAAACGCGATGTCTTGTTTTTCTCCCCAGTCGAAGGTGACGCTCTTCTGAGTTAGGGTGGTAAGTGGCTTAGCAATCTTTGAAAAGTTTTGTATGAACCTTCGATAATATCCGACAAGTCCCAAAAATTGCCGGATTTCTGTTGGGGTTCTTGGGATCGTCCAATTCTCTATTGCCTTGATCTTAGAAGGATCCACGTGTATCCCCTCTTTGCTTACTACGTGACCTAGGAAATCTACTTCCCGAATCCAAAACTTACACTTTGAAAATTTTTGTATAGTTTTTCTCCCCTTAATGTTTCCAAGACTTGGCAGAGGTGTTGGTTGTGTTCTTCCTTGCTTCTTGAATAGATGAGTATATCATCTATGAACACGATCACGAATTTTTCCAGGAAGGGACGACATACCCTGTTCATCAAGTCCATGAACACTGCTAGTGCATTTGTCAATCCAAAGGGTATCACTACAAACTCGTAGTGACCATAGTGCGTTCGGAATGCCGTTTTGGGGACGTCTCCTTCCAGCACTCGTAGTTGGTGATAATCAGATCTCAGATCGATCTTTGAGAAGTAGCTTGCTCCCTGTAGTTGGTCGAACAAGTCGTCTATGCGCGGTAGGGGATATCGGTTCTTGATCGTGAGTTTGTTCAGTTCCCGGTAATCGATGCACGTGCGAAAAATCCGTCCTTCTTCTTCACGAATAGGACCGGTGCTCCCCATGGTGAGAAGCTCGGTCTGATGAAGCCCTTGCTCAGCAGCTCGTTCAATTGACTGGACAGTTCCTGCATCTCGGGTGGGGCTAGATGGTAAGGCGACTTTGCTACTGGAGTAGCTCCAGGAATTAAGTCGATTCTGAACTCGACTTGGCGTTCTGGTGGGATTCCTGGAAGATCTTCTGGGAAGATGTCTGGGAAGTTGCAGACTTCTGGAATGTCTTTAATGTTTTTCGATTCTTGTTTCTGGTCAACTACGTGGGCTAGAAAGGCATGATATTCCTTGCGAAGATATTTGCGTGCTTTAACACAGGAGATGATTTGTAAATTTGTACTAGGTTTGTCACCATAAATGACAAGAGTTTCGCCGTGTGGCAGATTGAGGCGAACGGCCCTTTCGTGACAGAGTATATCGGCATGGTGAGGACTTAACCAGTCCATACCGATGATGACATCAAAACTTCTTATCAAAATGGGCATAAGGTCGATTTGAAATAAGTGCTCGTTTAAATTTAATGTGCACCCTACGTACATATTGCTTGCGCCTTCCGTTTTACTGTTTGCCATTTCTACAGTGAATATTTTATTGAGTGGTTGGGGTTTTTGATTAAGTAGGTGTTTGAATTTATGACTCACAAAACTTCTCTCCGCACCGCAGTCAAAGAGTATGCATGCATAAATGTTGTCGAGGAGAAACGTACCCGTAACCACCGTGGGGTCAGCTATTGCTTCATTTTGACCTATCGCCAGCACTCTCCCAACACCGCCAACATTCTTTGCCTTGGGGCAATCCCTCTTGAAGTGTCCAGTTTCTCCACACCCATAACATGCCTGGCTTATTCCAGTACCAGGAACTTGAGTGATTGGTCGCGCCGGTGCCTTACAGAAACGGGCAGTGTGCCCTTTCCTGTCGCAGTTTTTACAGTGCATCTCATGGCAATTACCGTGGTGATGGTAGTTGCATTTGCTGCACTTTGGCAGGTTCCCAGCATATTGTTTCGTTGGCGCAGGGGTAGCAGGAGTTGTAGTGGGAGCAGTAGCGGCATGAACCGCCACCATTTGTTTCTTTGAAGGTTCTTGCGAAGTTTTCCACTTTCTCTTGTTCCAGAACTTCTTCTCGCTATTGTTGTTGGCATTGTTATCGTTGTTGTTGTTCCCTTTGGTTGGTTCAGCGACGATAGCCGTGACTCCTTGACATACACCATGATCAACGAGAGATTGCGCCAGTTCCTTGGCGCTGTCGAATGTCATGGGTTTGGAGGCTAACACACTCCCCCGAAGTTGGGGTGATAGTCCGCAGATGTACCTATCCACCTTTTGGCTTTCCAGGATCAACATCGCTGGGCAAAGTATTATCAAGTCACTGAACCTGTTGGTATAGCCTGCAATGTCCGAGGCTACCATCGTAAGGCCCCACAGTTCCTGTTCGAGCTTCTGAATCTCGCCTCTTGGGCAGTACTCTCGTAGGAGCATTCATTTCAGGTTTTCCCAACCCATGGAGTTCGCCACCACTAGGGTTAGTGTCTTGACGTGGCCGTTCCACCATGTCAGGGCACGTTCGGAGAAAGTAAAGGCGGCAAATCTTACTTTGCTTTCTTCAGGGCATGCGCAAATTTCGAACACAGCTTCTGTTTTCTCTATCCATTGGGATAGAGCCATCACTCCCCCAGTCCCATAAAAGGGAATAGGTTTTCCGTTGGTGAAGTCTTTGTAAGTACATACCCCAGAATGGCCTTGGATTTGGCCATTTGTAAAGCTGTTTATTCCTCCTCCTGACCCGTTGTTACTCATTTGAGCCATCGCTGCGGTTACAGCAGCTGTTACAGCAATTTGGAACATAGCTGCATCCATAGTTGGAGGGGGTGGCGGAGGTGGTGTTGGAGCTGAGTTTCTGCATGATGATCTACGAGGAGGCATGTTCTGGTAGAGAAATAATAATGAACACCATAAGTTTCTAATGATTTGACAATCGTGTACTAGAGGGTTAGTTGTATCTTGTAATTTGTTTTGACTTTAGTTTATGGTTTCAAAGTAGATATAACAATTTAGATAATCCCATAAGTTTCGAGAGGTATGTAAAGAAGTACTTCATATTTATATATATGTCACACATACGGCGCGTTACATTATGCTTCGTGTTTAGGAAAATTTGACCTATCTAGAGGTCTCCGATTACAAGTTCAAAGGAAATAAGAAAAACTTTATCCGAGGTCCTATTCTATATCAAAATTGTTGGACTTGGGTAAGTTCTACTTGCGGCGTGTTGTGCGTTTGGAGCTAGACTTGGCATCCGACTGCTTGACCCCCATTAAGCGCCTTTCAAGAACTGCTTGTTGTTCCTTCATCTCTCTTATTTATGCAACTGCTATCACCATTTGGCTTTGAAGCATCCCTGTGTGGAGTTGGGTACTTTCGTGCAGTCCGTCCAGACGACGGATGTCTGTGGCGTTACCCTGTGTAGCAGCATTGACCTCATGGATTCTGGCCGCTTGCATGTCTGACTGGTAGTTCTGGGTGGCTATTATGCCCACAATAACGGGAAGTGCTCGATCAGCTGAGCCTCCCCCACTGACATTGTAAAACTCCCGACACATGCCAAAGGGAGAGCGTACACCTAGTTGACGGCTCCAATGGTAGAGATGGCTTCCCCAAATGGGAATGGGACCTTGGTAACCTATTCTGACTTCGGTAGGACGTGGAGCGGGAGGGTTGATTACTTCCGGCTCTGAGTCTGTTCCATCAGTAGCTTCTTCTTCCTCCTCGACCTCCTCGTCGACTTCGAATTCCTCTCCGACTTCCTCTTCGACTTCGAATTCTTCTTCGACTTCCTCTTCGATTTCCTCCGGGTATTCTTCCGGATCTTCTTCTATCCATCCGCCGTTACCTTGGTTTGGGTAGTAGGGATCTCCCGGTATATGGAAACCGGCCATTTGTCTATACTAGGATATAGGTATGAGAATTTTATAAGAAAAGAAATCCCTATTTAATGGCATCCTAAGTTTAACTACATCTTATGGTATGCAGGTTTTTCATTGTCCTATTATTTTATAACAATACTCCTATAGTATTTCGAATTTGCGAGTCTAAAAATTTTATTTGGTAAGTTTTTGACTTGTTGTCCACTACGACTATTCCTCAACATACGTTGGTCAAATCCAGGATAAATATAGTTGATCAGGCTATATTTATTCTTGATTTGATTACATACCTCGAGGCCCAATCGTAGTATCGCAACTTGCCTTAATACTTTTTAGAAAACTTTGTTATGATACGGGACCGATACATGCGAGTAAAAATGTATATTTTTTAAAAGAAAATATATTTTTTATGAAAACGTTTTGTCAGAGGGTTTTTGGTCCCCTTTGCATTTATAGTTTGTATACCTTATGTGGTTCGATATACTTAGTTCACTATAAACAATGCTCTGATACCAATCTGTCACACCCCCAAACCAGAATGGCGGAAACATTCGGGGGTAGGTGACTTCACGTAGTACCATAACAATTGAATATCGTAAAGAAAGTAACATAACCATCATATATATAATAAAAACGTACATTGTTGCGTTATACATGTTCCCAAAAGAATATTACAATATGATGATGTAAAATGTTTAAAAATAAACACCTTTAGCGTTCCTTCTTCAAAAGCTGGTAGTTACCTGTATTACTGATTCCCTGAGAAATACAAGTGGTTTCGAAAAAGTGTCAACAATAAAGTTGGTGAGTTCATAAGTGTTTTGTACTGAAAAAGTACGTCTTTTTGGAAGAAAATCAATGAACGTGGTTTTCAGAAAATCCAATATTTTCCACCTATAGTTTGAAAAGTTCCCAAGGTTGGAGGGCGTTAGTATCTTTCGTATTCAAATGATAAAGATAAGTTTTGTACTCAAAATAATGTAAATACTGAATGCATGTATGAATCTCGTAAATCAAGCTTGTTTTATACTTTCGTGTGAGTCTTATAACCATACTATGGACACAGACTGCCTGTAACAACATTCTTCAGGTGTTGTACTGTTATGACATTTGTCACCCCAGACCTGCTGGTCTAACTGTACCTAACAGTTTAGGTGCGGGGTTGTCAATCCCGTATAGATCTATACACAAGTATCACGCTCTCCCTCCAAGAGATTATGGCTTATAATATAGGACTTGAAATGCATACATAAGAGTACGTTGAAGGTTGAATATCTCACATCACTTAGTATAAATAGATTTACGATAAAAAGTCTTTATTTCACTTTAGATGAAAGTATTTCGTTTTTCAAGATGTATACGTAAGAATGTATGAATAACTCGCAAACTATACCCATTATAGTTTTTCAGAAAGTATGTTCCATTTGGTGAAAATAACTTGGTGATATACTAAACTTTATACGTAAAGTAAGATGTTGGTATCGAAAAAACAATAAGATAGATGTTGCATTTAAGTTTATAAAACGATACGTTTTCTTCTATTGTACTTGTATTCCCCCCCCCCCCTAAAACATGAAAAGACTTGAAAAGTAGGTGTATGAACTCACATGTTCGGTTTGAAGAGAGTGTGACTAGAGTCAAGCAGAACTTCAACCGCAGAAAGTTGCGTCTTCGAGCTTCTCGAGGATCTCGGTGGCGTAGAACCTTCGTCGGGGGCTCGAGTGTGGAACCGAGGGTGTCGGGATGGTCTCTGGTACGTAAGATTATGTGAGAGTGAGTGAAATTTAGAGAGAGGTGTGTTGAAATTCAGAGCTTATGCCTTCTATGTATAGGGCTGAAAACGCGAGTACGCTGGGCGTACCACCGGAGTACGCTGGGCGTACAAGTTACGCTAGGCGTACTTCGGTTACGCTGGGCGTAACATTGCGTCATGGCTTACGACTTGGGTCTAGCTAGGCGTAGATCTTGCAGCCGATGGGACTCGACCCTACACCTGAGTACGCTGGGCGTACTCTTGAATTACGCTGGGCGTAATTCTGGCTTCCATCTTCTAAATTCTGTAACTTTCGCGTACGGGCTCCTTTTTTCGCGTTCTTTATATCCACGCATAGGTGAGATTATGCTCTACAACTTTCATTTAGACTCTGTCGGCTAGTTTTGAATTTATTTTTAATGCTATGTTTTTAATAGGCCGGGACTGCTAAAGTCCGTTAAAAATTCATAACTTTTTTATCCGACGTCTATTTTCGTTTGTCTTTTTATCATCTTACTCCTATTGTGGAGACCTTCAACTCTCGTTTAGGTTGCGTTAGCTACATATCGTTCGATCTTCAATTCAAGTTTTTAGCTCTCTACTACTGTTACGAAACTTAGAAAATTCGTAACTTCTTCATACAAGGTCCAATTTGGGCGATCTTTTTATGTACGTTTACAGTTTAACGAACTCTACAACTTTTGTTTAGATACTTAAGGCTAAAATGCATTTTATTGGAATTTCACCTTTTACATTAAATAGTGTTTTACCGGGTGTGTCGTAAATATTTGAGTGGTTATAGTTTCTTCAATATATCCCGGTTCCGAATGTTCTTTATGTTTTTGGAAACCTTGGCACGATATCTAACATTTGATGCATCCCAATTTAGATATTTGAACACTTTATTTTTGAGGTTAATTTCGTTGATTCCAAATAGTTTTAGTTGTATTTGACTTTTGAGTGTTACATTGCTTTCGGAAAAATATAGGGTTGTCACATGCGGCAGGTCGCATGAGGGAGCATGTAGGTTGGGATCATCAGGCTGCTGGAAGTGCGGCAAGGAGGGGCACTTTAGTAGGGATTGTACTGCCCCTTTCTCGATTGTTCAGACATCTGAGTTGCTGTGTTTCCACTGCAACCAGAGGGGCCACAAGAGGGCCAATTGCCCCCAGTTGACGGCAGCATCAGCGCCAGTGAAGGCGCCAGCTCCAGCGACTCTGAGGATCACAGATGGCCGGCAGGGCAAGGCAGAGGCTCCAGTTGTGAGGAGTCGGGCATTTCAGCTGACGATAGAAGAGGCACGCGCCGCACCCGATCTGGTGACAGGTATGATTCTTTCCCTCTATCTTATTTTTATGATGTTATGATATTGATATGTGCTCTGTGTATATGCGTTAGGATCGTTCCATGTGAACGGTATTACTGTTCAGGTGTTGTTTGACTCGGGTGCCACCCGATCATTTGTTTCCCTTGCACTTAGCAAGAGGTTTACTGAGTCTTCGGGCATGTTGGATTGCCCTTTAGAGGTAGAGATTGCCAATGATCGATCGGTGCGAGCGTCGGCAATATTCATGGATTGTGTCCTTAGGTTATTTGAGGAGCGCTATTTGGTGGATTTGGTTCCCATCCCTTTGCGGGGGAACAAGGTGATTATAGGCAAGGATTGGTTGAGCCCTAATGGGGCGGTGATAGATTGTGTGCATCAGTTAGTGCGGATTAGGACCCCAAGTGGGGGAGAGTTGCTGATCCACGATGAGAGGCCACCGCGTGGACCCACAGTATGTTCAGCAGCAAGGGCTAGGCGCTACCTTCAGCAGGGTTGCACAGGATATGTCGCGTACGTTATGGATACCCGGGAGGCGGGTAAGGCGACGGTGAGCGAGGATCCAGTGGTGTAAGACTACGCTGATGTGTTCCCGGAGGAGCTTCCTGGAATACCTCCGGAGTGTCAGGTAGAGTTCAGGATCGACCTAGTTCCTGGTGTGGCTCCGATAGCCAAGGCACCCTATCGGTTGGCTCCTCCTGAGATGCAGGAGTTGTCTACGCAACTGCAGGAGTTGCTAGACAAGGGATTTACTCGACCGAGCAGTTCACCTGGGGAGCCCCGATCCTGTTTGTGAAGAAGAAGGACGGGTCGCATTGGATGTGTATTGATTACCAGGAGTTGAATAACGTAACCGTGAAGAACTGTTACTCACTCCCGAGGATTGATGACCTCTTTTATCAGTTGCAGGGAGCATCTTGGTTCTCCAAGATCGATTTGCATTCAGGGTATCATCAGATGAGGGTCCGAGAGGAGGATGTACAGAAGACCATGTTTCGGACGCGTTACGGCCATTATGAGTTCGTGGTGATGCCGTTTGGGCTCACCAATGCTCCTGCCGCGTTCATGGACCTCATGAACTGCGTATGTAGACCAATGTTGGATCGGTCTTTGATAGTTTTCATTGATGACATCTTGGTTTATTCCAAGACGCAGGAGGAGCACGAGGAGCATCTGAGAGAGGTTTTGGAGACCTTAAGGAGGGAGAGCTTGTACACCAAGTTCTCCAAATGTGTGTTTTGGTTGCGCGAGGTGTAGTTTCTAGGGAACCTCGTCAATCAGAACGGGATTTCAGTAGACCCGGCCAAGGTGGAGGCCGTGATGAGATGGGAGGTTCCAAAGTCTCCATCCGAGATTTGGAGTTTCCTGGGATTAGCGGGCTACTATCGGAGATTCATTCAGGACTTCTCCGAGATAGTCGTACCCTTGACGCGGCTGACTAAGAAAGCCGTGGTCTTTCGATGGGGGCCTGAACAGCAGACATCATTCGAGGTTCTGAGACATAGATTGTATGAGGCGCCAATCTTAGCCCTGCCAGAGGGCGTAGAGGACTTTGTGGTATATTGTGATGCAACCATTTCGGGATTGGGCGTAGTACTGATGCAGAGAGGTCATGTCATTGCCTACGCTTCGAGGCAGCTGAAGCCTCACGAGGCGAACTACCCGACGCACGATTTAGAGATGGGGGTGGTGGTCTTCGCCCTCAAGCTGTGGCGACATTACCTCTATGGGGTTCGGTGTACCATTTACATGGACCACAAGAGTTTGAGGTACCTCATGGATCAGCCGAATCTAAACACGAGGCAGCGTCGGTGGCTCGATGTGGTGAAGGATTATGACTGTGAGATCCTTTACCACCCGGGGAAGGCCAATGTGGTGGCCGATGCGCTTAGCTGCAAGGCGGCGCTGATCAAGGATATTTGCATGCGGATGACAGTGGTGACCCCGCTTTTGGAGCGGATTCGGGAGGCCCAGCAGGAGGCCATGAACGAGGAACATCGGAAGAGTGAGTGCATAGTGGGTCAGGTTTCCTCCTTCGACTATGACAGCAGGGGATTATTGTCATTACACTGCAGGGTGTGGGTGCCGTACCTCGGAGGCATGTGCCAGGTCTTGATGGAGGAGGCGCACAAATCTCGATTCTCCATTCATCCCGGGGCGACGAAGATGTATAGGGATCTTCATCTGGACTATTGGTGGCCCTGCATGAAGCGGGATGTGGCTTGGTACGTCGAGCGGTGCTTGACCTACAGGAAGGTCAAGACAGAGTATCAAAGACCGCACAGCAAGATGCAACCGTTGGATATCCCATTGTGGAAATGGGAAGATATTACGATGGACTTTATCACGAAGCTACCCAGGACCGCGCGGGGAGTGGATTCTATATGGTTCATCATGGACCTGTTGACCAAGAGTGCCCATTTTATCCCAATTCAGGAGAGCATCTCGGCCGAGAAGTTGGTCGACATCTATATCAGGGAGGTAGTGGCGCGGCACGGGGTGCCCGTATCAGTGATTTCCGACAGGGATGTGCGATTTACTTCCAGATTTTGGAAGAAGTTCCATGACGAGTTGGGTACTCGTCTGCATTTCAGCACCGCTTTTCACCCACAGATGGATGGTCAGAGCGAGCGGACCATCCAAACATTAGAGGATATGCTGCGGGCATGTGTTCTGGATTTTGGAGGTACTTGGGATACCTACCTCCTGTTGGCAGAGTTCTAATATAATAATAGTTATCATGCAAGCATCGACCGCCCTCCCTTCGAGATGTTGTATGGAAGGAGGTGCAGGACCCCGATATATTGGGGAGAGGTTGGCCAGAGGGTCATGGGAAGCACCGAAATGGTGCTCCAGACGATAGAGAAGATCCAGCAGGTCCGGAGTAGGCTCCAAACTGCCCAGAGTCGGCAGAAAAGTTATGCCGACAAGCGTCGTTCAGACTTGGAATTCCAAGTCAGGGATATGGTTCTCCTGAAGGTGTCACCGTGGAAAGGCGTCATCCGATTCAGGAAGCGAGGCAAGTCGGGCCCAAGATTCATCGGGCCATTCAGGATTATAGCCCGGGTGGGCAAGGTGGCGTATAGGTTGGATCTGCTAGCCGAACTTAGCCAGATCCACAACACTTTCCACGTCTCTCAGTTGCGGAAGTGTTTGGTAGACGACTCGGCAGTGGTGCCTTTGGAGGATATTCAGGTCGATGACAGCCTGAATTACCTCGAGCGGCCTGTGGCGATCCTCGACAGGAAGTCGAAGGATCTAAGGACAAGAGGGTGGAACTCGTGAAGGTGCAATGGCAGCACTGAAAGGGATCGGAGTGGACTTGGGAGCCGGTGGAAGTGATGATGGAGCAATACCCCGAGCTGTTTCAGGATCAAGCAGCAGACTTCGAGGACGAAGTCTGAAATAAGTGGGGGAGATTTGTAGCACCTGGTTCCTGGTACTTACTCCTTGTGATTAATATTTTAATTTTATGCATTTTTGCCTTGGACTCGGCGAGTTGAAGGACCAACTCGCCGAGTAGGAGCGGGATAAGGCGCGGGGTTTGAACTTTGTACTCGGCGAGTAGACCCTGTTTGGACAAAAACCCTAATCCGGGCGTTTGCACCCTATTTAGACGCTGTAACTTGGCCTCCTTAGTCCCTAACACTTCTAGAGAACTGTAGAAAGAAACCCTAGCCCCCATATTGTTCTTGAGAGTGATTTTGGCTTTGTGGAGAATGTTTGGAGCTTAGAAGAAGGAAGAGGAGGTTGAAGTGTGCAAGGAGGGGAGGTAGATCCGGAATCTACACTGTGAGAAGCTTCCATTCAGGTAGAAAAGTTCTTACCTTGATCATTAGTTCATTAGATCCCCTTTTTGTCCCAAATTAGTGGTTTCAAGCCCTAAAACCTCAAATTCCATGTATTTAGGCTTTAAGTTCTGAAGGGACTTCAGATTGGGATCTTATGGACATCCTAGAAGTATAAAGTCTATGTGGTTGGGATTATTGAGGTCCGTATTGAGTGTATGACCCCTTAAAGAGCTTGGATTTGCCTACTTGAGCTCATAGGGCCATGCATGCACGTAAAGTTCGCAACTTTATGTGATAGGCATGCTCTAGGAGCATAGATCTATGGGTTAGAAGCGTTGCATGTCTCAGTTTTGGTCTGTATGGGAAGTGGGTCGAAGTGACTCGGTGAGTCCCAAAGTGGAACTCGACGAGTTCTATGAAGATGGTATTAGACCCGGCGAGTCCTATGAAGATTGCCTGGAGCTCGCCGAGTCGTTATTCAAACTCGGCGAGTCATATGAACTTTCACTGAGTAAGAGGGGTTTAAGTGTTGAAGGTCCAACCCTTTGTATCTGCACGCGGAATTAGCAGTGTAACGTAGTCCCAAAACCCCAAATCCTCTTACGGGATGTTCTGGTGAGGATTGGAAGCGAGTAAGAGATCTGCTCGTGGAACTTGGCGAGTCGGATCACGAGTCGGTTCCATAGTCCCGAGTAGTTAGTCTGGGGTGACTCAGTGAGTGGAAAGAGAGACTTGGCGAGTAGGACCGTGTTAGTAGGAGAAGGACTCGGCGAGTCTGTGCCATGACTCGGCGAGTCCAGTCAACTGTGAGTTGACCTTGACCAAGGAGTTGACCTTGGACCTGGGATGGGCTAGTCAATTGACCTAAGGATATTTATGAGTGGCTAATCTATGTGTATGGGTTTGTAGCCGGAGGATTACCGGTGCAGCAGCCAGACGTCTAGCAGTGGGACTTTCGGTAGCTACTCTTCGAGGTGAGTTTCCTTCCAGTAGTAACGGGTCTAAGGCACCAAGGCCGGCCCGATTAGACGATATGCTAGTGTCGGAGTGTGGGCAGAGCCCGTATCTCATGGTCGAGTTTGATTATGATATATGCCAGTATGATAGATTTGTCTATACTCGTTGTCTGTGTGATGCTTGTATGTTATGGATTAGCAGCTGAGTGTGGGCGAGGCCCGTATCTCTCTGATAGTGGAGTGTGGGCGAGGCCTGTATTTCTCTGATAGCAGAGTGTGGGCGAGGTCCATATCTCTCAGATAGTAGAGTGTGGGCGAGGCCCGTATCTCCCAGCTAGCAGAGTGTGGGCGAGGCCCGTATCTTCGTGAGTGTGGGCGAGGCCCGTATCTCCTAGTTGTTCATTGTATGTTTGTATGGTATGAGGTATTATGGGGGAACTCACTAAGCTTCGTGCTTACAGTTTTCAGTTTTGGTTTCAGGTACCTCTTCTTCGAAGGAGAAGGACTAGCACGGTAGCGGCCCATCACACACATGCCTCGTATTCCGCACTATGAGATCTTCCTGGGGATTTGTACTCTGACATTATTATGTTTATGAAAATGTTTTCCAGTCATTTGATATCTTTTATGAAATGTTATGATCGGTGACGCTTTTACTTCTAAATGCTTTACTAAGTGTATGCTTTAAAAATGAAATTTTTTGGCTCGTATTTTTGGGATGTTACATTTTACCTGAAAAAGACATGAAAATGTGCAAATAAGGTTGTTCTAGAGACTAACATAAAATGTGATTAAATTCAAGACAAATGAAGGACAATTATGCTAAATAGATGCATGAAATGGGACTAAAAGGTGTGCAAAAAGGTGCACAAATTGCACCTAACAAATCTCCCCAAGCTTAGACCTTTCTTGTCCTCAAGAAAGAACAAGAACCGGACAAACAGGACGATTTCTAGATGGCAAAAAATAAATATAGAACAAATAGGGATATAAAGATCCTAAAAGCTAAGAATGAATGCATGAAATGAAGACCATGAAAAAGAAACATACGTACAAAAGATACTTGAGGAACAAAGATGAACCAAAGAAAAAATTTAAGAACATAAGTAATATTTTTTATTTATTTACATATATATATATATATATATATATATATATATATATATATATATATATATATATATATATATATATATATATATATATATATATGGACATATACGATCAGAATTTACATCAGTGGGGCTCCAATCAATAATACCTAGGTGACCATCCTGCTACCTTCCACATATCACAGACTCCCAAAGTGAGGAAGACCACGAAACGGTGTAATCCAATAATCCAACCATAGTTTTATTTAAACTTCATACCATAATTATCTTTTGTGAGCGCAAATAACACAGTTCGGGATCTCATGTCCTTAGGACTAGATAGTCAAGAATCAGAATCGACGCATCCTTAAGAACCCGTCACGGCGAATCAACTTTTGTTGAAACAGTGAGCCCACCCGAAGGGGCCCAACTCCTATCCTTTCACTTTTTCGAGAGCCACAAGTATCATATCACACAGTTCTTCATTCGCCAGACTTGACTTTGAGGCGGCTTTTGATTTTGATTAAACTTGGATTTGTAGCTTCATTTTGAACTATGAATTCTTCAATCAACTTTTGAATTTCTGAAAGTTTCTTCGTTTTGGCACTTGAAATTCTGATTGGGGTACTGGATGTGACAGTTGTACTCTTTCTTCTTTCTTGACTGTGTGGATCTGATACTTAAGCTCTCTGTTACCGCGAGGGTAACGCGTGTCAACAAATAAGTTCGTGTTCTGTGGGTTCAGAGTTGCCGATAAAAATTCTTTTTAAACATTCAGAAGAAAATCATCCTAAAGCTGTTATTACCGCCCACAAAAACATTTCAGTATTTTTTTTTATTATCTAAGGCTGGGGTCTCGAATTACGGTGTTTGGGTCCCCTAGTTATGATAGCTGATTCTACACTTCCAGCAACTATATGGTCACTTTAGTATTTTTTTTCTCATTTGAGCTCTCGATTTCCCACTTCATGGAGCTATTTTATGTAAAGAGTCTCATCATCTCAAATAAAGTTTTTTTTATTTATTTTTATTTTTATTTTTTTAAACAATGTATGAAAATGATGGGAAGGAAAATATTTTTGGGTTTTATAAATGCAGAATGCAAGGAAAATGAAAATAAGAAAGGAGTTTTTTTTTAAACAATGCATGCATGAATATGAAATATGAAAATGCACCTAATGTACAACTCTACCCCTCCCCAAGCTTAAAGATATGCATCGTCCCTGATGCTTGGAGAGGGCGGAACAACCTATCTAATCACCGGAAAGTGGTGGGGGATGGTAGTCGGGTTAGGTAATAGTGTAAAACAGTCACAAGTGCACACATTTTGAATTTTAAAACAAAATATGAACGATTAAAGATATGGAAAGAATTTACCGAATCGTTCTTGGAGCCTTGCAGTGAGTGGTGAGAACCTCCTCTTCAACCTCCCCAAGCTATCCGTGAAATATTTTTGGAGCCCGAGAGTCATTTTCTAGGCAAAAACAAGTTTAAAACCATTTGGGACAGTAAAATTTTGAAATTTACCAAAGACTAGAAAGTTTTAAAAGAAAAGACAAAAATACCCCTGGGCTGCCTCCCGGTTAGCCGCCGTTTTTTAAAGTCGTTAGCTCGACATGACCCCTGAATATGCATAAATCTAAGTATGTGGGGCTCTCCAACTCACTAAACTTTTTGCCATCTCCATCAATGGAACACTTATCTTGTACTTGACTTTCTTTTTGCGTGGGAACCATGTTGGACTTAGACCCTTAATGACAATAATCGTCCAGCCGATACCTTTCTTGTACTTGTCTAGTAAGGTGGTCAAATCTTCCTTCTTTGATAAGGTGGTCAATTTGATGACCGGTTGGGTGTCGACCTTCTCGGGGTACATATCATTTGAAGGGTTAAGCAAATTTATCATTTTCGGCTCTTGTGGTTGGTCTACCAGTGAAAGGAGTTTCTCATTGGTAGTGGGTGGCTCAGCCTCTTTTTTGTCAACCTCCAACACCTCCTCTACAACTTCCATATCAACATTCTTAATTTCTACTTCTTCCTTGACAACCTTCTCCACTTCTACTTCTTCCTCCTTTTCCCCATCTTCCAATTGCAATCTTGGGTCATCAAAAATTTTCCCATCGTTCAAGGTGATGGAAGAAATGGTATGCAATGGGTCCTCCTCCATCTGTGATGGTAGTTTTCCGCGAGTTTCCAATATACTCACAGATTGAGTAAGTTGTGAGATTTGTTGCTCTAAGCTTTTGAGGCTAGCTTTGGTTGTTTCTTGGAAGATCTGGGTAGTAGTGGCAATGCTTTTGACAATGTCTTCCAAGGACATGCTCGACGTTTCAGGTTGTTGGGGAGGTAGAGAATATAGTTGTTGGAACCGTGGAGTTAGTTGGTATTGGTCATTTCCCCAAGCTTGGTATGGGTTTTGGCATTGGTTGTTTCCCCAAGCTTGGTTGTTTTCCCACCATTGATCATGTTGAGGTTGATCATAACTCCATTGGTTTGGCCAGTAGTAGCTTCCCATTTCTTGCACTTCTTCCCATTCTCCTTGTAGATATGGACACATATCGGAATGATGTCCATTTTGAGTGAAAACATCGTAAGAAATAGATATGGGCTGCGTACTTTGGTCATTTCCAATCATCATAACCAACTGAGCTAGCTCAGAAAGTTGGTCTTCTATGTAAGGAGTATTCATTTCTGAGCGAAACTTTTTTTCTGTTTTTTTTTTAATAGAGATGTAGCTGCTCACAAAAATCTAGGCATAAACAGTTAGTAACACCGTGTCCCCGGCAACGACGCCAATTTGTTAGGCGTGTCAAACCCAACAAATAAAGGGGTACGATATACTCCAAAATAATCCCACTATATTGCACTAAAAGGTAGTACAAGGCAAGTAGGGTCGATCCACAGAGACATGGGATAATTAGCCTATACCTCTTTGCGCAAGGTACTGTGGTCACCAACAGTAATAAGGGGGGTTTAGAATGCAATGACTAAACAAACAAATTTACAACACAAGTAGACAACTAAACAAATGAATTAAGTTCAGATTTTGTAAGGACTCCAACTCCATGTATGACAATTTAACAATGTGACTCAAAGATGACACAATATTCGTTCAATTCTATCTAAGTTGGTACTTGAAAGTGATAATAAGCTCTAACACTTCCCACTCACCAAATTAATTAACCAAAAAAAGCTCTTTGATTAACCCTAACCTTATTAACCTAATCTAAACAAGCTCTTAGAATTAGATTATAAGATTGCATGAAGCTTTATGTGTATGTTCCCAACAACACCCAATACTCCTCATAAGCTCGGGAGTGTAAAAGTGTGTGAATAAGATTTACACTAAATTCATTCAATAGAGATCAATTTAATGCTTGTTACTTGTTCAATTTCACAAAACAATTATGGATTTTGTAAAAGAGATAACTTGAATGACCTTACCCTAATTCAAATGGCCAATAAGAATCACAATTAGAATCAAACATTCGATTGAAGCAAAATCAAATTCATTAGATATAAATTAAGAACAAACATCATGTCATATGATTGAAGTCACTACCAAGAAGTCAAAACATGAAATTAGAGAAGTTAGGATTCTAGCCACACATGGCTAGAACAAGATCACAAGTCTAAAAGATGAAATTAAGTGTAATTACAACTTACAAAAACAAGAATTAATGTTTCCAAATGATTAACGGACAAACCCTTGCAAAAACCTTCGAATTCTCCTCTCCAATGGTGCTCTGATATGTTGTGTGTTTGTAAAAAATGACCCTCAACCCGTAATATGAAAGATAGGAAAAACTGCCAAAAGTTGGTTTTTGGGTCGAACACGGCCCGTGTTAAAATACGCTAAATTGACACGGGTCATGTTCAACAACACACCCCGTGTTGATTTGCACTAAACTGACACGCCTCGTGTTCAGCATGGCCAATAGCTCCCATTTTGGTCAAACACGCCCCGTGCCCACTTTTCAGTGTAAATTCAACACGCCCCATGTTCCCCTCTGACTATGAATCCAAACTTGATTTTTCCAACTTTTTCGTTCTTTGCCCGATCATCCCGAAATCTTCACCAATGCTTCCCTACACTTCTCAAAGCGCGTTCCAACCTCCGGTTTACCTGAAAAAGACATGAAAATATGTAAATAAGGTTGTTCTAGAGACTAACATAAAATGTGATTAAATTCAAGACAATTGAAGGAGAATTATGCTAAATAGATGCATGAAATGGGACTAAAAGGTGTGCAAAAAGGTGCACAAATTGCACCTAACAGATCCCAATAAATATTTACTTACATAGGTAATAAACACCATGAGATTTTCAAATATTATGGTGTAAATAGAAAAAAAAATCATGATTTTTTTTATGTGTAGAAGTTTTAGTAGTTTTAGCCCAAATGGTCCAGAAAACTCCACCATATTTGTAATCTTCTTATGTCACATACTATTCCTGATTATATCAATACGTACACAACCAATAGTTATTATGTAGTATAATTTATAACTTCTTTGATAATGATGAAGAAAAATTAGTACAAAAGAATTCAAATTCATCTTTCAAACTTGATGGTAGATTCATTAGAGGCATGTTGTGATTTATCATTTTGTTTTGTCTGATGTGTTACACTTAGTCATCCTCTAACATTGTAACAACCCCATTTTCTTGGTCTAAAAAAACCTTTTTATTTATGCTTATTTAATCCAGAGTATTCTTTTATTGCAGAATTTGTTCCGAAAACATTATTTTTAATGTGGTATAATATAAATGTCAAGCATTTTCAAAGAAATAGTTTTCGTTAATATATAAAAACTTGGGATTTCATAATTGATACAAAACATAAGCCTAATCATGTCTTAACAAGGCTTACAACATCCTATTATACTAATGGGTCAAATC
Source organism: Lactuca sativa (assembly GCF_002870075.4). NCBI lineage: Eukaryota > Viridiplantae > Streptophyta > Magnoliopsida > Asterales > Asteraceae > Lactuca > Lactuca sativa. The sequence goes on from NC_056629.2 coordinate 192,218,588, forward strand.
TCCTCGGATCTCTCATCAAATCCAAACGTCATTGTCCCTATACCTTTGTACTAATGCATGTGATACAAAGAAACCGAGTGGTTCAGGCTGGGAGGCCCGATGAGTACATAGGGGCTTCAACCTACAATATTGAAATTAATTTAATTATATATTTCACATCAAAGAATCAACCAGATTACCCATTCCAGTTGTTCTCACTTTTTGATCCATGATTTAGGATCTTAAGGGACCTATTCTAAAGGATTGTTGGAAGTAATGAGTAAACAATAATAGTTTAGGGATTCCATAGCAATATATATATCAATAAGGCAACCATAAGGGGGGTAGAATACTTGAATCAGCACACGCTCCATACTCCCGGATTGTATGATTCATTAACACCTACAGATTGCGAGTCTGCTAGTTTTCCATTGGACTGTCTAGAAGAGTTCGTGGTCGTCATCAATACTCAACTAGATGAATAGTCTCAGTAGTACATTAGTACAATGTTGGACAGGGTCTCTCACCATTATTTTTTTCTAGCATGGTCTCTCACCAATATTTAATCTCTTTCTCAACCCTTTTCTATTGAATATTTTATAAATATGGTAAAATACATATACGATTAAATCAAGCAAATCATATCATTAATTGCATCTAACACGGATATCAAGAACATAAATAAAAAGCATATATATCATTTAATTATCCAATACTTTGAACCAATATGTATTATGAAAGTAACTACATACTCACTTGTTAAAATTGGTTGGCTTGCGATTTAGGTAGAGCTTCCCCTAACATCTTAGTTTTCCTTTTGATGTGACTGTAACACCGTAAAAATTAAGGCAATTTTTCCCATTTCCAAAACACATTGTTTGTTTACAATTATTAATAAAATCTCATTGTATCATAACTCGGTTCCACAAAACATTTCCCAAAATCGAAATACATAAAACTCCATGTGTGTGTACGAATCATGCCGACGCCTTCCCGCGCTCCTTACTAGTACCTGAAACACATAACACAAAACACTATAAGCAAGAAGCTTAGTGAGTTTCCCAAAATACCACTCTAACATACATTAGCCACTCAAGGCTATAACTCTGCCGACCCTTTGGCCAGTGTGTCTCTGTGGGACCCTCCAGTCACAACTCTCTCTGTGGGCCCTCTATCCCTAACTCTATGGACCTACTCGTCCTAACTCTGGAAACTCGGAATCATTCATATCACATATCACAATAACACATAAATAGCATACAATATGTGACAACCTAAATTTTATTCCGTTATATAATTCCGTTTTCGCTAACGGAATATGTCGCTTTATAAAAAGTTCCGTAATTTAGAGTCATCAAAGAAATAAATTTTATTTATTTACATTTATTTCGTATGATTATTATTTTAGTAAAAATAAATATAACTCGTTATTGTTAGTTCCGTTTAACGAAATAAAGTTATATTATTTTTCAACCACCTAACCCGGGTAAAAAGTTTAAACCCCGTTAAACTTTAGCATCGGGTAGTTGTGTACCGAGTGCAATACCCGAGGCATATATAAGGAGAGTGAACACCTCTTTGAACTCTTTTACCACTCAAACACACTCTCTCTCCCTACTTTCTCTCTCTACACTCGTTTTCGACTCCAAAACCCCAAATTCCGGCTTCCAAACGTAAGATCTTCCTCCTAACTTGTTCTAAACATGCATCATAGTGGTTATAGCTCAAAAATCATATGAATGAGACATGAACAAGGAGTTTACGGCCTAAGAAGCTCCTTAGGCCGTAAACACCCAAAGGTTGGCCAAAAGTCCCAAATTTCCTTCTTCTAAGCTTGAATACTAGTTAGGGATTTTACTTAGGAGTGTTTGAGCATCAAAACCATGACATTTAGGGCATTAAAGAGAGTTTACGGCCCAAGCACATGCTTAGGCCGTAAACACCCTTTTTCCATGTAAAAATGCCCCAAAATCCTTCCAATGCATGTTTAGGGTTGAGGTACGATTTTAGGATATACCATTTCGAGTTTAGAACCATCAAAGAACATGATTTAGGGGGTAAACTAGAGTTTACGGCCCAATCATATGCTTAGACCGTAAAATCCCCGAAACCTCACCAAATGAGGGTTTAAGCCCCCTAATTAGCCCTAGACCATCACTAGAAAATTAAAGGGATTGATTTAAGGGCTTTAACATCAAAATTGGGGAGTGAACAAGAGTTCACAGCCAAGCCATGAGGCTTACGGCCGTAAACTCCCAAGGAGTGGCCTTTGGGCCGTAAACTCCAAGGGAGTAAACTCTTGGACCCCCCCTTAGTACCCTTTTTGGCCTTGTACAATCCCCGAGAACCACTTCTAATCCATAAGACCTCGAATCAATTTAGAATATGTAAAAGTCCTTAAATAAAAGTATAAGTGGCTAATTTCTTGTAAAACATATATATCCCATGTTAATAGGGACTTAAAAGGTGTACAAGTTCTAAATTGACACCAAACGCGCAACCGACACTTTCACCCGATTTACCCGATTTACTCGATTTCAGGTGAGTTCATACCCCTTAATGAACCTTTCTAACGTTTTCATATGTTTTAGGGGGGGGGGGGAGGATACAAGTCAAATATACATTTTTATGGAAATCAAGCACATGTGATTTACTATCCGTAGTTCAATCACATGTGATTTATCACTATGCTTTATAAAAGAACTTTACGCTTTCATAACTACTTTGGAAAAATAAACTATTTTCTAAATGCTTTCTTTAGTCAAGATTTTTATTAAATTACTTTTCTTATAAAATGTATCTACACTAATATATTTATATAAGTAAGGCTTGAAGGGCTTAGGACCGATAGCTCGCCTTATCTCCTGTTCTTGTTTGATGTGGGCTTAGGGTATTTATTATCCGTCCGACTGTCGTTGATTTCCTAGTTATATATCATGTATATCGGTGTTAGATACGAGCATTTTCATTTCATTCGTTGCCTATATTACTTAATTGCCAAGAATCATACACACTAAGTTAACTATAATAGGTATAGTTAAGGTCACTACTACTTGTTACCGCTACGACTATCCATACTATAGTTCATACTATTACTAAATGATACACTAATAAGAGAACACACTATGAACTACATAAAAGACTACTACACTATATTACAAGAGAAAACACTAATCCGTAAGATAACATACTAACTCTCTACAAGATACTCTACGTGATACATATTGTGACCAGAGCTTTCCGGAAGGAAGGCGACACTACATGTATAGATCTATACGGAGCAGACACTATTAGATCCCGACTGTTGACTTCAGTCCGAGCCGAGCAGGCCTAGGGATGGCACTACTTCACTTCACAGTGCATGACCGGGAAGGTCATGGGATCCTCTATTGCTTACACTATTGGTCACATAAAAAGGAATACACTATATCCACACTAAAATACTAATACTAAAGTCTCAGTTAATATCCCGAAGTAAAATAAGTATCTATTACTAATGGGAGTTCGCACCACCATCACTGTGTATAGGCATAACTTTTCTTTTACCTATACTACATACTGAAGATTTAGTACCCCATTTTTACAACAAACAGTTTTCAATGATAAAACTTACATGCAACTTATAGTCTTCCACTTACGATGTATTTTCTGGAAAATATAGGATTTTCTAGAGTTTTCTACAACTTATAAATGTAAATTGCGGTTTTTCACACTATCTGTTCTAATACATTTTATGCAAAATTCACACTAAATTCTTATGAACTCACCAACTTTATGCTGATACTCGCTTTCAAAATAACTTGTATCCTCAGGTCAAAAATAGAAAGGTACAGGTGCAGCATTTTGGAGAAGATGGAGCTTACAAGATCCGTCTCTTATTTTTGTATTACTTTTGGTGTCTATTGAAACTTTACAGAACACACTTGTATTTATACTCACTATGATAATGAAATGGTTGTATGTTTCTTGTTTTTACTATTTTGCAATTGTGATGATACTGTACATGACGTCCTCCACCCCGAAACGTATTCCGTTGTTTTCGGTTTTGGGGTGTGACACAATACACTAGCCCTAACTCTATGGACCTACTGCCGAGCGATGCCTGTCTGCGTAGCTCTTCTGACGACTCTGAGCCGTCAGTAACCTCTACCTGACCTGCTGAATCTGCTCAGTCGTCTGAAGTACTATCTCTGTACTACCCATCACACACTGACCGACCTCACCCCAGCAAATGGGAGTCCAACACCTCCTCCCATACAACAGCTCAAAGGATGGCATACCGATGCTCGAATGATGGCTGTTGTTATAGGAAAACTCAGCCAAAGGCAAAAATGTGTCCCAACTCCCTCCGAAGTCTAGTACACATGCCCGAAGCATGTCATTGAGCGTTTGAATCATCCGCTCGCTCTGCCCGTTGGTCTGTGGGTGGTATGCGATGCTAAAATGCAGCCTCGTACCCAACTCCTCATGAAATTTCTTCCAGAACCTGGGAGTGAAACGCAGATCTCGATCTGAGACGATCGAGATCGGCACTCCATGCCGTGATTATAGCACCTGGTTCCTGGTACGTAAATCTTATTTGAGTATTTTCTTTTTTTTAGCCTTGGACTCGACGAGTCATAGGTACAACTCGTCGAGTAGAGACGGGACCCCGGGACACGTTTAAGTTGGCGACTCGGTGAGTCACCGCTGTTGGATTAAACCCTAAGTTTCAGGGGTTCGCACCCTATTTAAACATCATATCCGCCCCAGGCCAGCCCCCATTCACCCTCAGAGCTCCCAACCCTCGTTCTAAGCTTGTTCATTGAAAGTTTGAAGCAATTGTTGTGTGTTCTTGAAGGTTTTGAGGCAAAAGGGGAGTAGATCAAGAGGAAGGGAAGGAATCCAAGCATCTTTGTGCTCTCTCAGCAGTTCCTTTGAGGTATAACCCGTTTTCCCCCTGTTTCTATGCTTATTACTTCATTTAAGTCATTCTTGAGCCAATCCCCAAGCTTGTATGTGCAATATAAGGCGTAATAGGTTGATTGGCCTTTAGATCTAGGCGAGATTGAGCTCCAGGAGCTCAGATCTGTTACCTTTATGGACCCATGTTGCTTGCTCACCCTAGATCTACCCTTTTGAGGCATTTTGAGCCCTAAATCCCTCATTAGTGAGTATCTACACGTAAAGTTGGAAACTTTACGTGTCATTCATGCTCTAGGAACCCAGATCTGTAAATGGCATGGACTGGAATCGAGCAAAATCGCGTATTCAGTGATTGCATGGCGACGACTTGGCGAGTCGTTCATCAGACTCGGCGAGTCTGCTCGCGAGTCTTCAAGTTGTCCCCTTTTCGTAGAGTCGAGTGTGAGCAATGGGTCACAGGGTGTGACTCAGTGAGTTGGAAGCTGAACTCATCAATGGAGGAACTCGGCGAGTCAATGCCCTGACTCGGCGAGTTCAAGGCAATCTCCTTAGATCAAGAACAGACTCGGCGAGTTGTTCATACAACTCGGCGAGTCGCAGCATAAGTATTCATCGGATGAAGATGAACTCGACGAGTTGTTCATACAACTCGACGAGTGGGATGAAGGACTTGAATATCAGTTTAGAAGGAGAACTCGTCGAGTCATCGCCTAACTCGACGAGTAGAAACGAGATTCAGGTCAATCGTCCGGGTAGGGACTCGGCGAGTTGGATAGCCAACTCGGCGAGTCGGGTCAACTGAAAGTTGACTCTGACTTTGACTTAGGGCATGATCAGGGGTAAAATGGTCATTTTACCCAAAGGACAACTAGCAGTGTTTGATTGAGTATGTTGTGGGATTTGCAGCCGGAGGATTTCCGGAGCAGCAGCAGCAGCAGTAGACAGACAGTTCCAGATCAGATCAGCAGCTACTTCGAGGTGAGTTACCTTCCAGTAGCGGTGGGTCTATGGCCACAATGTCGGCCCACCAGTAGGAGTCGTATGTTAGATGATTGTATTTGTGATATCATCTAGATTTGCTACTACCTGATATGTTATATGGTAACATGATGTGTTATATGAGTTAGAAGTAGAGATCGGTTGATAGGACCGAAGGGTAGTTCAGACACCCCAGAAATGTCTGACAGTACGTGATGATATGTTTGCATGCTGGCTTCTTATGTTATATGCGATAGAGGTAGTAGGAGGGGACTAGTCCCCGAGGATCGGTTGTTAGGACTGATGGGTAGTCAGCACCCCAGAATGGCTTGACACGGGTAGTCAGCACCCCAGAATGGCTTGACACGGGTAGGACGGCACCCCAGAATGGCTGCACAGGTAGTCGGCACCCCAGAATGGCCGTACCGGGTAGTCAGGCACCCAGAATAGCGTGGCACTATGTATGTTATGTGGTATGTGGTACAGTGGGGGAACTCACTAAGCTTTGTGCTTACAGTTTACAGTTTTGGTTTCAGGTACCTCTTCTTCAAAGGGGAAGGAGCCGGCGCGGTAGCGGCACATCATGCACACACACTGGTTTCCGCATTGACGAGATTTCTCTGGGATTTATACTCTGATATTTCGATTGGTTGTATGATTTGGCTTTTAGACATGGTTTACGTTGTGTTGTGGTTTGATCAAACAATGTTTTTAATTATTAATGTTTTCTAAAGTAATGTTTTAAAACGAAATTTTTGGACATGAAAATTGGGTCGTTACAGTGATACCACCTCTTTCACGTACAACTCCGCCAACCACTCAGCGGATGAGCCTGAATTATCTATCGCATATTCAGGTTGGGCTGATCCATCAAATACTTCAGGCTCTTGTGGTCCATGTATATGGTACACCGAACCCCATACCGATAGTGACGCCAGATCTTGAGGGCGAACACCACTGCCCTTAACTCCAGATCGTGGGTGGGATACATCATCTCATGAGGCTTCAGCTTCCACGATGTGAAGGCTATCACATGCCCCCTCCGCATAAGCACCGCTCCTATCCCCGATATCGACACGTAACAATACACTACGAAGTCCTCCATCCCCTTCGGAAGGGCTAACACCGGGGCTTCGCATAGTCTGTGGCGAAGTGTCTCGAAGGAGGCCTGCTGCTCTGGGCCCCATGAAAAAGCTACACCTTCCGGGTCAACTTGGTGAGTGGCACGGCGATCTTGGAGAAATCCCTGATAAATATGCTGTAATAGCCTGCCAATCCAAAGAAACTCCTGATCTCGGTGGGGGATCTCGGCACCTCCCAACTCATAACTGCCTCAATCTTGGCCGGATCGACCAATATCCCATTCTGGTTAACGAGGTGCCCAAGGAACTGGACCTCTCGTAACCAGAAATAACACGTGGAGAATTAGGCGTAAAGGCTCTCCGATCTCAAAACTCCAAGGATCTCCCTCAAATGCTCCTCATGCTGCTCTCTAGATTTCGAATACACCAATATATCGTCGATGAACACGATCACCGAGCGGTCCAACATCGGCCTGCACACTCTATTCATGAGATCCATGAACGCCGCCGGTGCATTGGTGAGCCCGAAAAGCATCACCACGAACTTGTAATGCCCGTAACGAGTCTTGAACGTTGTGCTCTGGATATCCTCATTTCTCACCCTCATCTGATGATAACCAGACCTCAAGTCAATCTTGGAGAACCAAGATGCTCCCTGCAACTGATCGAACAAATTGTTGATCCTTGGCAACGGGTAACGATTATTGACCGTCAACTTGTTCAACTCTCGGTAATCAATGCACATCTGGTGTGAACCATCCTTTTTCTTGACAAAGAGGATAGGCGCTCCCCACGACGAACTGCTCGGCCGAATAAACCCCTTCCTCAGCAGCTCCTGAAGCTGCGAGGATAACTCCTGCATCACGGGAGGTGCAAGGCGATAGGGCGCCTTGGCGATAGGTGTTGCCCCCGGAACCAAGTCGATACGAAACTCTACCTTCCTCTTAGGAGGCACGCCCAGCAACTCCTCCGGGAAAACATTCGAGAACTCTGGCACTATCGGAACCTCATCAACTGTCCTCGGCCACCTGAATCAACCCTCGTATTTGTCACATACGCCACAAATCCACTACAGCCCTGCTGTAGACTCTGTTTCGCTCTAGCGGCCGAACAAAATGATGAACCAGAACGTGTACCCTCATCGTACACTGTAAGAACTCCCCCACTAGGTTCCCGTATGGTCACCAACTGTCTCTCGCAGTCGATGACCGCTCCAAATTTGCTCAACCAGTCCATGCCCACTAGGTTCCCGTATGGTCACCAGAACGTGTACCCTCATCGTACACTGTAAGAACTCCCCCACTAATACTGATGTGCTGACTGAAAGCCAAAGATACAAAAGACCGAATCGCACCCGAGTCAAATAACACCAACGCAGGTACAAAACTCACAAGAAAAGTAGCTACCAATAACATAATATAAACACAATATATCAAACATCAAAATAAATACATGAAAGAATACATACAAGCCACGACATCGGGCGCTGCGTGGACCTCCTCCGCGGTCAACTGGAAGGGTCTCCCTCGCGCCTTCGGTGTCTCAACCTTTACGGGCCGACTTTCTGTAGCTCTCACTGCAGCAGGGGCAGATCCCTGAGATGCTCCCTGAGCTGTCCCTCGTAGCTGTGGACACTCTGCCTTCCGGTGTCTGGTCTGGTTGCAGTGGAAACATACTGCGAACCGCTTGGGGCAATCCTTGGCCCGCTTGGCTGCCGGCTGAGAGTGCACCGGTCGCCGATCTCTCCCCTGAGACTCAGCCTCCTCCCTAGCCTGGGTCTCCAGCTTTATCTCCCTCTTCCGGGCATTTGCCTGAATCTCAGCAAATGTCTGGTACATTGAGTTCGCCACGAACTCTCATATATGCCTCCTCAAAATGCTCAGATATCGACTCATACATGCCTGCTCGGAGGATACATGCTCTGGGCAGAACATCGCCCGCTCATGGAACATCCTCGTAATCATTGTAACAGACTTAATACCCTGCTTGAGGGTTAGAAACTCCTAGGCCAAACACTCCCTCTCCACCTGGGGAACGTACTCATCTCAGAACATAGCAGTGAACCTCTCCTAGGTCACTGCAGCAACCTCAGCAGGTGAATAATTCGCCGTCACAAACTTCCATCAGTCCTTCGCTCCCAAGCGAAGCTGGTTCAACGCGAACCGGACTCTCAAATGCTATGGAGATGATCAAGTGAAGAAACACCCCTTTGATGTTTGAGATTCACCTCATCGCTGCAATTGGGTCCTGGGTCCCATCAAACTCCGGTGGTTTTGTGTTGCTGAACTTCCGGAATAGCAATGCATCACCACCCTGCGGCCTAGATGCAACTATGGCTGCAGTGGCCGCAGCAACCACAACCATAGAAAGAGCAGTGTATCTCTCGTCAAATGTCTTGATCAGGGTGGTCTTGATACACCCGAACATCTCTGGTATCTCTGACCTGATGGCCGTAGCCACCTCCGGCTGAATGATCCTACGGATCTCCTCATCCCTAGCACTGCTGCTCCCTGGTGTGTGGCATGTCTTAACCATGATCTCCCACTGAAATACGACATAAGAATATTAGGGACTCGCTCGAGTATACCCACACTCGATGACTCCACCCTACTTGTTCCTTAGTACTCTAAGGATTCTTACTTGGACTGCGCACTGACCCGGTGTCTTCAGTAGTACAGGCCCAATACTACCATCCACACCGCATCAGCATCCATCCCAAGTCCTCCTCCCAGAGTCCCAAATCCCAAGTACTCCACTCTCTTTAACCATATGCTACTCACTAGCAGATCTCTCATAAGCTCCACGCTGCTATCTAAACACTATCAAGCATCCCTGGCAGCAAAACTCCTAGACTAAGGCAACACATATCAGGCCACTCTAGTCCTAATAAGAGTACATAGTCTACTCTAGCATGCATAATATAACTCATCATATAACTTAACATAATATACCTCATATCACTTATTGCAATGGTATTTTGGGAAATCACCGTTCGGATGCTGGCTGATCGTACACACGGCTCTGCTTTGTTTGTCTCAAAACTCTTTTTTTTACTCTTTTAAAATTGTTTTGTTATCAAAACTTTTCTCAAATCCTCAGTTTGAGTTCAGATACACCCGAGGATGCATCCGAATCCCTCAAACCAAGGCTCTGATACCAACTTGTAAGACCGTAAAAATTAAGGCAATTTTTCACATTTTCAAAACACATTGTTCGTTCACAATTATTAATAAAATCTCATTGTATCATAACTCGGTTCCACAAAACATTTCCCAAAATCGAAATACATAAAACTCCATGTGTGTGTACGAATCATGTCGGCGCCTTCCCGCGCTCCTCACTAGTACCTAAAACACATAACACAAAACACTGTAAGCAAGAAGCTTAGTGAGTTTCCTCAAAATACAACTCTAACATACATTAGCCACTCAAGGCTATAACTCTGTTGACCCTCTGGCCAGTGTGTCTCAGTAGGTCCCTCCAGTCCCAACTCTCTCTGTGGGCCCTCTAGCCCTAACTCTATGGACCTATTGGTCCTAACTCTGGAAACTCTGAATCATGCATATCACATATCACAATAACACATAAATAGCAAACAATACATTAGCACATAACTCTGTTACCATACTAGGTAATGTATAATGAGAAGACTCACCTCAGATGTCTCGGTAAATCTCTGACTCGGTAGAAATATGGTCTAGCCTTCGCCTAATCACATAAAGTAAATACTCTCATAAATATAACTCTCAAGACTAGACTCAACCCTCTCTTGGCATCCCCAGAAGGGTAGAAGACCATTTTACCCTTCTCTTGACACAAAGACCCCATTGTTGACCAAACCCTCAAAGTAAACAAAGTCAAAGGTCAAATTTTGACCTGACTCGCCGAGGGCACTTGGGTGACTCGGCGAGTCTACGCGTGTCACTATCCCTCTAGTCTCGCATGACACGTCGAGTCTTTCCCCTGGTCGACGGGTTATACCTGGCATGAATCGCGGGGCCACCCTGACTCAACTCACCGAGTCCCATTATGAACTCGGCGAGTTCCGCCTTGAACTCCAGTCCTCTAATTCCTTCTGACTCACCGAGTCATTCCCCCAACTCGGCAAGTACTCACTGAGTGAACTATGGGAAACCCTAGCCCTACTCGCCGAGTCTGTTCTTGGGACTCGGTGAGTCTACGCCATGCTCAAGCTCAAATGACCTCCTGAGGTCAGATCCGTTCCTCTAATCCATAGATCTGGCGTCCTTAATCAATATAAACACATAAAGTCTGGATCTTGATGCCCATGCAAAGATCCAATGGCTCTATTTGAAGAAATGGCCTCAAAATGTCACCCTAAGCTCATATTACCCAATGTCACTCCATAAAGATCAGGGAGTTAAGGTCTCTGGACCTCTTTGGATGCAGATCCGCAGCCTCAACACAAGAAGGGACCAATTGCACCATCATTCACACTCAAAATGGGCTAGAAACCCTAACTCTCAAGGATTAAAACCCAAAACTGAAGAAGGATCGAATATATACCTCAATATGAAGTTCTTAGGCTCTGAAATCCATAGAATACCTCCTTCTTCAGCTCCCTCTTTCCTTTGTCACCTTCTTCTTGCAAAAACACCCACACAAGGATCAAAAATGGCCTCTCCTTCCTCACAAACGCTCTAGATCGCTTAGGGTTTCTCTAAGGGGTCTGGTAGCCACAATTAGTGGCTATAAGCCCCTTTAAATAGGCCTCAAACCCCGGGGATTAGGGTTTCATTAAACACCGTGGACTCGCCGAGTCCACTAGTCGACTCGTCGACTCTGGTCATTAAACCGGATGAAATTTGCGACTCTACTCGGCGAGTCTAAGCATCAAATCGCCGAGTCCCTCCAAAATCTCCAAAATAAATGAATAAATAATGTACCTTGAAATCCGGATGTTACAATTCTCTCCCACTAGAATCAAAATTCGCCCTCCAAGTCTCTTTCCACAAATAACTCTGGATACTGCTCGCGCATCTCTAACCCCGGCTCCCAGGTCATCTCGGAACCCTTCCGATGTTGCCACTAGACCTGAACCAATGGCACCTCCTTGTTTCTCAAAGCCTTGATCCTTCTATCCCGAATCGTGATCGGCCTCTCAACATAGTTTAGGCTCGCATCTACCCGAATGTCCTCTAATGGAACCAGTGCTGACTCATCAGCGATACACTTCCTCAACTGAGACACGTGGAAGGTATCATGAATCTGACTCAACTCCGCAGGTAGCTCCAAACGGTACGCTACGTTGCCCACCCTGGCGGTCACCCTGAAAGGACCAATATACCGAGGCCACAACTTGCCTCTCTTCCTGAATCGGATCACTCATTTCCAAGGAGATACCTTCAGGAGTACGAAGTCACCAACTTGGAACTCGAGCTCCGAGCGACGCCTGTCTGCGTAGCTCTTATGACGACTATGAGCCGTCAGTAACCTCAACCTGACCTACTGAATCTGCTCAGTCTTCTGAAGTACTATCTCTGTACTACTCATCACACACTGACCGACCTCACCCCAACAAATGGGAGTCCGACACCTCCTCCCATACAACAGCTCAAAGGGTGGCATAACGATGCTCGAATGATGGCTGTTGTTATAAGAAAACTCAGCCAAAGGGAAAAATGTGTCCCAACTCCCTCCGAAGTCCAGTACACATGCCCGAAGCATGTCCTCGAGCGTCTGAATCGTCCGCTCGATCTGCCCGTCGGTCTGTGGGTGGTATGCGGTGCTAAAATGCAGCCTCATACCCAACTCCTCATGAAATTTCTTCCAAAACCTGGAAGTGAAACGCACATCTCGATCTGAGACGGTTGAGATCGGCACTCCATGTCGTGATACCACCTCTTTCACGTACAACTCTGCCAACCTCTCAGCGGATGAGCTCTGACTGATAGCAAGGAAGTGAGCGCTCTTCGTCAACCTGTCCACAATCACCCAAATTGCATTGACGCCCTTAGCAGTCCTTAGCAATTTGGTGATAAAATCCATGGTAATCTGTTCCCACTTCCACTCGGGAACCTCCAACGACTGCAACTTACCATGTGGTCTCTGGTGCTCGGCCTTAACCCTGCGACAGGTCAAACACCTCTCAACAAACCATGCAACATCCATATTCACACAGGGCCACCAATACTCTCTCTTCAGGTCCAACTACATCTTAGTGGCCCCGGGATGGATCAAAAACCTCGATCTATGCACCTCCTCCATCAAGATGGTACGCGTTACGCCCACAAATGGCACCCAAATCCAACCCTGAAAGGTCATAAGCCCTCGGCTATCGGTGACGATGTAACAGCCCAAAATCTCAAGTACTGTTAAATTGCATTTTGGGGTGTTTTAAAGGGGAGACTCGGCGAGTTGGAGCCAGACTCGCCGAGTAGGGTCGCAGATTTTGGTCGCGGGTTCGCGACTGGACTCGACGAGTCCAGGTATGGACTCGGCGAGTCGACGCTGTTCAGCGGAAACCCTAGCCGTTTCGTATTGGGTCGTATATAAGGGTTGTTATGTCGTCATTTCACGTCTTTTGGCCGATTATGGAGAACCCTAAACGACTGTGGCATCTAGAGCAAACTTGAAGGCCATTATTGACTTTGAAGGAATTGTGGTGCAAGAAGAGGAAGGATTTTGGCCAAAGGAAGAGCAAGGGGGTCGAGTTCTGAGGTTTGGGGACACAGAGAGTACGTTTTCAGGTTATGTTTCGGATCATTCCTGTTATTTTGATGTGTACACGAATTTAGGGTTTATGAAACCCATTTGGGATTAGATGGATTGTTGTGTTGTTGTCCAACGTTTATAACCCTGTATTAGTACCCCTTAGAGGTCCATAAGGTCCTATGTTTGTATATTCGGGAAAATATGTATCTCAGGAAGCAGTTTGATCGACTGCATGGCGTGGACTCGCCGAGTCGGATGATCAGACTCGGCGAGTAGCTTGAAGATTCACTGGGACTCGCCGAGTTGTTCTTCAGACTCAGCGAGTGGAGTCGGGGTGGCCCCGCGATTCTTCCAGGAGTGACTCGTCGAGTCAAAGAGGATACTCGACGAGTAGAAGGGGAAACTTAGAGGATTGAAGGACGACCAGACTCGTCGAGTCGCCAGGGAACTCGCCGAGTCCAGTCGAGCTGACAATGGACTGTTGACCAGAGTTGACTGGTGTGATTTCTTAGGGACAGTTAACGGGGAAGATAGAAGTATTAATAAGGGATATATGATGTTACAGGGAGCTTGTAGCTCGGAGGATCAAGTGCAAGGGATTTTAGGAGTTGCTATCTTCCAGTGTCTGCGAGGTGAGTCTTCTCACTATACCTCACCCGGAAGGGTTTGATTGTGTGACCGGAAGGTCAAGTATGTTATGTGTTATGTTTATATGCTATAAATGGAAAGTTAGCTGCTACGCGTGATATACATGCTTATATATGGGCCGGAAGGCAAGGTATTATGTGACAGAAAGGTCAGGTATGATATATGATATATGTGCTTTATGTGTTAGAGTAATTGTATTATGTGTTGTATATGTGTATGGGCCGGAAGGCAATTATCTTATGGGCCGGAAGCGCGATATATATTATGGGCCGGAAGGCGATACTATTACGGGCCGGAAGGCAATGCTATGTGGACCGAAGGGTCCGGGCCGGAAGGCAATGTTATGTGGACCGAAAGGTCCGGGCCGGAAGGCGTATGTGCGTAAGGTATATTGGGGAACTCACTAAGCTTCGTGCTTACGTTGTTATGTTATGTTGTTTCAGGTTCTTACAGTAACGCGGGATGGCAACGGTTCGATTGTACACACCGAAGAAAGAGTTGTGTTTTGGAGGATCCTGGTCTTCTATCATAATGAAAATGAAACTACGTTTTGTAATTCGAATGTGAATAAGATTTTAAACAAGTGTTTTTAATATTAAATTGATTAATTAAATGAAAATTTTGTTTTTGGAAATTTTGGTGTTACAAATTGGTATCAGAGCCTTGGTTTGAGGGATTCGGACGCGCCTACGGGTAAATCTGGACTCAAACTGAGGAAGTAAGAAAAAGTTTTCCAAATAAATGGTTTTCTAAAAGTGAATAAGAGTTCAAAGAGAAAGCAAGAAAGAGCAGTGTGTACAATCAGCCAGGGCCAAACGGTGATTTCCCAAGATACCCTTACTTTTGTATTATGAAATATCTATTATGCACTTTATGAGTCATTATTGCATGCTAGAGACAGGCTAGGTATTTCGCATCTTAGGACTAGAGTGGCCTGATTTGTGATGCCTTAGTCTAGGGTTTGCTGTTATGTGTGCGTTATGCTTTTGTTTGTATGTGATGAGTGGGAGTATCTAGTTAGAACGCACAAGGGGTAAAGCTACGGGGTACAGAGGTACTTCCGAGGAAGAGCCGAGAAGGTGGAGCTACCACAGATGGGGAGTCCTATGTATGCTGCAATGCTCGAATGCTGCTTGCTTTGTGCTTTGTGGAGTTATCGATGATGGGAGTCAGCTACTAAGTGAGTATGACGATACTCAGGAGGTAGAGGGCTGGCATCATTAGGAACTCTTCAACAGCTGATAGCAAAGAAGTGGGAGGACAGCGGAAGGGACTAGGGAGTAAACCTAGCCAGGTGAGTGCGCGGGTAGAGTAGAAGATTTCGCTGGAAAGCGAGCACGCGCGATGAGATGGGTGAAAGAGCAGGTTTATCAGCTACTTAGGAACTCTGGGATGGTCAGTGTGGAAAGTATGGGTAGATGTGGCAGGTAGTATGGGCCCGTACTACTGAAAGCAGAGGACCCATACTTGATACAGGGGGCATTCTGAAGGTCCTAAGGAACAGATTGAGGAGTGATGTTATGGTTCGAATACCATACATCGGAGCGGATACAGAGTGATGTTATGGTCAGGGCACCATACATCGGAACAGTTTGAGATAGATGTTGTGGTTCGAGTGCTATACATTGGAGCAGATTGAGGAGTGGTGCTATGGTTCAGGTACCATACACCGAAGCATGTTGAGGAGGGATGTCATGAGATGAGTACCATGGTTCGTAGTGGATGATGCTTGTGGCTATCTTGTTATCCGGTTATCGATCGGACAAGCACGAGCGAGCGGGATGCGAGGATTCACGAGATCCTGCGTGATGAGGTTGCTGCATTGTTGCGGGCTGAGTCGCCAGAATTGTTTGGGTCGATCAGGACCACTATGGTTGAAGTAGTTTGATGAGCGATATGCGGCTTTCGCAGAGACGGCTGCCGCGGCGGTTACAGCGGCTGTAGCAACGACAAAGAAAGGGGCTAGTCGGGGTTTTCAGTATCGGGACTTCTATTATGCGAAGCCTCCCACATTCGATGGAGTTCAGGACTCGATTGTTGCTATGAGATGGTTATCAGACATGGAGGGGTGTTTCTCCACGAGTTTATGCCCTGCTGATCAGAGGGTGGGGTGTGCTCTGAACCTGTTGAGGCTCGGGATGAAGGATTGGTGGAGATTGACCACGAGGTCATTTTCCGATGCGCAGAGGGCTGCGGTTTCATGGGATCAATTCAGAGGGATGTTTAGTACTCGCTATGTTCCGCGGGATGAAAAGGAGAAATTGGCTCGGAAGTTCCTTAAGCTGAAGCAGGATTTGGAGTCGGTGACTGAGAGCACCGGGATGTTTATTGAGAGGGCGATGTTTTGCCCTGAGTTCGCTTCGGAGCAGGCTCAGATGTCCCGATATCCGAGTATGCTCAAGGGGGGGGGGTATCAGACAGTTCGTGTCTGCGCAGAGGCACGAGACCGTGTTGGTATCGCAGGAGGCCGCCATGTGGCGTGAGTTAGAGGTTGAGTTGCAGTTGCGTGAGATGAGGCAGGCCCCGATGCAGACGCAATCGGCGCCGAAACGGTCCATGACCGTAGACGTTAGAATGGGGGATCGGAGCGGTCACACTTGTGGGAAGTGTGAGAGAGATGGCACCGGAGCTTGTTGGCCCAGTGGTGCATGCCGCAAGTGCGGAAAGGAGGGGCATGGTGCACGGGATTGTCGGCAGTCAGTGCCAATTCGGGATTTCAGGATTTGTTATCAGTGTCGGCAGGTTGGACATTTGAGGGTCAACCGTCCACAGTTTCCTGCAGGACCGGTGCAGGCTCTAGCATCGGCCACCTTGAGGAGTTCAGGAGGAGGACAGGATGGAGCAGAGCCCAAGGGCTCAAGGTCGTGCTTATCGGCTTGCGGCAGAGGGAGACGGAGCAGTGCCGGAGGCAGCTGCGGGTATGATGCTCTCTTGATGTCTTGAGTAGCTTGCGTTGATTGTGGCGTATTGTTTGTGCTGGTGTCTGGTGTGGATTTCGATGCGGTATTCGTTGTTTCGCGGGTTTGGCATGGTTATGGATTGGTGCTTCAGGTTTTCGCTTGGCATTCGTTGTTCCCTGATGGTTTAGTATGATTATAGTTTGGTGTTTTGGTACCGGTAGCCTTGTGCGGTTTTCGATGCGATATTCAACCTTTGGCAGGTTGTGGGTTTGGTTATGGGTTATTGCTTGGGAATTCCGTTGGTCATCGTTCGTGAGGGTTGATAGTGGAGATGCGGCACTGGGTTGAATGACGGGTAGCATCTGCAGTTGTGGAGTGGATGATTGAAAGATCGGATTCTTTTGAGCGGATTGATCAGGGAGGAGATGTGTTTCGCTGAGGGTTGCTTACGCTTGTGGGAAGCAGTCAGTGGGTAAATGTTCTCTTTGTGCAGGATGGTTCTGAAAGGTCGTTAATGACGATCGGTGGCAGTTAGTCAGTGCTTTAGTGGGGGAGAATTGTAAAATTCTCCGGGAGATCGATGAGTATGTAAGGGTGCTTAGCTGTTGGGATTCAGCAGTGTTTGTCAGCACAAAGTATAGGCCGACGAGAGCGAGTGTTGAGTATGCGGGGCGAGATACAGACCTAGGGCATTTGATTGTGGAGGCCTGAGAGGAGGTCAGGATCAAGCTTGAGTAAGTAATCGGAATTTTGCGATCAGAGTATTGGTACGTTTGAGGTACGTGATGGTTGTACTGCATTAATCCCACGGGATTATGTTGTGCATGTTTCTAGAGCTGGAACCGGAAGGTTCCCAGAGTTAGAACCTGAGGGTTCGCAGAGTTTGGGTGTACGGACCCACAGAGATATAGCCTCGAGTGGCTAGTATGTGTTATGAGAGTCGGTCCAGTCATACTGGAGACTCTGTTGGTATTGCTGGATTAGTTTGAGATTTGCGGATCGCGTATGTTGCAGTGTGATTGCATTGGAAGGTCTGGCCCCGGGTTATTGATCTTGTTTAGCGGAGGCAGTGATTTTGATGAGTGGAGAGAGTGCATGGGATTGAGAGCCCCTGCAATGAGAACCAGAGTATGTGAATAGCAGTTACGCAAAAAGGGTGGTGTCGCTTGGGGCGAGCACCGTGGCACCGGTTGGAGTGGCATTATGTTCAAGAGAGTTCCGTGGAAAAGGAAAAGAGGAGGGTATGTAACTCCGAAGGGGGTGCAAGTCCACGAAAGTGAAAACTGCAGAGCAGAGTTATGGGTAGAGTATTTCAAGTATGGTTCGAGCATCGTGTTTGCGGCAGTGAAGTAGGAACCCATCCGGGTTGGGATGACTGGCGAGACTCAGAAAGGATGCAAGGGAATAGAGAATCTTGAATTCTCAGTGTGATTCTGATCAGGGTATAGGACGGATATTAGTGGCTCGTCTTGGGAGATGTTCGAGGATATCATCAGTGAATCGGGTTTTTCAACCTGCGAGTGTTGGGACTAGTTCAGTATGGGTATGTGATGGCAAGAGGGATCTTGTGAGAGTTGATCTGAGAGGGAGAACGGATCTCTCAGTCGGTCCGGAATGGGCAAAGTGGGCATTGGATCGGGGATCCGGTGGTTCAGGGTTTCCTAACCCTTATGGGCTGAGTGATCGTTGAGATTTGGAGCAGAGTGCATCTTGGGTAATTTCCGATTACAAAGAGTGATGAGCAGTTCAGAGTTCGTATTTAGTTGACAAAGCAGACTCAGCAGGTTAAAGAGAGTTAGTGATCGTCTAGAGTTAACAGGAAAGTTATGCAGGCAGACGCCGTTACGAGTATGTGATTCAGGTCAGCGACTTCGTATTTTTGACGGGGTGCTTCGATCTAGGAAGAGGGGTAAATGGGGGGCCCCGGTATGTTGGGTCTTTTCGTGAAGGTGCGAAGGTAGGAAGGGTGGCCTATCCTTTGGAGCTGTCAACGGAATTGGGACGGATCCATGACACTGGTATGTGTCGCAGTTGAAGAGGTGTATAGCGGATGAGTCAGCAGTGGTTCTACTAGAGAACGATTAGGTGGATGCGAGCCTGTGTTACGTCGAGAGGCCAGTGGCCGTCGGAGATCGGAAGATCAAGGTTCTGAGGAATAAGGAGGTACCTCTGGTATTGGTTCAGTAGCGACCTCGGAAGATATCGGAAGTGTTAAGGGAAGCCGAAACGTGTGATGCGGGAGCAGCATCCAGAACTATTTTCAGAGTGAGACTTCGAGGGCGAAGTCTAATTCTAGTGGGGGAGAATTGTAACAGCCCAAAATCTCAAGTATTGTTAAATTGCATTTTGGGGTGTTTTAAAGGGGAGACTCGGCGAGTTGGAGCCAGACTCGCCGAGTAGGGTCGCAGATTTTGGTCGCGGGTTCGCGACTGGACTCGACGAGTCCAGGTATGGACTCGGCGAGTCGACGCTGTTCAGCGGAAACCCTAGCCGTTTCGTATTGGGTCGTATATAAGGGTTGTTATGTCGTCATTTCACGTCTTTTGGCCAATTGTGGAGAACCCTAAACGACTGTGGCATCTAGAGCAAACTTGAAGGCCATTATTGACTTTGAAGGAATTGTGGTGCAAGAAGAGGAAGGATTTTGGCCAAAGGAAGAGCAAGGGGGTCGAGTTCTGAGGTTTGGGGACACAGAGAGTACGTTTTCAGGTTATGTTTCGGATCATTCCTGTTATTTTGATGTGTACACGAATTTAGGGTTTATGAAACCCATTTGGGATTAGATGGATTGTTGTGTTGTTGTCCAACGTTTATAACCCTGTATTAGTACCCCTTAGAGGTCCAGAAGGTCCTATGTTTGTATATTCGGGAAAATATGTATCTCAGGAAGCAGTTTGATCGACTGCATGGCGTGGACTCGCCGAGTCGGATGATCAGACTCGGCGAGTAGCTTGAAGATTCACTGGGACTCGCCGAGTTGTTCTTCAGACTCGGCGAGTGGAGTCGGGGTGGCCCCGCGATTCTTCCAGGAGTGACTCGTCGAGTCAAAGAGGATACTCGACGAGTAGAAGGGGAAACTTAGAGGATTGAAGGACGACCAGACTCGCCGAGTCGCCAGGGAACTCGCCGAGTCCAGTCGAGCTGACAATGGACTGTTGACCAGAGTTGACTGGTGTGATTTCTTAGGGACAGTTAACGGGGAAGATAGAAGTATTAATAAGGGATATATGATGTTACAGGGAGCTTGTAGCTCGGAGGATCAAGTGCAAGGGATTTTAGGAGTTGCTATCTTCCAGTGTCCGCGAGGTGAGTCTTCTCACTATACCTCACCCGGAAGGGTTTGATTGTGTGACCGGAAGGTCAAGTATGTTATGTGTTATGTTTATATGCTATAAATGGAAAGTTAGCTGCTACGCGTGATATACATGCTTATATATGGGCCGGAAGGCAAGGTATTATGTGACAGAAAGGTCAGGTATGATATATGATATATGTGCTTTATGTGTTAGAGTAATTGTATTATGTGTTGTATATGTGTATGGGCCGGAAGGCAATTATCTTATGGGCCGGAAGGCGATATATATTATGGGCCGGAAGGCGATACTATTACGGGCCGGAAGGCAATGTTATGTGGACCGAAGGGTCCGGGCCGGAAGGCAATGTTATGTGGACCGAAAGGTCCGGGCCGGAAGGCGTATGTGCGTAAGGTATATTGGGGAACTCACTAAGCTTCGTGCTTACGTTGTTATGTTATGTTGTTTCAGGTTCTTACAGTAACGCGGGATGGCAACGGTTCGATTGTACACACCGAAGAAAGAGTTGTGTTTTGGAGGATCCTGGTCTTCTATCATAATGAAAATGAAACTACGTTTTGTAATTCGAATGTGAATAAGATTTTAAACAAGTGTTTTTAATATTAAATTGATTAATTAAATGAAAATTTTGTTTTTGGAAATTTTGGTGTTACAGACGAACTCCGATACCTGCCCGATAACCCGCTCCCTCTTCGGTTCTCTAGTCTCATGGCCTCAGCCTGGGCCCCTCGAATGGTGTCAAACACTGGGGTCATCACTATCAGCCTCATACAAACATCTCGTATCGGGGCGCCCTCCGCCCTACGACTCAGGGCATCGGCTACAGCGTTAGCCTTGCCCGGGTGGTACAGGATCTCACAATCGTAATCCTTCACCACATCCAACCATCTCCTCTGTCGCATGTTCAAGTTGGGCCGATCCATCAAATACTTCAGGCTCTTGTGGTCCGTGTATATGGTACACCGAACCCCATACAGATAGTGACGCCAGATCTTGAGGGAGAACACCATTGCCCCCAACTCCAGATCGTGGGTGGGATACATCATCTCATGAGGCTTCAGCTTCCTCGATGCGTAGGCTATCACATGCCCCCTCTGCATAAGCAACGCTCCTAACCCCGATATCGACGTGTCACAATACACTACGAAGTCCTCCATCCCCTCCGGAAGGGCTAACACCGGGGCTTCACATAGTCTCTAGCGAAGTGTCTCGAAGGAGGCCTGCTGCTCTGGGCCCCATGAAAAAGCAACACCCTTCTGGGTCAACTTGGTGAGTGGCACGGCGATCTTGGAGAAATCCCTGATAAATATACGATAATAGCCTGCCAATCCAAAGAAACTCCTGATCTCGGTGGGGGATCTCGGCACCTCCCAGCTCATCACTGCCTCAATCTTGGCTGGATCGACCAATATCCCATTCTGGTTAACGAGGTGCCCAAGGAACTGGACCTCTCGTAACCAGAAATCACACTTGGAGAATTTGGCGTAAAGCATCTCCGATCTCAAAACTCCAAGGATCTCCTTCAAATGCTCCTCATGATGCTCTCTGGATTTCGAATACACCAATATATCGTCGATGAACACGATCACCGAGCGGTCCAACATCGGCCTGCACACTCTGTTCATGAGATCCATGAATGTCGCCGGTGCATTGGTGAGCCCGAAAGGCATCACCACAAACTCGTAATGCCCGTAACGAGTCCTGAACATTGTATTCTGGATATCCTCATCTCACACCCTCATCTGATGATATCCAGACCTCAAGTCAATCTTGGAGAACCAAGATGCTCCCTGCAACTGATCGAACAAATCGTCGATCCTTGGCAACGGGTAACGATTCTTGACCGTCAACTTGTTCAACCATCCTTTTTCTTGAGAAAGAGGATAGGCGCTCCCTATGGCGAACTGCTCGGCCGAATAAACCCCTTCCCCAGCAGCTCCTGAAGCTGCAAGGATAAGTCCTGCATCTCGGGAGGTGCAAGGCGATAGGGCACCTTGGCGATAGGTGCTGCCCCCGGAACCAAATCGATACGAAACTCTACCTGCCTCTCAGTAGGCACACCCAGCAACTCCTCCGGGAAAACATCTGGGAACTCTCGCACTATCGGAACCTCATCAACGATTCTCGGCCTCCCTGAATCAACCCTCGTGTCCATCACATACGCCACAAACCCACTACAGCCCTGCTGTAGACTTTGTCTTGCTCTAGCGGCCGAACAAAATGCTAACCCAGAACGTGTACCCTCGTCGTACACTGTAAGAAATCCCCCACTAGGGTCTTGTATGGTCACCAACTGTCTCTCACAGTCGATGACCGCTCCAAATTTGCTCAGCCAGTCCATGCCTACGATGACACAGACATCTCCCCTCGCAATAGGAACTAAATCAATCGGAAACTCAACGCCGAAGATATCGAGTACACACCCTCAGATCACCTCAGTAGCATACACCGCCCTCTCGTCAGCTATGGAAACTCTTAGAGGTCGCCTCAACGCCTCTCGAGTAATACTGATATGCTGACTGAAAGCCAAAGATACAAAAGACCGACTCGCCCCCGAGTCAAATAACACCAAGGTAGGTACAAAACTCACATGAAAAGTACCTACGCATAATATAATATAAACACAATATCTCAAACATTAAAATAAATCCATGAAAGAATACATACCAACCACGACATCGGGTGCTGCACGGACCTCCTCCGTGGTCACCTGGAAGGCTCTCCCTAGCGCCTTCGATGCCTCGGCCTTTATGGGCCGATTGTCTGTAGCTCTCATTGCAGCAGGGGCTGATCCCTGAGATGCTCCCTGAGTTGTCCCTTGCAGCTATGTACACTCTGCCTTCCGGTGTCCGGTCTGGTTGCAGTGAAAACATATTGTAAACCCCTTGGGGCAATCCTTGGCCATATGCCCCTCCTTGCCACATTTGTAGCAAGACCCCGCTTTGCACACCCCATCGTGGCTCTTGCTGGACTTGCCACAAGTGCGGCCCCTCTGACTCCCAGATCTCGAATTAGCGGGCTTGGCCTGCTTGGCTGTCGGCTGAGACTGCATCGGTCGCCGATCTCTCCCCTGAGACTCGGCCTCCTCCCTAGCCTGGGTCTCCAGCTCTATCTCCCTCTTCCGGGCATTTTTTCTGAAGCTCAGCAAATGTGCGGTACGCCGAGTTTTCCATAAACTCTCGTATATCCCTCTTCAAAATGCTCAGATATCGGCTCATACGTGCCTGCTCGGAGGACACGTGCTCTGGGCAGAACATTGCCCGCTCATGGAACATCGTCGTAATCACTGTAACAGACTCAGTACCCTGCTTGAGGGTCAGAAACTCCTGGGCCAAACGCTCCCTCTCCACCTGGGGAACGTACTCATCTCGAAACATAGCAGTGAACCTCTCCCAGGTCACTGTAGCAAGCTCAGCAGGCGAATAATGCGCCGTCACAAACTTCCACCAGTCCTTCGCTCCCAAGTGAAGCTAGTTCAACACGAACCGGACTCTCAAATGCTCTGGAGATGAGCAAGTGAAGAAACAGCCCTCGATGTCTGAGATCCACCTCCTCGCTGCAATCGAGTCCTGGGTCCCATCAAACTCCAGTGGTTTTGTGTTGCTGAACTCCCGGAACAGCAACGCATCACCACCTTGCGGCCTAGACACAGCTATGGCTGCAGTGGCCGTAGCAACCGCAGACTCAGAAAGAGCAGCGTATCTCTCGTCAAATGTATCGATCAGGGTGGTCTTGATAGACCCTAACATCTCAGAAAGAGTAACCTATCTTGAAATCACTATTTACGACACACTGTTCGTATAAGGTTGAACGCGAAACTTCGACGAAGCATAACTTCTTCATACGAAGTCAGATTCAAGTGTTCCTTATATCGCTAGAATCATCATCGCGAATACTACAACTTTTTTCAAGATTATTTATCCTAAGTAATCTTTTATTTTTGAACGTTATTGGACGTAATTTGTTTGTTTTTTCAATAATAATGTTTTATTCAAATATTATAAGCTCATAATATTTCCGCATACAACATGTACGCAATATAAATTAAATTTTATATAGTTTATAATTATGTAAAATTTCTAGCCTGAACTTATGGGGGTACAATTTATCTCCCCCTTAGGATGATTACATCCCAAAATCATACAACAGCAAAACAGCTTAAAGTAGTGATTCCTTAATACTCATTTTGCTCCAGTTTTTCATCCTCTACTGGATATTCAGTCCTAAACTTTAGCTTAGTGACTTTCGTTTTCATTGGAGATTCTTGCTCCTGCTTACGATGGGTCATAGGTTGAAAGCTAAGATAAGGTCTTAACATTGGCTATAATAACAAATCAGTTGGGCACATTCTAATGACCTTCTTTTGCACAGTGCAATGAACTAAATTTTTTTCTTCACGATTCAAACATCTCACATGGAAGATACCTTCCTTGATGTTCTAATGTGATATAGTCACATCATAGTAGGTAGCATTTCTAGATATTAGGTTCTAAATCCTAATGATGACTGCAATTGTTTTCTTGATAACTTCGCGTAACACCCCGACTCCCAGGTATAAATTTTAAAGTTTTATATTTATGTTTCTAGACATACTCGACGAGTTGGATTCCCCAACGCGTCGTGTAAAGAAGGTTAAAGCCGCGTGAACTTTAGGACCTACTTGACGAGTTGGAGTTGTAATATGAAACCCTAATTTCCAGGGTTTTGCACCCTATTTAAAGGCTCATTATCCACCTTATGGCTCTCTTATTGCCCCCCTCGACCTCATAAAACCCTAATCCTGTATTACTCCTCATTTTTTGTGTGTGAAAGCTTGGAAGGTGCTTTTAGTGAAAGAAATTGAAGACTCAAGAGCTTGGATCAAGGAGAAGCTTTTAGATCCAGTACCTACTCTGTCTTGGCTTCCATTTGAAGGTAACAAGTCGTTACCTTGATCATTCTAGTGTTAGATCTCCTCATTCAAGGGTTTAAGGCCATTTCTTGCATATTTGTGGGTCATATATGGTATTGAGCATGATTTGAAGTTGTAACTTCAGATTTGGACTCCTCTAAGCCCTCATAGTCATAAAGTTATCGAATTTATCAAGATTTGGCCCTTCTCTTTGGCTTAGATCTCTTACTTAGCTTGGTTTTGGCATTTAAGGCCTTGAATGCACATAAGGTCTGCAACTTTACATGGTAACTTCACCCTAGGAAGCCAGATCTATAGTTTAAAGCTATGAACTCGACTAAAATAAGTTGAATGAGGAATGGTTGAAGGAACTCAACGAGTTGCATAGTGAACTTGACGATTTGGATGAAGTTTTCTCGCTTTCTAGATTCTGCATGAACTCGTCGAGTTAGTGAGTTAACTCGACGAGTTGGTTAGGTTTTTCCTGACATTTTGGATAATGCATGGACTCGATGAGTTTTTTGGAAACTTGTCGAGTCAACTGGGGTTTTCATAATTCTTGGAGTTTTGAAGGAACTCGACGAGTCAGTGCCTGTACTCGACGAGTTGGGTCAACATGGACTATTGACCTTGACCGTTGACTTTGACTTTGACCAACGGTTGACCAGTTTGACTTCTGATGGTACTTTGGTAATTTGGGTATTTATGGATGATGCGACATTGGCTCCGAACACCTACTCTGAGGATGTGCTGCTACACCGGAGACGGGTCTGCGAGGTCACAACAGACAAGTTAGATCATCTGGCAGATCTGAGATGGTCCTCCATAGCTGGAGAGAACCATCTTGGTGCTGGTGGTGTGTGGTGGCTGATGGCGGCGAGTGGCGGATGACGGCAGCGGGTGGCGGCTGAGCCACCCGGCCGGAGTATAGTGTGGCAGCTGAGCTAGAGGGAAGATCCCTCTCCATGGAGGAGATACTATTCATTATATAGGGGACAATTAGGTCAAGGGGAATTAGGTCAGGCCTTGGGCCAGCCGAATTCAGGCCCAACTAGCAAGGAGCTAGGCGAGGCCGCCCGGAGGCGCTGGGCGTGGCTGGCGAGCGCGCACCACACAAGGCTGGCGGGTGCGCACCGGGAAAGGCTGGCCAGGGAGTGCCAAGGCAGGGAGCACCAGGTCAGGCCGGAAAGAGAGTCCCCAGCAGGGCTGGCAAGGGAGAGCCAGGCCGAGCCATCGGGAGAGTCCCCAGCAAGGCTGGCAAGGGAGTCCAGAGCAAGGTTGGCAAGGGAGCGCCAGACAAGGCTGGCGCGCCAAAGTTATCTAGGCTATGCTAATGGACCATTTATCAAAAAGTCTCCCCAGTCTAATGTTATTGGTACGCAGCCAATGACATTGGAC
The DNA here is from genome assembly GCF_002870075.4 of Lactuca sativa. Taxonomy (NCBI): domain Eukaryota; kingdom Viridiplantae; phylum Streptophyta; class Magnoliopsida; order Asterales; family Asteraceae; genus Lactuca; species Lactuca sativa. Next base: position 192,245,358 of record NC_056629.2, read on the forward strand.
TGGACTAGGTCATATAAACCAATAGGAGAGTCCCCAACGAGGCTGGCAAGGGAGTCCCCGACAATGTTAGTAAGGGAGCGCCAGGCAAGGCTGGCGCGTTAGAGCTGTCTAGGCCATGCTAATGGACCATATGTCAATAATGGAAGTGGATCATTGGTGGTTGTAAGTGTTGGTGTTTGGAGCCGTTTTTTTTAGGAGTTTGATATTTCAGTTCCGATCGATATTGTGAGGTCAGTTGTCCTCACTATACTAACAGGGTCGAAGGCACCAATGTTGGCTCTTATTGGATTGTTATCCGGGTTATTGCATGATGATATGCTTAGTGACCTGTTAGGTCCGTATCCTGGTATGTAGGATGATGTTATGTTTAGTGACCTGTTAGGTCGGTATCCTGGTATATAGGATGATGTCACGACTAGTGATCTGTTAGATCGGTTTGACTATTTATACATGCTAGCATTGTTATCTACGTGTTGATTGTATGCTTGGGGCGGGTTGAGGTGGACCTGCTTTGTGTTGTAGGCTAACATACCCAGGGCGACTCGGATAAACTTCAAGCCCAATGGGGCATATCAGTCAGGACAAAAGCCCGGAGAACGGTCCGGAAAGGCTGAAGGCTCGGAAGGGCGGACCAGACATGCTGAAGGTTCTGAGAGTGGGCTAGATAGACTGAAAGCCCAGTGAGGGCGGTCCAGTCATACTGTAGACTCTATATGCATGTTGTTTATTTGCTATGATATGATTATGTTGTATGGTGTTGGTGTTTTGGGGGAACACACTAAGCTTTGGGCTTAGAGTTTTATAATTTGTTTTAGGTACTTTGGATGATCACGGGAAGGCGAAGGCTGGATCCTGCACCTCCTCGCATTTTTATGATTTGATTTCTGGGATACTCTGATATGAAACTATTTTAAAAACATTTTGTAATAAATAATGGTTTTTGAATGACTGAAAAAGTTTTAAATTGGCTTGAATTTTATGGATGTTACAAGTCGGTATCAGAGCCTTAGTTTGAGTTAATTGGAGGAACACTCGTGTGAATCCAGTATCAAAATAAGGAAAATATTTTCAATATGTTTTTAAATGGTTTTCAAAATACTAAAGGAGGATGCAGAGTGGACGATCAGTCGGAGCCAGTAAGTAGACCCCAAAATACCTTATGGATATTTGATATTGTGATATGTTAGAACAGCATGCTAGTGATAGGATAGGGATCTTCAGGAATTGCATGATAGAATAGCTTGATTTTATGATCCCTGATAGCCTAGGGCTTTCTTTATATGAAATTGACATCATTATTGTAGTTGCTTAGTGTATGCATCATAGTTGTACATAATTAAGATCTTATAGCCTGAGAATGTTTGGATTTGCCTTATTTACTGTTCTTGTTCAATGGATTTACTAATTGTCTTTTAACTAAACACTTAATTAATTTATTAATATAATCTATGAGGGTATATTTTAAAGTATTAAATATACCAAGGTTCTAAATTTAAGATTTCAAAATTAAAACTATTTAATCAAATTTTAAATTACAAAACAATGAGTGAGTACTTTTAAACAATTTTAAATTAAAACTTTTAATTCAAAATTCAAACTATAAACCATAATTGTGCAATTTGAAATTTTTCAAAATCTAGGTTAAATATTAAATCAAAATAATCATATCATTATCTAAATTTAAACAAATCTATTATTTTGATAAGGATATCATACTACCATTCAATAAATTCAAATTTTGGCAGTAAAAATGAATTTTGGTAATCATCCTAGTCAAAATCGGATCTGAAAATCGAAATTTTAGCTGACTGACGAGTCAACTCATCGAGTTGGGCTCTTAACTCACCGGGTTCACCCAACTTGTCGAGTTCATATATGTACTTGTCGAGTCTAGCTGCCAGACAGCAAAAATATTCAGTTCTTGGTTCTTCTGGCAGTTCACTCTTGCATCTATTCAATTGAAAAACATCCTAGTCTCAGATACCACTAATGGGTTTTGAGCATAACAACATTCCTATGGTGTACATGCAACCCTAATTGCTTTGGATCTAAGTTTTTCTATATTGAACATGCAAATACAAACTCCAAAGCAATAACCCTATGACTAGCATACAATTTTCGAAATTTACAAGTAATTAGGGTTTAGATGTTACCTCTCTTTTTATGTAGCAATAACAAGTTCACCTTGAAGATCCTTGACCTTTGAAAGCTTAGTGCCCCAAGTGTTGCATCTCTAATAGAGTCATAAATACTCAATGCAAAGGAAGACTTGGAGAGAGGTGAAAATCGTCCACCTTAGGGTTTCTAAAGCTTAGGGCGATTTCATCAAGTATGAGGGTCTTTATATAGTTGTGGCTGCTACGGTTTTCGAGTGGAAACCCTAATGCCTTGCTTAGGCACTAATCATCCCATGGACTCCCTCCTTAGAGCCCTTGGACGAAATCTATAGGGCTTCCCTCTTAGGATTTCGTCCACTCCACTCTATGGAGTCCATTAGCCCAATTATGCAACTATCAATGATTTGCACAATAGTCCCTCAATTATTAATCAGTTCCTTTAATCACAAAATTAATACTAGGTTAATTTCTGATTAATTACCAATTAATAATATGATTTCCAAATAGTATATTAATCTTGTAATATATTAATAAAATCATTTTGAGTAGCAATTTATTATTCATATAATAAATCCTACTCTCTCTCTCTACTTGTCACCCTATTAAGTTGCATGAGTGAAGGCAACCTAAAAGGACCATGCTCATAATCAAATAAAATACATATCAAATATAGCTATGGGCTTAGACACCTAATCCAACAGATTCTGGACCGCAAGACAAAAACCTTGAGGAACAAGGTTTTATAGTTAGTGAAGGTGTAGTGGATGCACCGCTAGGGGTCATAGTGGACTTGGGAACTAAAGGATAAGTTGAGAGAGCATTACCTAGAGTTATTTGAGGCAGTAGACTTCGAGGACGAAGTATAAAACAAGTGGGGGAGAATTGTAACGCCTAGTTCCTGGTATGTATTTAATTAAAAATTTATTCATTTCTGTATAGAAACTCAACGAGTTGCAGGCCCCAAACTCATCGAGTAGGAATGGATTTGGACGTGGGTTGTGAAGTCTACTCGACGAGTTGAGAGCCTTAACTTGATGAGTAGGAGTGGCAGAATGAAACCCTAATTTTAGGGTTTTGTACCCAATTTAAACACCTTAACCTCCATAGGTTGGCCTTATTTATAGCCTCCAACTCCCAAACCCTAAATCTCGAAACCCTAATCCATTATGTGAGTTTGTGAGCCATCCTTGACAGAGTTTTGTGTGTTTAAAGCTTGTAGAAGAAGAAGAAGATTGATGAATGAAGAACGACTTTGTAGATATAGAAACTTCACCTCATCCTTCTCACTTTTTGGTAAGCAAGTCTCAAACTTGCCAAATGATTGCTTAGATCTCTTTCTTAACACTTTATTAGGTTTTTGGTCCAAATATCTTGATCCTTGGGAAATGGACGTCCTAATTGAACACCCTTTCAGATCTAGGGTCTTAAAGGGCTTTGATGGCATAAAGGTGCAAACTTTATGGCCATCGAATCCCCAAGCAACCTTTAGACTACCATTTTTTCCTTTAAGCTCCCAAGAGCCATGCATGAAGAGAAAGTTGAAGGCTTTACGTGTTCATCTAGTCTCTAAGGTACAAATCTCTGTTTGTACACCCTATCTTGATGTATTGATGGATTTTGGATCAATATCTAGATCTTTTAGAGTTAGGGTTTGAGCTAAATAACTTGGCTAAGGGTATTAACAGGTAAAATTGGAAACTTTATCCTTCTAAGGACATTTCCAGTTTATATCTGAAATAGGGAGCTTAGATCTAAAGATTAGTGATTTAATCCATTGAGATGGAGAAACAGACTAAGGAACTCGACGAGTTCATAGAGGAACTCGACGAGTTGAGTTGTAACATCCCAATTTTCAAGACCAAAAATTTTGTTTTTAATTATGTTACTTATAAAAACGGTTACTGAAAAACATCATCAATATCATATAAATCCATAAAAAAAATAGTCACATGTCTATCATCAACAACAACAATAATAATAATAATAATAATAATAATAATAATAATAATAATAACAATAATAATAATAATAATAATAATAATAATAATATAAGAGTACAATCCCATGGATCTCAAAATGCGGAAATCATGTGTGTGCGATGCGTTGCTACCGTGTCAGCTCTTTCCCCTTCGACGAAGACATACCTGAAACCAAAACTGAAAACTGTAAGCACAAAGCTTAGTAAGTTCCCCCATCATACCACATACCATACATAACACATACTGTGTAACACATCTAGGTATGGCTAACCCTTCGGTCTCTTTTAGCCGGTAACTTGCCAAACATATCAGGGTGTTGGCCTACCCCTTCGGTCCTGTCGACCAGTAACCTTGCCTAGCATATCAGGACACTGGCTTACCCCTTCGGTCCTGTCGACTGGTATCTGTGGACTATTTCACCCCTACCACTACCACATAATATCATAGCACATATATCATAAACTATCTATCATAAATTTTAGGGTTTCATCCAGACAGGTCTACTCGTCGAGTCGGGGCTTCCGAGTCGGCGAGTAGATCGTCACCCCTGCGTCCAATTACTCACACCTACTCGATGAGTTGGGCCTCCAGCTCGTCGAGTCCCTGAGTAAATCTGCAATTAATTAAGTTTAAAATACATACCGGGAACCGGGTGTTACAACTCTCCCCCACTTATTTCAAACTTTGTCCTCGAAGTCTGCTGTTGCATCAGGAAAAAGCTCAGGGTAGTGCTCTCTCATCTCGTCCTTTGGCTCCCAAGTCCATTCTAAGCGCTTACGATGCTGCCATTGCACCATCACCAACTCGACCCTCTTGTTCCTCGGATTCTTCGACTTCCTGTCGAGGATAGCTACTGGTCGTTGAATGTAGTTCAGGCTGTCATCCATCTTAATGTCATCTAGTGGCACCATCGCCGAGTTGTCTACCTCAAACTCTTGTGGTCCGTGTAAATGGTACATCGGACCCCATAGAGGTAGTGTCGTCAAATCTTGAGGGCGAAGACAACCGCCCCCAAATCCAAATCGTGCGTAGGGTAGTTCGCCTCGTGAGGCTTCAGCTGCCTCGAGGCGTAGGAGATGACATGCCCTCTCTACATCAGTACTATGCCCATGCTCGATATCGACGCATCCCAGTATACCACAAAATCATCCACACCCTCTGGCAGGGCTAGAATCGACGCCTCGCATAATCTCCGCCTCAACGTCTGAAACGCTGCCTGCTGATCAGGCCCCCAACGAAATACAACGTCTTTCTTCGTCAGTCAGGTCAAGGCCATGACTATCTTGGAAAAATCCTGAATCAACCTCAGATGGAGACTTCGAAACCTCCCATCTCATCACGACCTCCACCTTGGCCGGGTCAACCAAAATCCCGTTCTAGTTGACAGGTGCCCAAGAAACTGCGCCTTACGCAACCAGAACTCGCACTTGGAGAACTGGTATATAAGCTCTCCCTTCTCAGGGTATCCAACACCTCCCTCAAGTACTCCTCATGCTACTCCTGCGTCTCTGAGTAAACCAATATGTCGTTAATGAAAAATATCACATACCGATCCAACATCCGTCTGCATATGCGGTTGATGAGGTCCATGAATGCGGCACGAGCATTGGTGAGACCGAAGGGCATCACCACGAACTTATATTGGCCATAGCAAGTTCGGAAAGCAGTCTTCTGTACGTCCTCATCTTTAACCCTCATCTGATGGTAGTCTAAACGCAAATCTATCTTGGAAAACCAAGATGCCACCTGAAGCTAGTCAAAAAGATCATCAATCATCGGGAGTGGGTAATGGTTCCTCAGCGTTACCTTGTTCAGCTCCTGTTGTCCTATACACATCCGATATGACCCATCCTTCTTCTTTACAAATAGGATGGGGGCTCCCCAGGGTGAACTATTCAGTCTGATGAATCCCTTGTCTAACAACTCCTGCAGTTGTGTAAACAACTCCTGCATCTCAGGAGGAGCCAACCGATACGGGGCCTTGGCTAGCGGAGCCGCACCCAGGAGTAGGTCGATCCTAAACTTCACCTGTCTCTCTGGAGGTATCCCTGAAAATCCTCTGGAAACATGTCAGGGTACTCTCGCACCATTGGCACATCACTCACGGTCGCCTTACCCTCCTCTTGGGTACCCATGACATAGCAAACATGTCCGGTGCAACCCTGCTAAAGGTAGCGCCTAGCCCATGCTGCTGAGCATAAAGCTGGCCCGCGTTGTGGTCTCTCGCCCTGAATCACTAGTTCTCCCCCACTTGGGGTCCTAACCCAGACCAACTGTTGCACGTAGTCAATCATTGCCCCATTGGGGCTCAACCAATCCATACCGATGATGAATATGTTCCCTCACACTGGTATGGGAACCAAGTCTACCAGGTAGCGCTCCTTGAACAGCATCAAAACACAATCTCGAAAAGCCTCTAATGCTCGAACTGATCGGTCATCTACAATCTTGACCTCTAGAGGGCAATCCAAAATGCTCGAAGACTCAGGGAACCCCTTGCTAAGGCCAAGAGAGACAAATGATCGGGTAGCCCCCGAATCGAACAACACCTGGACTGGGATACCATTCACATAGAACGATCCTGTCACTACATCGGGTGCGGTGTGTGCCTCCTCAGTAGTCAGCTGGAAGGCTCGGCTCACCACTGGAGCCTCTTTCTTTCCCTGCCGCCCATCAGTATTCCGCAGGGTCGCTGGAGCTAGTGCCGCTATTGGCGCTGTTGTTCTCAATCTCGAATAGTTGGCCTTTTTATGGCCCTTCTGATTGCAATGAAAGCAAATCAGGTCTGAATTCTGGAAGTTAGGGGTAGGGGCAGTACAATCCCTACCAAAGTGCCCAAGCTTGCTGCACTTATAGCAGCCCGAACATCCTAGTCTAAAAATCCCCTCATGAGTCTTGCGCATTTTGCACAGTGGCTCCAGTCCTGCTGGCCCTTCAACCTAATGTTATATCCCTTGGGTTTCTTTCCCAAAACCCAAGCACCCTACTCAACCTCCACCTTCCTCTAACAGATGTGCTCAATGTCAATCTCCATCTCCCTTACACTGGCTATCATGTCCTCCAAATTCGCACATGCTGAGTAGCTGACATGTTTCGGATGTCAACTCTGAGCATATCGTAGTAGTAGGTCTTCCTCTTCTACTCATCCCCTGCATATTGAGGCACTATCAAGGCTCTCTCCCTGAACTTGGCGGTAATCTCCGCAACGGAATCCATCATCTGTCTCATATCAAGAAAGTCTCTGGTCAGCTGGTGAATATCTATAGCTGGCGTAAACTCCACCCTGAACCCGGTCACAAAATCTGACCAACTTGTAGTCTCAATGGTTGGGGCTCCTAACGAATCACTGACCGCCTCCCACCAATTTCGAGATCTCTCAAATACCCGGAAACATATCGAACCTTCGACCCCTCAGGGAAGAAGCTGGTCAACTAAGCAGACTCCATGTCTGCGATCCACCTCCTGGAAGCAATGGGGTCCTTCACCCCATGGAAGTCTGGCGCACCACATCCCTTGAAGTCCTTAAAGGACAGTGTGTGCGTCCCTGACTAGCTAGACACCTAGTCACTCCTGAACGCCCTGAGGTGATCCTCCATCAGCTCCAAAATCCCTTCCTTGATCAACCCGAAAATCATCAGGGTCGACTCAAGGATGCCTCTAGTGATATCAGAAGCAATGAAATCACATAGTCCCTCGTCAATGGGCTCGACACCTGATCCGGAACTAGACCCTGATCATGATCCTCGTACTCTTTGTCGCGTAATCATCACCATTCTGAAACAAAACACATAATCATCAGGGTCATACAGAATCTCAAGAGGTCTCACACACTCTATAACTTCCCTGGTTCCATCTCGGCCCTCCTTTACTCGAGTACGGATCCTCTGCTTCTAGTAGTACGGGCCCATACTACCTTCCACATCTATCCGTACTTTCCTCAACGATTGCTTTGACTTCACCAAGTCCCTTCTACTATTACTACTCATTGAACTAATCTCATCCTAGGCTTACCCTAGGGTAACTCTCTCCAACCTGCTCTCCTCCATCAGCTGCATAAGAAGTCCATGTCATCTCTCCGTAACTAGCTTGCAAATACCATTACATATTACTAAGACCAGATAATTCTTCGAATGAGAGGTCCTTCCCTACGATGGCTGGACTCAAACAAGATCCGCGAAATAGGGCTAGACCTAACCTTCTGAAATTATTTAGTCCTCATAATATGTAACTTAGCGTATTCGTTCACTAGTTAATTAATGATAACTAGAACTCCTAAAAAGCACGAAGCAAGCAACATTCGGTCATTGAGTACCCAATTCAAACATATCCCATTCAGGCCATCATATCATTGTTTAATCAGTTCTAGCATGAAACTCAATAAGCACATAAAGTAGGGACGTAAGGCATCTTCCTAGATCCTTAGCCCTAATCTAGCATGCAGTTCTCATACATCTACAATAGGCGTATATGGCTCTTTTCCTAGATCCTTAGCCCTAATATAGCATGCAGTTCTCATAATCATATCATATCATAACATAAAATGTATGGGTATCTTGGGGAAAAGTTACTTGAGCTCTGCCGGTCGCACGCATCACACACCTTGTTCCTTTCAAAGTTATTTTCTCTATTTAATTCCTTTCCAAACTCCTTTTTAAAAGATTTTACTTTTGAAAATTTTCATACCAAGTCCATAGTTTAGTTCAAACACACCCAAGAGTGCGCCTGAATCCCTCAAGCCAAGGCTCTGATACCAACTTGTAACATCCTAATTTTCAAGTGTAACACCCCATCTTTCAAGTAACTTCAAGTTCATCCCTTGGACTGTGAATCATGTCATGCTTGGCCTTTAGTTCGGAAAGAAGTGACAAAATTGGGATTTTGGAAACATGAGTTGTACGTTGGGCATACATGTGAGTACACTAAGCGTACTAGGGCGTGCCCTAGTATGCTGAGCGTACACACATGTATGCTAGGCGTATGAGTGCCAGGATGAAACCCTAATATTTGGGTTTTGGGTGGTACATAAGTGTTCTTATGATCTCATTACCCTCTATCCTTCCAGCCTCCATATTTTTGAGCCGTTTCCCCAAACCCTATCATCTATTTTTTGTGAGTGAGCTAAAGGTGTGCCTCTTGGGTAGTTGAAGAAGAAGTTAGTGCGTCAAAGGAGTCAAGGAAGGGATCAAGCTTGTAGATCTGGAGTTTTCATCTTCTGGGGAAGCTTCAAAAGGTATAAAGTTCCTACCTTTGTGCTTAGATTGGTTGGATATCATTTGTGTTGCTTTTGGTATCCTTCTTGTCCCCAAGAGTGTCATTTTGTGCATGCTTTGTTTTGGTCGATCCATACAGACCCTAGGATGGGTCTTAAGGCATAAAAATGAGGTCCCATGAGCTAGTTTGGTCCCTAGTTCTTTGTAGGAGGTCTTAATGGATTAAGACCATGTATTAAGCCCTTTTTGTTCGACCAATGTCTTAAAATCTGAGACTTCATGGTTCTAGAGCACATTTGAGTAGTGGATCTGAAGTTTGGGCTTAAGTGCTTAAGCCATTAAGCACTTATCATGATTTTGGCCTCTGCGATGGTACACACCGAGTAAGTTTTGTACGCCCCGTGTTCGGAGTCAACCACCCCAATGGTGGTCAATGCAAGGTGAAGTATGCCCATCGTACCGAAGGAGTACGCCCTTGCGTATATCAGCTGTTGGTTTACGGACTTGGGCTTCGGGTGTTGGGCCATCTGTTAGGCCTTGATGCTTGGGTCCCTAATGGACTAACTAGACAAGTGTGTTTTGGACTAAGTAGAGGGTCGTACCTTTAAATAAGGCCTAATAAGGAGTTAGGCCCAATTTGGAAAATTGGGCAAAGTTTGGGCTTGAAGAAGTTTGGGCCTTTGGAGCAAGATTTGCGTTTAGTTTGCATTGGGTTGTGATGGATCGTCTGGGATTTATGGTTTGGACTTTTAGCTTGTTGGATCTTCTTGAGTGAAGGCCATTAGGCCCAATTTGGAAGATTGGGCCATAATTGGGCTTAAGGAGTTTATCTTGATATTGTACCCCTTTTGTCATCTAGTTGGGCATTGGTTTTGGGCCAAGCTTGAGGAAGGGTAAAAAGGCCTTTTACCCTAACTTGGAATCATCGTATGAGTCAACAACTAGACATTGATGGATTGTCAATTTGGAATCTGTTAGCATGTGTGTGATAGTGGATATGCGGTCAAAGATTATTCATGGGACCAACTTTGTTGGGACGTTGTCTTGTTGACTGGTGGTTCGGGATCTGGCAGTCAGCAACCAGGGATCGTCTGTGTGTTTGGCCGTGCGAGCTGAGTTTTCGTCATTGTAATAAAAGGGTCTTAGGAACCAAGGCCGACCCATCAGATTTGATATCCTAGTAGTTATTGAGATGTTGAGTATAAGTTAGTAATGTATTTCAGCTGATATGCTAGTCTGGTAGATCTGTAAGACTACCTGCGATATTATTTGATAATTTGTATGTGCACTTATTTGTATATGTAGTCATGTTGTGTGGGTAGGGTTGAGGTTGCACTGCTTCGTACAGTCACCAACAAACTCTGGTGTATGCCATATATGAGCTGAGGGTCGGGAAGGCATACCAGACTCATACTAAGAACTAATTAGCATACCAGATACGAGCTGAGGACCGAGTGGTATGCCAGACTCGTATTGAGGGCTTGAGGGTATTGGAGCATTCCATTTGCGAGCTGAGGGCCAGGGGAGCATGCCAGACTCACACTAAGGGCTACAATTATATTTTAGTCGTAGGACTGAAGGGAGCAAGCCAGTCATAACCTGTGGGCTCGAAAGCAAACCGGACTTATGCTGTGCGCTCGGAGGCAAGCCAGATGAGAGTTGTAGGCCAAAAAGGAAAGCCAGGCTCACACTATGAGCGCAGGGGGTAATCCAGCCTGTAGAGCTGTGGACTGATTACATGTTGTTATTTGTATATGCGCTATTGCTTGTGTGTTGGTACTATGGATGAACTCACTAAGCTTTGTGCTTACAGTTTCATTTTATTGTTTCAGGTGCTTCAGATGTCTTGGCAAGGTTAATGCGTGACCGTACACATCCTCGTGTTTTGGACTTATGGTTTCTGGGATACTCTGATATGAAAATATTTTGAAAACATTTTGTAATGAATAATGGCTTTTGGATGTCTGAAAAAGTTAATCCCATGGAATTTGAATCATGTCATGCTTGGCTTTGGTTTGGAAAAAAGTGACAAAATTGTGATTTTGGAAACTTGAGTTGTACGTTGGGCGTACACATATGTATGCTAGGTGTACGAGTGCCAAGATGAAGCCCTAATATTTGAGTTTTGGGTCGTATATAAATGTCCTTATAAGCTCATTACCCTCTATCCTTCCAGCCTCCATAGTTTTGAGCCATTTTCCCTAAACCCTATCCTATATTTTGTGTGTATGAGCTAAAAGTGTGCCTCTTGGGTAGTCGAAGAAGAAGTTAGTGCATCAAAGGAGTCAAGGAAGGGATTAAGCTTGTAAATCTAGAGTTTTCATCTTCTGGGGAAGCTTCAAAAGGTATAAAGTTCCTACCTTTGTGCTTAGATTGGTTGGATCTCATTTGTGTTGCTTTTGGTTTCCTTCTTGTCCCCAAGAGTGTCATTTTGTGCATGCTTTGTTTTGGTCGAGTTAAGGTGTCCTTTCAGACCCTAGGATGGGTCTTAAGGCATACAAATGAGGTCCCTTGAGCTAGTTTGGTCCCTAGTTCTTTGTAGGAGGTCTTAATGGATTAATACCATGTATTAAGCTCTTTTTGGTCAACCAAAGTCTTAAAATCCGATACTTTACGGTTCTAGAGCACATTTGAGTAGTGGATATAAAGTTTGGGCTTAAGTGCTTAAGCCATTAAGCACTTATCACGATTTCGGTCTTTGTGAAGTTACGCCCCGCGTTCGGAGTCAACCACCCCAGCGGTGGTCAATACGAGGCGAAGTACGCCCAACGTACCGAAGGAGTACACCCCGCGTACGTCCTCTATTAGATATCGGACTTGGGCTTCGGGTGTTGGGCCATCTGTTAGGCCTTGATGCGTGGGGTTCTAATAGACTATCTGGACAAGTTGTTTTGGACTAAGTAGAGGGTCAGACCTTTAAATAAGGCCTAACAAGGAGTTCGTCCCAATTTGGAAAATTGGGCAAAGTGTAGGCTTCAATAAGTTTGGGCCTTTGGAGCAAGATTTGTGTTTGGTGTGCATTAGTTTGTGATGGACCGTCTGGGATTTATGGTTTGGGCTTTTAGCTTGTTGGATCTTCTTGAGTGAAGGCCATTAGGCCCAGTTTGGAAGATTGGGCCATAATTGGGCTTAATGAGTTTATCTTGATGTTGTACCCCTTTTGTCATCTAGTTGGGCATTGGTTTTGGGCCAAGCTTGAGGAAGGGTAAAAAGGCCTTTTACCCTAACTTGGACTCATCGTATGAGTCAACAACTAGACATTGATGGATTGTCATTTTTGAATCTGTTAGAACGTGTGTGATTGCCGATATGCGGTCAGAAATTATTCATTGGACCAACTTTGTTGGGACGTTGTCTTGTTGATTGGTGGTTCGGGATATGGCAGTCAGCAGCCAGGGATCGTCTGTGCGTTTGGTCATGCAAGTTATGTTTTCCTCACTGTACTAACAGGCTCTAAGGCACCCAGGCCGGCCCATCGGATATGATATCCTAGTAGTGATTGATATGTTGAGTATGAGTTAGTAATGTATGCAAGTTGATATGCTAATGTGGTAGATCTATAGGACCACCTGCGATACTGTCTTATTATTTGTGTGTGTACTTATTTGTATATGTAGTCATGTTGTGTGGGTAGGGTTGAGGTTGCACTGCTTCGTGTGGTGACCAATAAAACTTGGAGTATGCTAGATATGAGCTGAGGGCCGGGAAGGCATACCAGACTCATATTGAGGACTAATTAGCATACCAGATATGAGCTTAGGACCGAGTGGTATGCCAAACTCTTACTGACGGCTTGAGGGTATTGGAGCATTCCAGTTGCGAGATGAGGGCCAGGGGAGTTTGTTAGACTCGCACTGAGGGATGATCAGTTATATTTCAGTCGTGGGACTGAAGGGGGGAAGCCAATCATAAGTTGTGGGCTCGAAAGCAAACGAAACTTGTGCTATGGGCTCGGAGGCAAGCCATATGTGAGTTGTGGGCCCGGAAGGCAAGTCAAACTCACACTGTGGGCCCAGGCGGTAATCCAGTCTGTAGAGATATGGACCCAATACATGCTCTTATTTGTATATATGCTATTGGTTGTATGTTGGTAGTTTGGGGGAACTCACTAAGCTTTGTGCTTACGGTTTCAGTTTATTGTTTCAGGTGCATCAGATGTCATGGCAAGGTGAAGGAGTGACTGTACAGATATTCGTGTTTTGGAATTATTGTACTGACTAATGGCTTTTGGATGTTCGCAAAGGTTTTAAATTTTACTGAAATTTTATGAATGTTACATCAAGACCAAAAATTTTATTTTTAATTATGTTACTTATAAAAACGTTTATTGAAAAACATCATCAATATCATATAAATCCATAAAACATAGTCACATGTCTCAAAAGTCATATCAGCAATAGTAGTAGTAATAATAATAATAATAATAATAATAATAATAATAATAATAATAATAACAACAATAATAATAATATTAGAGTATAATCCCATGGATCTCAAAATGCAGAAATCATGTATGTGTGATGCGCTGCTACCGTGCCAGCTCCTTCCCCTTCGACGAAGAGGTACCTAAAACAAAAACTGAAAACCGTAAGCACGAGGCTTAGTGATTTCCCCCACATACCACATAACATACATAAACACATAATGTATAACACATATGGGTACTGGCTACCCCTTCGTTCTCTTTCAACCGGTAACTTGCCTAGCATATCAGGGTGTTGGCCTACTCCTTCGGTCTTGTCGACCGGTAACCTTGCATAGCATATCAGGGTGCTGGCTTACCCCTTCGGTCCTGTCGACCGGTATTCGAGGACTATTTCACCCCTACCACTATTGTATAATATCATAGCACATATATCATAATCTATCTATTGTAACCAGGTACTAACCACCCCTTCGGTCCTTTTGTCCGGTGCTGGGGTGTATCCTACCCCTCTTATCACATATCACATAAGATCGTAGCATACTAGCACATAATCATAACAGATAGCAACACACCAGATAATTATCACAAAGACAATCATCTCCACCATAACTCTTAGTAGTGGGCCAGCCTTGGTGCTTTAGACCTACTTCTATTGGAAGGTAATTCACCTCAATGTCGTGAAGTGTCCGAACTTTCCTCGCTGTCGGGATCAACTCCTCTCAATTCCTACACATAATAATCTTCCTTGATTATCATTTCATATTCTTAACCCCCTTCAAGGGTTACTCAGGTTAAAGCTAAAGTCAAGGTCAACACCATGGTCAAAGTCAACTCTGGGTCAAATTCAATGTCTGGTTGACTCAACTCGCCAAGTTGACCCAACAACTCACCAAGTCCCCATATCCTCAAAACACTAAAACCCTGACCCCACTCGCTGAGTCTTGCATGCACTCGCCGAGTTCTTCTTCATACAAATTTGGGACCTTCTACAACTGACTCACCGAGTTCATCCTTGAACTCGTCGAGTCCTTCTTCATGTAAGAAGGCATGTTTAGCCATGGACTCACCGAGTTCCTTATGAACTCGTCGAGTTATGTTCTTGAATTCGCCGAGTTCCATGGTTTCTAAATCCAGATTTACATCCATCTTGTTGAGTCCTCTTCTAGACTCTACCAGTTCGATCAAAACAGAAGAGGGTTGGGGAACCATACCCCGACTCGTCAAGTCCCCCAAGGTCCATGTCTATACAGTTGGTTTGAGTCGGGTTTAACACATCTAAAACATAGATTTAGCCTCATAGGGTCCATAATACACGTAAAGTTACAAACTTCACGTTCATGCATGGGGTATTTGGCTCAAATGGCCCTAAAATGGGGTCTACAACATGCATGTGGCTCTTGTGGTAATAAAGTTGGCACCTCTATGCCATGGGAACCCTCAATGGTTCCAGATCTGAAGCCATACCCTTAAATAACCACAAAATCACGAATATGACACTTCTGAGGCTTAGAAAAAGTTGAAATGAACCCTAACTGGAGATCTAAGAGATAAATGGTCAAGGTTGGAGCTTTTTACCTTGATCAAGCTGGCAATGTGCCAAAACCTCTAGATCTAGTTTCCTTCTCTTGATCTCCCAAGCCTTCTCCTTCTTCTCAAGCTTCAAATATACACACAAATGGTACAAAAGTTTAAGAACACTCAATATTCGATTAGGATTTCGAGGATAGGGTCTGAGGCTGATGAAGGTTGGACTGGAGGCCAGTTAAGGCGTTTAAATAGGGTGCAAACCCCTGCATCCAATTACTCGCACCTACTCGACGAGTTGAGCCTCCAAATCGTCGAGTCCCTAAGTAAATCTACAGTTAATAAACTTTAAAATACATACTGGGAACCGGGTAATTACATGGGTCGAATTGTCTCGGTTAAGTAAAAGGAAGAACTCGACGAGTCTGAGGAAGGACTCGACGAGTTGACTCATTTTATCATGATTCTAAGAAGCATGGAAACTCGACGAGTTAAAGGATGACTCGACGAGTTGGGTCAACTCAGAGTGTTGACTTTGACTTGACATTGACTTTGACATGGACCTTGTCCAAGCTTGACCCATTAAGGGGTTTTTGGGTATGGAATAATATCTAAAGGAGTATAGGATTTGACTAAGTATTATATTGATAATGAGAACTCAGACAATCGTTGGGGCAGTCGTTACAGATTAATTACCGTGCGACTCGGCAGTCAGCTTTGCGAGGTGAGTTTCCTCCTGGTTTGAACAGGTCAAAGGCACCAAGGTCGGCCCGTATATGTTATGTGTATTGATTAGTAGCTATTTGTGGGCGGGACCCATATCTCGTAGATAGCTGAGTGTGGGTGATGCATGTATCTCATAGCATTATTTGAGTATGGATATAGGACTGATTGATAGATTTGATTATACTTGTTCTATGTATGATACTTGTATGTATGCTTAGTAACTGAGTGTGGGCGAGGCTTGTATCTCATAGTAGTTGAGTGTACGTGGGGCCTGTATCTTATTGTTAGCCGAGTGTGGGCAGGGCCCGTATCTTGTAGTCAGCAGAGTGTGGGTGGAGCCCGTATCTCATAGTTAGCAGAGTGTGGGCGGGGCTCGTATCTCCTAGTTAGCGGAGTGTGGGCGGGGACCATATATCCTTGAGTGTGGGTGGGGCCCGTATCTCTTAGTAGCATGATTATGTGTGTGGTATGTGGTAGTTTGGGGAGACTCACTAAGCTTCCTGCTCACAGTTTTTAGTTTTGGTTTCAGGTACTACCAGTAGCAAGGGGAAGAGTTCGGGATGACTGCAGTGCACACACCATTTTGTTTAGCCTGGGATGTTTTTACTTTGATATATTGGCATGAGTTTTGATGAGATACTTTGATTTGACACTTTGAATTATGTTTTTGCACGAAATTATTTTGAAAGATATGGATATTTTAATAAATAAAAATGAAATTTTTGGTCATGATTTTTGGATGTTACAGTAGGACGGGCACCCACATATGCCTGACAGTATGTTTATTGTATGGTATGTGGTATGATGGGGGAACTCACAAAGCTTTATACTTATGTAACGCCCTGATTTTCAGGTATTGATTTAATATAAAGTTTCTTGAACTACTCGCCGAGTCCAAGGAGGGACTCGACGAGTAGGAACTGGCAGATGAAACCCTAAATCCTAGGGTTTTTCATCCTATTTAAAGGATCAACAACTTCCCTTTATTCCTCTTGCAGTCTTTTGAGAACCAAACCAACCCCAATTCGTGTGTGTGCTTCATTTTGTGTGTTATAAGTTTTGGAAGGTGAATCTTAGTGAGGAAAGCTTGGAGAAACAAGTGGCTAGAAGCAAGGAACTTGTGGGGATCAGAAATCTACCCCGGTTAACATCATTTGAAGGTTTCAAGTCGTCACTTTTACCTCATTGCTTTCTAGATCTCATTTGGGTGGAGTTTAGGTTATTTTTGGCTTGGTTATGATGATATTGTGGTGTATAAACTAGATCTGAAGTTGTAACTTCAGATCTGGACCCTTCTTGGGTTCTAGGTTCATAAAGTTTCGAGCTTGGTCCTGCATGAAGCCTTCCTTGAGTGTAAAAATCCATTATAGTCCCAGATTTTCCATTTAGATCCTTTAGAGCCTTACATGCATTTACAGTTTGCAACTTTACGTGATAAACATGCCTTGGGAAGCTGGATCTACAATTTGGAGCCTTAGCATGGCTTAAAAAGCATCTGTGTGGTTGAAGGATAGAAGGGACTCGATGACTTGCAAGGTCGACTCGGCGACTCATATGAAGATGGGCATGGACTCGACGAGTTGATGAACAACTCGGCGTGTCCGTTAAAGATTGGCTTTGACTCGGCGAGTCAGGAAAAGACTCGATGAGTGGACTAGGGTTTTTCTCAACCTTTGGACACGTATGAACTCGATGAGTTATAAGGGAAATCAACGAGTCAACCAAGGATTTCACAACTTCTCAAGTTCAGGAAGAACTCGAGAAGTCGGTGAATTGCACTCACCGAGTTGGGTCAACATGGACTGTTGACCTTAACTGTTGAGTTTGACCTTGACCCAGGGTTGACCAGTTGACCTTTGGGGGTATTTTGATAATTTGGAGATTTATAGGAAAAGGGTTTTATGGTAACTATAGTTGGTGGAGTTCGTGTTGGTGATTCGAGAGTTTGAGCCTATCATTTTCAGTGCGACATTATGAGGTGAGTTATCCTCACTATATCAACACGGTCTAAGGCACCAAGGCCGGCCCTTTATATATTGTATCAAGATTATGGCATGATATGTTTATCGATTATGTCCTAGTTATAGGATAATGCCATGCTAGTTTCCGGTTAGGTCTGTATCCCGGTTATTAGGATGTTGCTATGAGTAGTGATATGTTAGATCGGTTTGACTGTTATATGATATGAGCTAGTGTATGGTATTTATGTGCACTTGTTCGTGGACTGGGGTTGGGTTGAGGCGGTCCTTCTTTGTGTTGTAGGCCAGCATACTCGGGAAGCGGTTCGGATAGGTTGTAGGCCCTGTGAGGCGGTCCAGTCATGCAGTAGGCTCGGGAGCGGTCCGGATAGGTTAGGCCCTGCGAGGCGGTCCGGTCATGCCGAAGGCTCGGGAGTGGTCCAGATAGGCTGTAGGCCCTGTGAGGCGGTCCAGTCAGGCTGAAGGCTCATTATGCATGCTGATATGAAATTGTTATTTGTGGTGGTTATTTTGGTATGGAGTTGGTATTTTGAGGGACCTCACTAAGATTTCAGGCTTACAATTTGAGTTTGTTGTTTCAGGTACATCAGGGGACCACAGCAAGGCGAAGGCATGATCGTACCACTCCTCATGATTTGCTTATGTTTCTGGGAAAACTCTGATGTTAGATACTTTGAAAACAACTTTGTAATGATGATTGGTTTTTAAATATTTAGAAAAAGTTTTAAATTGGCATGACATTTTTGGGTGTTACAAGTTGGTCTCATAGCCTTGCTTCTAACCAGACTAAGATGACCCATTCTCTGAGCATGCTCAAGACTGAAATCCGTCAGTTTGTGTTTACACTGCAATGTGATACTCTTTTGAAGTTGCAGGAGGCCGCTAGGTGGCGTGAGTTGGAGATTCAACTGCAGCTGAGCGAGCAGCGGCAGGCCCCGGCACAGTCACAGCCGGCGCCTAATCGGTCTATGACCGCTGATGCTAGGATCGGGGGCCAGCAGAGCCACACTTGTGGAAAGTGCGGCAAGAGTCATCCCGGAGTTTGTCGGACGGGTAATGGGTGCCATAAGTGTGGCAAGGAGGGAAACTGTACTTGGGATTGTCGCCAAACAGCCCCTGCAATGGATATGAGGCTATGCTATTACTATCATCAAGTTTTTCATGTGAAAACAAACTGTCCACAGCTCGCAGCCAGGGTGGTGCAGGCTTTAGCACCAGCTACAGTGAGGATACCGGATGGGAGGCCAGTCAAGGCAGAGCCTCCAAAGACTCAAGGGCGTGCTTTCCGGTTGACCGCAGAGGAGGCCAGGGCAGCACCAGATGTAGTTGCTGGTATGTTTCTCTCTTTTATTTTAATTATTATGGCTGTATTATGCTTATCTGTTGTACCTGCGATTAGGTACGTTTTTAGTGAACTCTTTGCCTGCCTTGGTTTTATTTGACTCAGGGGTGAGTCGGTCTTTCGTATCCCTGTCATTCAGTAGGGAGTTCAGTGTGCCAATGGGCGAGTTAGAGTGTCTGTTGCGAGTCTCTATCGCCAACGAACACATGGTTTCTGCTTCTTCGGTTTATCGAGGGTGTGAGTTGCGTATTTTCGGGGTGTCCTTTTCGATAGATTTGATTCTGATTACCATGGGGGGTGTGTGTGATTGTAGGCATGGATTGGCTCAGTCGGTTCGGTGTTATGATTGACTGCGAGGGACAATGAGTGGTAGTTCGAACCCCAAGTGGGGGAGAACTGGTGGTATATGGTGAGGGCACCAGAGTGGGATTAGGGTTTTGTTCAGCCGCCAGGGTTCAACAGTGTATTCAGCACGGTTTTGCGGGTTATCTAGCGTTTGTGGTGGATACGCGGGTCAGGGATCAGATTTAAGTTTCAGAGGTTCCAGTGGTTAGGGAGTTTGCTGACGTGTTCCCGGAGGAGTTGCCAGGGATACCTTCGGTGTAGCACCTGGTTCTTGGTATTTATTCTGTTATTAAATCTTCATTTATTTTTGCATTTTTGGCCGTGGACTCGGCAAGTCGAAGGAATGACTCACCGAGTAGAAGCGGGATGAAGCGCGGGGTTTAAGTTGCGGACTCGGCGAGTAACCGTTGTTTCGACAAAAACCCTAATCCAGGGGTTTGCACCCTATTTAAACGACCTTATGCAGCCTCCTTTCCCCCTTTATGCTCCCAAACACTCCTCATAGCAAACCCTAGCCATTTTTTGAGAAGATCTAAGGCTTTTTGAGTGATTCTTGTGAATTTTGACCTCAAGTGAGAAGGAAGAGCATTGAAGGATCAAGAGGGGACTGAAGGATTCGAGTTTGGTTTATCATTTGCAGTATTTGGAAGGTATAAAGTCTGAACCTTGCTCATTCATTTGTTAGATCCCTCTTTGAAGTGATTTAGGGCTTTTATAAGCCATTTTTGGTGGCCAACCATGTTTGCAAACATGGTTGGGGGTTTGGGCTTCTGTATCATGTCATTTTATGAGTCACAAGTCAGATCTAGGTTGCTTTTTGCACCATGGAAGGCCCCATGCAACAAAAGAACCATTTTAGAGCCTTTTAAGCTTTAATATCCCATGCATGCACGTAAAGTTTGTAAATTTACGTGCTAGATCGCGTTTGTGGTGGATACGCGGGTCAGGGATCAGATTTAAGTTTCAGAGGTTCCAGTGGTTAGGGAGTTTGCTGGCGTGTTCCCGGAGGAGTTGCCAGGGATACCTTCGGTGTAGCACCTGGTTCTTGGTATTTATTATGTTATTAAATCTTCATTTACTTTTGCATTTTTTGCCTTGGACTCGGCGAGTCGAAGGACTGACTCACCGAGTAGAAGCGGGATGAAGCGCGGGGTTTATGTTGCGGACTCGGCGAGTCCAGTCGCGGACTCGGCGAGTAACCACTGTTTGGACAAAAACCCTAATCCAGGGGTTTGCACCCTATTTAAACGACCTTATGCAGCCTCCTTTCCCCCTTTATGCTCCCAAACACTTCTCATAGCAAACCCTAGCCGTTTTTTGCGAAGATATAAGGCTTTTTGAGTGATTCTTGTGAATTTTGACCTCAAGTGAGAAGGAAGAGCATTGAAGGATCAAGAGGGGACTGAAGGATTCGAGTTTGGTACATCATTTGCAGTATTTGGAAGGTATAAAGTCTGAACCTTGCTCATTCATTTGTTAGATACCTCTTTGAGGTGATTTAGGGCTTTTATAAGCCAGTTTTGGTGGCCAACCATGTTTGCAAACATGGTTGGGGGTTTGGGCTTCTGTATCATGTCATTTTATGAGTCACAAGTCAGCTCTAGGTTGCTTTTTGCACCATGGAAGGCCCCATGCAACAAAAGAACCATTTTAGAGCCTTTTAAGCTCTAATGTCCCATGCATGCACGTTAAGTTTGTAACTTTACGTGCTAGATCGGGTTTAAGGGCCTGGGTCTATCATTTAGTTAAGTGTTGTACATCAAAAATCGAAGTTCTTAGTAAGGGATGTGATAGACTCGGCGAGTCTATTCCTGGACTCGGCGAGTCCAAGGGTTTTGATCCCATATTAGTGAGGGTCATAAGGACCGGTTGAGTTTGGAAGGGTTTTAGGAGTCCCGAGGAGTGACCCAACGTTATGGACTAAGCAAAGTGTTCTGGGAATTCATGGTACTCGGCGAGTGCATGAACGGACTCGGCGAGTCCAAGACAATGTTCATGGTACTCAGCGATTTGTTCATCAACTCGGCGAGTCGAGGACATAACGTGTTCATAGGATGAACAGTAACTCAACGAGTCGTTCATACAACTCGGCGAGTCAAGACAGGACATAAGTATCAGTTGCTGATGAACTCGACGAATTGTTCATACAACTCGGCGAGTCGGATGTGGATTCAGTCGACGTTCATTTAAAAGGAAAACTCGTCGAGTCGTCGCCTAACTCGACGAGTAGAGACGGGTATCAGATCTGATGCACTACTAGAAAAAAGGCCTTTTACGACGCTCATTGTGCGTCGTAAAAAGCTCAGACGACGCGCAAATGCGTGTCAAAGAAGGCCCTGTCATAAAGAGAGACGACGCGCTTTTGCGCGTCGTCTATAGACGACGCGCATTTACGATGCGCATTTATGACGCGCGTTTACGACGCACGGTTATCACACGCAATGCGTATCAAGGAAGGCCCTGTCATAAAGGAAGACGACACACATTTGCGTGTCGTAACCTTACGACGCGCATGTTTGTGACACGCAATGCGTATCAAGAAAGCCCCTGTCAAGAAAGGCCATGTCATAAATGAAGATGACACACATTTTTGCGTATCATAATTTTAAATGTTCTAAAAAATATATTTATATATTTATTAATTCTATGGGGTCCAGCGTTATGTATGATTAGCATACACTAGTGCTATAGGGCTGGTGGAAGTTTCATGGATGGGTGGGTTGTCAGAGGCCAGGAGGCCAGTAATGAGATAATTAGCATTCTTCTAGGATTGAGAATTGAATGCTCGCCATGTTGTGTATTCATTTAGGGAATTATGGTGATACTTGAGACAAATATGGGTAGGTGTGGAAGGTAGTAGGGGCCCATATTACTGAAAGCACAAGACCCATACGCATAGCAAGGAAGTCACAACCCCTAGGGTTTAGTCGGGAGTTGGTTTCCAGTTATTTTTGTGGATTATCTGATATCTTGTGGGATGTTTCAGCATGGTGATGACGAGACGCTTTGTGACTGGATCCGGTTAACGATCAGGATAAGGAGACGGAGGCCAGGAGGGGCCGACAGCATTTGAGCCCGTGGTGCAGATGGGTACTGAGGAGTTGGATGCCAGGATTCAGGAGATCCTGCATGACGAGGTTGCTGCTGCGTTATGGGCGAAGTTGCCAGAGATGTTCGGGTCTATTAAGACCGCCATGGTCGAGTACTTTGACGAGCAATACGCAGTCCTTGCGGAGACGGCTGCCACTGCAGCTGCATCAGCTGTAACAGCGACAGGGGGAGGAGGAGGAGCCACTCGGGGCTTCCAGTACAGGGACTTCGATAACACGAATCCCCTAATTTTGATGGGACACAGGACCCCATCAAGGCGATGAAGTGGATTTCAGATGTGGAGGGGTATTTCTTTACCTGCTCGTGTCTTACTGACCAAAAGGTCAGGTGTGCTCTGAACCTATTAAGCTCCGGGATCAACTACTGGTGGATATTGGCGACTGGGTTCTACACTGATGATCAGAGAGCCGATATTACTTGGGAGCAGTTTAGGGATATGTTCCACGCCCGATACATTCCATGGGTTGAGCGGGAATGGCTGTCACAGAAGTTTTTGAGTTTGAGACAGGAGGGGGAGTCGGTGATGGAGATCACCCACATGTTCACAGAGAGGGTGATGTTCTGCTCGGAGTTTGCTTCTAAGCAGGCTCAGATGACCCATTATCTGAGCATGCTCAGGACTGAAATCCGTCAGTTTGT
Organism: Lactuca sativa; assembly: GCF_002870075.4. Taxonomy (NCBI): domain Eukaryota; kingdom Viridiplantae; phylum Streptophyta; class Magnoliopsida; order Asterales; family Asteraceae; genus Lactuca; species Lactuca sativa. Next base: position 192,268,756 of record NC_056629.2, read on the forward strand.
GTTAACTCTGCAATGTGATACTCTTTTGGAGTTGCAGGAGGCCGCTAGGTGGCGTGAGTTGGATATTCAACTGCAGCTGAGGGAGCAGCGGCAAGCCCCGGCGCAGTCGCAGCCGGCGCCTAATCGGTCTATGACCGCTGATGCTCGGATCGTGGGCCAGCAAAGCCACACTTGTGGAAAGTGCGGCAAGAGTCATCCCGGAGTTTGTCGGATGGGTAATGGGTGCCGTAAGTGTGGCAAGGAGGGAAATTGTGCTTGGGATTGTCGCCAAACAGCCCCTGCAATGGATACGAGGCTATGCTATTACTATCATCAAGTTTTTCATGTGAAAACCAACTGTCCACAGCTCGCAGCCAGGGTGGTGCAGGCTCTAGCACCAGCTATAGTGAGGATAGCGGATGGGAGGCCAGTCAAGGCAGAGCCTCCAAAGACTCAAGGGTGTGCTTTCCGGTTGACCGCAGAGGAGGCCAGGGCAGCACCAGATGTAGTTGTTGGTATGTTTCTCTCTTTTATTTTAATTATTATGACTGTATTATGCTTATCTGTTGTACCTGCGATTAGGTACGTTTTTAGTGAACTCTTTGCCTGCCTTGGTTTTATTTGACTCAGGGGTGAGTCGGTCTTTCGTATCCCTGTCATTCAGTAGGGAGTTCAGTGTGCCAATGGGCGAGTTAGAGTGTCTGCTGCGAGTCTCTATCGCCAACGAACACATGGTTTCTGCTTCTTCCGTTTATCGAGGGTGTGAGTTGCGTATTTTCGGGGTGTCCTTTTCGATAGATTTGATTCTGATTACTATGGGGGGTGTGTGTGATTGTAGGCAAGGATTGGCTCATTCGGTTCGGTGTTATGATTGACTGTGAGGGACAATGAGTGGTAGTTCGAACCCCAAGTGGGGGAGAACTGGTGGTATATGGTGAGGGCACCAGAGCGGGATTAGGGTTTTGTTCAGCCGCCAGGGCTCGACAGTGTATTCAGCACGGTTGTGCGGGTTATCTAGCGTTTGTGGTGGATACGCGGGTCAGGGATCAGATTTAAGTTTCAGAGGTTCCAGTGGTTAGGGAGTTTGCTGACGTGTTCCTGGAGGAGTTGCCAGGGATACCTTCGGTGTAGCACCTGGTTCTTGGTATTTATTCTGTTACTAAATCTTCATTTATTTTTTGCATTTTTGGCCTTGGACTCGGCGAGTTGAAGGACTGACTCACCGAGTAGTAGCGGGATGAAGCGCGGGGTTTAAGTTGCGGACTCGGCGAGTAACCGCTGTTTCGACAAAAACCCTAATCCAGGGGTTTGCACCCTATTTAAACGACCTTATGCAGCCTCCTTTCCCCCTTTATGCTCCCAAACACTCCTCATAGCAAACCCTAGCCATTTTTTGAGAAGATCTAAGGCTTTTTGAGTGATTCTTGTGAATTTTGACCACAAGTGAGAAGGAAGAGCATTGAAGGATCAAGAGGGGACTGAAGGATTCGAGTTTGGTTCATCATTTGCAGTATTTGGAAGGTATAAAGTCTGAACCTTGCTCATTCATTTGTTAGATCCCTCTTTGAAGTGATTTAGGGCTTTTATAAGCCATTTTTGGTGGCCAACCATGTTTGCAAACATGGTTGGGGGTTTGGGCTTCTGTATCATGTCATTTTATGAGTCACAAATCAGATCTAGGTTGCTTTTTGCACCATGGAAGGCCCCATGCAACAAAAGAACCATTTTAGAGCCTTATAAGCTTTAATGTCCCATGCATGCACGTGAAGTTTGTAAATTTACGTGCTAGATCGGGTTTAGGGGCCTGGATCTATCATTTGGTTAAGTGTTGTACATCAAAAATCGAAGTTCTGAGTAAGGGATGTGATAGACTCGGCGAGTCTATTCCTGGACTCGGCGAGTCCAAGGGTTTTGATGCCATATTAGTGAGGGTCATAAGGACCGGTTGAGTTTGGAAGGGTTTTAGGTGTCCCAAGGAGTGACCCAACGTTATGGACTAAGCAAAGTCTTCTGGGAATTCATGGTACTCGGCGAGTGCATGAACGGACTCGGCGAGTCCAAGACAATCTTCATGGTACTCAGCGAGTTGTTCATCAACTCGGCGAGTCGAGGACATAGCGTGTTCATAGGATGAACAGTAACTCGACGAGTCGTTCATACAACTCGGCGAGTCAAGACAGGACGTAAGTATCAGTTGATGATGAACTCGACGAATTGTTCATAAAACTCGGCGAGTCGGATGTGGATTCAGTCGACGTTCATTTAAAAGGAAAACTCGTTGAGTCATCGCCTAACTCGACGAGTAGAGACGGGTATCAGCTTTGATGCACTACTAGTAAAAAGGCCTTTTACGACGCTCATTGTGCGTCGTAAAACGCTCAGACGACGTGCAAATGCGTGTCAAGGAAGGCCCTGTCATAAAGAGAGACGACGCGCATTTACGATGCGCATTTATGACGCGCATTTACGATGCACGGTTATGACACACAATGCGTATCAAGGAAGGCCCTGTCATAAAGGAAGATGACACGCATTTGCGTGTCGTAACCTTACGACGCGCATGTTTATGACACGCAATGCGTATCAAGAAAGCCCCTGTCAAGAAAGGCCTTGTCATAAATGAAGATGACACACATTTTTGCGTATCATAATTTTAAATGTTCTAAAAAATATATTTATATATTTATTATTTCTATGGGGTCCAGCGTTATGTATCATTAGCATACACTAGTGCTGTAGGGCTGGTGGAAGTTTCATGGATGGGTGGGTTGTGAGAGGCCAGGAGGCCAGTAATGAGATAATTAGCATTCCTCTAGGATTGAGAATTGAGTGCTCGCCATGTTGTGTATTCAGTTAGGGCATTATGGTGATACTTGAGACAAATATGGGTAGGTGTGGAAGGTAGTAGGGGCCCATACTACTGAAAGCACAAGACCCATACGCATAGCAAGGAACTCACAACCCCTAGGGTTTAGTTGGGAGTTGGTTTCCAGTTATTTTTGTGGATTATCTCATATCTTTTGGGATGTTTCAGTATGGTGATGACGAGACGCTTTGTGACTAGATCCGGTTCACGATCAGGATCAGGAGACGGAGGCCAGGAGGGGCCGACAGCATTTGAGCCCGTGGTGCAGATGGGTACTGAGGAGTTGGATGCCAGGATTCAGAAGATCCTGCATGACGAGGTTGTTGCTGCATTATGGGCGCAATTGCCAGAGATGTTCGGGTCTATTAAGACCGCCATGGTCGAGTACTTTGACGAGCAATACGCAGTCCTTGCGGAGACGGCTGCCACTGCAGCTGCATCAGCTGTAACAGCGGCAGGGGGAGGAGGGGGAGCCACTCGGGGCTTCCAGTACAGGGACTTCGATAACACGAATCCCCTAATTTTGATGGGACACAGGACCCCATCAAGGCGATGAGGTGGATTTCAGATGTGGAGGGGTATTTCTTTACCTGCTCGTATCTTACTGACCAAAAGGTCAGGTGTGCTCTGAACCTATTAAGGTTCGGGGCCAACTACTGGTGGATATTGGCGACTGGGTTCTACACTGATGATCAGAAAGCCGATATTACTTGGGAGCAGTTTAGGGATATGTTCCACGCCCGATACATTCCATGGGTTGAGCGGGAATGGCTGTCGTAGAAGTTTTTGAGTTTGAGACAGGAGGGAGAGTCGGTGACGGAGATCACCCACATGTTCACAGAGAGGGTGATGTTCTGCTCGGAGTTTGCTTCTAAGCAGGCTCAGATGACCCATTATCTGAGCATGCTCAAGACTGAAATCCGTCAGCTTGTGTTTACTCTGCAATGTGATACTCTTTTGGAGTTGCAGGAGGCCGCTAGGTGGCGTGAGTTGGAGATTCAACTGCAGCTGAGGGAGCAGCGGCAGACCCCGGCGCAGTCGCAGCCGGCGCCTAATCGGTCTATGACCGCTGATGCTAGGATCGGGCGCCAGCAGAGCCACACTTGCGGAAAGAGCGGCAAGAGTCATCCCGGAGTTTGTCGGACGGGTAGTGGGTGCCATAAGTGTGGCAAGGAGGGAAACTATGCTTGGGATTGTCGCCAAACAGCCCCTGCAATGGATATGAGGCTATGCTATTACTATCATCAAGTTTTTCATGTGAAAACCAACTGTCCACAGCTCGCAGCCAGGGTGGTGCAGGCTTTAGCACCAGCTACAGTGAGGATACCGGATGGGAGGCCAGTCAAGGCAGAGCCTCCAAAGACTCAAGGGCGTGCTTTCCGGTTGACCGCAGAGGAGGCCAGGGCAGCACCAGATGTAGTTGCTGGTATGTTTCTCTCTTTTATTTTAATTATTATGACTGTATTATGCTTATTTGTTGTACCTGCGATTAGGTACGTTTTTAGTGAACTCTTTGCCTGCCTTGGTTTTATTTGACTCAGGGGTGAGTCGGTCTTTCGTATCCCTGTCTTTCAGTAGGGAGTTAAGTGTGGCAATGGGCGAGTTAGAGTGTCTGTTGCGAGTCTCTATCGCCAACGAACACATGGTTTCTGCTTCTTCGGTTTATCGAGGGTGTGAGTTGCGTATTTTCGGGGTGTCCTTTTCGATATATTCGATTCTGATTACCATGGGGTGTGTGTGTGATTGTAGGCATAGATTGGCTCAGTCGGTTCGGTGTTATGATTGACTGTGAGGGACAATGAGTGGTAGTTCGAACCCCAAGTGGGGGAGAACTGGTGGTATATGGTGAGGGCACAAGAGTGGGATTAAGGTTTTGTTCAGCCGCCAGGGCTCGACAGTGTATTCAGCACGGTTGTGCGGGTTATCTAGCGTTTGTGGTGGATACACGGGTCAGGGATCAGATTTAAGTTTCAGAGGTTCCAGTGGTTAGGGAGTTTGCTGACGTGTTCCCGGAGGAGTTGCCAGGGATACCTTCGGTGTAGCACCTGGTTCTTGGTATTTATTCTGTTATTAAATCTTCATTTATTTTTGCATTTTTGGCCTTGGACTCGGCAAGTCGAAGGACTGACTCACCGAGTAGAAGCGGGATGAAGCGCGGGGTTTAAGTTGCGGACTCGGCGAGTAACCGTTGTTTCGACAAAAACCCTAATCCAGGGGTTTGCACCCTATTTAAACGACCTTATGCAGCCTCCTTTCCCCCTTTATGCTCCCAAACACTCCTCATAGCAAACCCTAGCCATTTTTTGAGAAGATCTAAGGCTTTTTGAGTGATTCTTGTGAATTTTGACCTCAAGTGAGAAGGAAGAGCATTGAAGGATCAAGAGGGGACTGAAGGATTCGAGTTTGGTTCATCATTTGCAGTATTTGGAAGGTATAAAGTCTGAACCTTGCTCATTCATTTGTTAGATCCCTCTTTGAAGTGATTTAGGGCTTTTATAAGCCATTTTTGGTGGCCAACCATGTTTGCAAACATGGTTGGGGGTTTGGGCTTCTGTATCATGTCATTTTATGAGTCACAAGTCAGATCTAGGTTGCTTTTTGCACCATGGAAGGCCCCATGCAACAAAAGAACCATTTTAGAGCCTTTTAAGCTTTAATATCCCATGCATGCACGTAAAGTTTGTAAATTTACGTGCTAGATCGGGTTTAGGGGCCTGGATCTATCATTTGGTTAAGTGTTGTACATCAAAAATCGAAGTTCTGAGTAACGGATGTGATAGACTCGGCGAGTCTATTCCTGGACTCGGCGAGTCCAAGGGTTTTGATGCCATATTAGTGAGGGTCATAAGGACCGGTTGAGTTTGGAAGGGTTTTAGGAGTCCCAGGGAGTGACCCAACGTTATGGACTAAGCAAAGTGTTCTAGGAATTCATGGTACTCGGCGAGTGCATGAACAGACTCGGCGAGTCCAAGACAATCTTCATGGTACTCAGCGATTTGTTCATCAACTCGGCGAGTCGAGGACATAGCGTGTTCATAGGATGAATAGTAACTCGACGAGTCGTTCATACAACTCGGCGAGTCAAGACAGGACATAAGTATCAGTTGATGATGAACTCGACGAATTGTTCATACAACTTGGCGAGTCGGATGTGGATTCAGTCGACGTTCATTTAAAAGGAAAACTCGTCGAGTCATCGCCTAACTCGACGAGTAGAGACGGGTATCAGGTCTGATGCACTACTAGAAAAAATGCCTTTTACGACGCTCATTGTGCGTCGTAAAACGCTCAGACGACGTGCAAATGAGTGTCAAGGAAGGCCCTGTCATAAAGAGAGACGACGCGCATTGACGATGCGTATTTATGACGCGCATTTACGATGCGTGGTTATGACATGCAATGCGTATCAAGGAAGGCCCTCTCATAAAGGAAGACGACACACATTTGCGTGTCGTAACCTTACGACGCGCGTGTTTATGACACGCAATGCGTATAAAGAAAGCCCCTGTCAAGAAAGGCCATGTCATAAATGAAGATGACACACATTTTTGCGTATCATAATTTTAAATGTTCTAAAAAATATATTTATATATTTATTAATTCTATGGGGTCCAGCGTTATGTATGATTAGCATACACTAGTGCTGTAGGGCTGGTGGAAGTTTCATGGATGGGTGGGTTGTGAAAGGCCAGGAGGCCAGTAATGAGATAATTAGCATTCCTCTAGGATTGAGAATTGAGTGCTCGCCATGTTGTGTATTCAGTTAGGGCATTATGGTGATACTTGAGACAAATATGGGTAGGTGTGGAAGGTAGTAGGGGCCCATACTATTGAAAGCACAAGACCCATACGCATAGCAAGGAAGTCACAACCCCTAGGGTTTAGTTGGGAGTTGGTTTCCAGTTATTTTTATGGATTATCTGATATCTTGTGGGATGTTTCAGTATGGTGATGACGAGACGCTTTGTGACTGGATCCGGTTCACGATCTGGATCAGGAGACGGAGGCCAGGAGGGGCCGACAGCATTTGAGCCCGTGGTGCAGATGGGTACTGAGGAGTTGGATGCCAGGATTCAGAAGATCCTGCGTGACGAGGTTGCTGCTGCGTTATGGGCGCAGTTGCCAGAGATGTTCGGGTCTATTAAGACCGCCATGGTCGAGTACTTTGACGAGCAATACGCAGTCCTTGCGGAGACGGCTGCCACTACAGCTGCATCAGCTGTAACAGCGACAGGGGGAGGAGGAGGAGCCACTCGGGGAATCCAGTATAGGGACTTCGATAACACGGATCCCCTAATTTTGATGGGACACAGGACCCCATCAAGGCGATGAAGTCGATTTCAGATGTGGAGGGGTATTTCTTTACCTGCTCGTGTCTTACTGACCAAAAGGTCAGGTGTGCTCTGAACCTATTAAGGTCCGGGGCCAACTACTGGTGGATATTGGCGACTGGGTTCTACACTGATGATCAGAGAGCCGATATTACTTGGGAGCAGTTTAGGGATATGTTCCACGCCCGATACATTCCATGGGTTGAGCGGGAATGGCTGTCGCAGAAGTTTTTGAGTTTGAGACAGGAGGGGGAGTCGGTGACGGAGATTACCCACATGTTCACAGAGAGGGTGATGTTCTGCTTGGAGTTTGCTTCTAAGCAGGCTCAGATGACCCATTATCTGAGCATGCTCAAGACTGAAATCCGTCAGTTTGTGTTTACTCTGCAATGTGATACTCTTTTGGAGTTGCAGGAGGCCGCTAGGTGGCGTGAGTTGGAGATTCAACTGCAGCTGAAGGAGCAGCGGCAGGCCCCGGCGCAGTCGCAGTCGGCGCCTAATCGGTGTATGACCGCTGATGCTAGGATCGGGGGCCAGCAAAGCCACACTTGTGGAAAGTGCGGCAAGAGTCATCCCGGAGTTTGTCGGACGGGTAATGGGTGCCATAAGTGTGGCAAGGAGGGAAACTGTGCTTGGGATTGTCGCCAAACAGCCCCTGCAATGGATATGAGGCTATGCTATTACTATCATCAAGTTTTTCATGTGAAAACCAACTGAACACAACTCGCAGCCAAGGTGGTGCAGGCTCTAGCACCAGCTACAGTTAGGATACCGGATGGGAGGCCAGTCAAGGCAGAGCCTCCAAAGACTCAAGGGTGTGCTTTCCGGTTGACCGCAGAGGAGGCCAGGGCAGCACCAGATATAGTTGCTGGTATGTTCCTCTCTTTTATTTTAATTATTATGACTGTATTATGCTTATCTGTTGTACCTGCGATTAGGTACGTTTTTAGTGAACTCTTTGCCTGCCTTTGTTTTATTTGACTCAGGGGTGAGTCGGTCTTTCGTATCCCTGTCATTCAGTAGGGAGTTCAGTGTGCCAATGGGCGAGTTAGAGTGTCTGTTGCGAGTCTCTATCGCCAACGAACACATGGTTTCTGCTTCTTCGGTTTATCGAGGGTGTGAGTTGCGTATTTTCGGGGTGTCCTTTTCGATAGATTTGATTCTAATTACCATGGGGGGTGTGTGTGATTGTAGGCATGGATTGGCTCAGTCGGTTCGGAGTTATGATTGACTGTGAGGGACAATGAGTGGTAGTTCGAACCCCAAGTGGGGGAGAACTGGTGGTATATGGTGAGGGCACCAGAGTGGGATTAGGGTTTTGTTCAGCCGCCAGGGCTCGACAGTGTATTCAGCACGGTTGTGCGGGTTATCTAGCGTTTGTGGTGGAGACGCGGGTCAGGGATCAGATTTAAGTTTCAGAGGTTCCAGTGGTTAGGGAGTTTGCTGACGTGTTCCCGGAGGAGTTGCCAGGGATACCTTCGGTGTAGCACCTGGTTCTTGGTATTTATTCTGTTATTAAATCTTCATTTATTTTTGCATTTTTGGCCTTGGACTCGGCAAGTCGAAGGACTGACTCACCGAGTAGAAGCGGGATGAAGCGCGGGGTTTAAGTTGCGGACTCGGCGAGTAACCGTTGTTTCGACAAAAACCCTAATCCAGGGGTTTGCACCCTATTTAAACGACCTTATGCAGCCTCCTTTCCCCCTTTATGCTCCCAAACACTCCTCATAGCAAACCCTAGCCATTTTTTGAGAAGATCTAAGGCTTTTTGAGTGATTCTTGTGAATTTTGACCTCAAGTGAGAAGGAAGAGCATTGAAGGATCAACAGGGGACTGAAGGATTCGAGTTTGGTTCATCATTTGCAGTATTTGGAAGGTATAAAGTCTGAACCTTGCTCATTCATTTGTTAGATCCCTCTTTGAAGTGATTTAGGGCTTTTATAAGCCATTTTTCGTGGCCAACCATGTTTGCAAACATGGTTGGGGGTTTGGGCTTCTGTATCATGTCATTTTATGAGTCACAAGTCAGATCTAGGATGCTTTTTGCACCATGGAAGGCCCCATGCAACAAAAGAACCATTTTAGAGCCTTTTAAGCTTTAATGTCCCATGCATGCACGTAAAGTTTGTAAATTCACGTGCTAGATCCGGTTTAGGGGCCTGGATCTATCATTTGGTTAAGTGTTGTACATCAAAAATCGAAGTTCTGAGTAAGGGATGTGATAGACTCGGCGAGTCTATTCCTGGACTCGGCGAGTTTAAGGGTTTTGATGCCATATTAGTGAGGGTCATAAGGACCGGTTGAGTTTAGAAGGGTTTTAGGAGTCCCAGGGAGTGACCCAACGTTATGGACTAAGCAAAGTTTTCTGGGAATTCATGGTACTCGGCGAGTGCATGAACGGACTCGGCGAGTCCAAGACAATCTTCATGGTACTCAGCGAGTTGTTCATCAACTCGGCGAGTCGAGGACATAGCGTGTTCATAGGATGAACAGTAACTCGACGAGTCGTTCATACAACTCGGCGAGTCAAGACAGGACATAAGTATCAGTTGATGATGAACTCGACGAATTGTTCATACAACTCGGCGAGTCGGATGTGGATTCAGTCGACGTTCATTTAAAAGGAAAACTCGTTGAGTCATCGCCTAACTCGACGAGTAGAGACGGGTATCAGGTTTGATGCACTACTAGAAAAGAGGCCTTTTACGACGCTCATTGTGCGTCGTAAAACGCTCAGACGACGTGCAAATGCGTGTCAAGGAAGGCCCTGTCATAAAGAGAGACGACGCGCATTTACGATGCGCATTTATGATGCGCATTTATGATGCGCATTTACGATGCACGGTTATGACACACAATGCGTATCAAGGAAGGCCCTGTCATAAAGGAAGACGACACGCATTTGCGTGTCGTAACCTTACGACGCGCGTGTTTATGACACGCAATGCGTATCAAGAAAGCCCCTGTCAAGAAAGGCCATGTCATAAATGAAGATGACACACATTTTTGCGTATCATAATTTTAAATGTTCTAAAAAATATATTTATATATTTATTAATTCTATGGGGTCCAGCGTTATGTATGATTAGCATACACTAGTGCTGTAGGGCTGGTGGAAGTTTCATGGATGGGTGGGTTGTCAGAGGCCAGGAGGCCAGTAATGAGATAATTAGCATTCCTCTAGGATTGAGAATTGAGTGCTCGCCATGTTGTGTATTCAGTTAGGGCATTATGGTGATACTTGAGACAAATATGGGTAGGTGTGGAAGGTAGTAGGGGCCCATACTACTGAAAGCACAAGACCCATACGCATAGCAAGGAACCCACAACCCCTAGGGTTTAGTTGGGAGTTGGTTTCCAGTTATTTTTGTGGATTATCTGATATCTTTTGGGATGTTTCAGTATGGTGATGACGAGACGCTTTGTGACTGGATCCGGTTCACGATCAGGATCAGGAGACGGAGGCCAGGAGGGGCCGACAGCAGTTGAGCCCGTGGTGCAGATGGGTACTGAGGAGTTGGATGCCAGGATTCAGAAGATCCTGCATGACGAGGTTGCTGCTGCGTTATGGGCGCAGTTGCCAGAGATGTTCGGGTCTATTAAGACCGCCATGGTCGAGTACTTTGACGAGCAATACGCAGTCCTTGCGGAGACGGCTGCCACTGCAGCTGCATCAGCTGTAACAGCGACAGGGGGAGGAGGAGGAGCCACTCGGGGCTTCCAGTACAGGGACTTCGATAACACGAATCCCCTAATTTTGATGGGACACAGGACCCCATCAAGGCGATGAGGTGGATTTCAGATGTGGAGGGGTATTTCTTTACCTGCTCGTATCTTACTGACCAAAAGGTCAGGTGTGCTCTGAACCTATTAAGGTCCGGGGCCAACTACTGGTGGATATTGGCGACTGGGTTCTACACTGATGATCAGAAAGCCGATATTACTTGGGAGCAGTTTAGGGATATGTTCCACGCCCGATACATTCCATGTGTTGAGCGGGAATGGCTGTCGCAGAAGTTTTTGAGTTTGAGACAGGAGGGAGAGTCGATGACGGAGATCACCCACATGTTCACAGAGAGGGTGATGTTCTGCTCGGAGTTTGCTTCTAAGCAGGCTCAGATGACCCATTATCTGAGCATGCTCAAGACTGAAATCCGTCAGTTTGTGTTTACTCTGCAATGTGATACTCTTTTGGAGTTGCAGGAGGCCGCTAGGTGGCGTGAGTTGGAGATTCAACTGCAGCTGAGGGAGCAGCGGCAGACCCCGGCGCAGTCGCAGCCGGCGCCTAATCGGTCTATGACCGCTGATGCTAGGATCGGGGGCCAGCAGAACCACACTTGCGGAAAGAGCGGCAAGAGTCATCCCGGAGTTTGTCGGACGGGTAGTGGGTGCCATAAGTGTGGCAAGGAGGGAAACTGTGCTTGGGATTGTCGCCAAACAGCCCCTGCAATGGATATGAGGCTATGCTATTACTATCATCAAGTTTTTCATGTGAAAACCAACTGTCCACAGCTCGTAGCCAGGGTGGTGCAGGCTTTAGCACCAGCTACAGTGAGGATACCGGATACGAGGCCAGTCAAGGCAGAGCCTCCAAAGACTCAAGGGCGTGCTTTCCGGTTGACCGCAGAGGAGGCCAGGGCAGCACCAGATGTAGTTGCTGGTATGTTTCTCTCTTTTATTTTAATTATTCTGACTGTATTATGCTTATTTGTTGTACCTGCGATTATGTACGTTTTTAGTGAACTCTTTGCCTGCCTTGGTTTTATTTGACTCAGGGGTGAGTCGGTCTTTCGTATCCCTGTCATTCAGTAGGGAGTTCAGTGTGCCAATGGGCGAGTTAGAGTGTCTGTTGCGAGTCTCTATCGCCAACGAACACATGGTTTCTGCTTCTTCGGTTTATCGAGGGTGTGAGTTGCGTATTTTCGGGGTGTCCTTTTCGATAGATTTGATTCTGATTACCATGGGGGGTGTGTGTGATTGTAGGCATGGATTGGCTCAGTCGGTTCGGTGTTATGATTGACTGTGAGGGACAATGAGTGGTAGTTCGAACCCCAAGTGGAGGAGAACTGGTGGTATATGGTGAGGGCACCAGAGTGGGATTAAGGTTTTGTTCAGCCGCCAGGGCTCGACAGTGTATTCAGCACGGTTGTGCGGGTTATCTAGCGTTTGTGCTGGATACACGGGTCAGGGATCAGATTTAAGTTTCAGAGGTTCCAGTGGTTAGGGAGTTTGCTGACGTATTCCCGGAGGAGTTGCCAGGGATACCTTCAGTGTAGCACCTGGTTCTTGGTATTTATTCTGTTATTAAATCTTCATTTATTTTTGCATTTTTGGCCTTGGACTCGGCAAGTCGAAGGACTGACTCACCGAGTAGAAGCGGGATGAAGCGCAGGGTTTAAGTTGCGGACTCGGCGAGTAACCGCTGTTTCGACAAAAACCCTAATCCAGGGGTTTGCACCCTATTTAAACGACCTTATGCAACCTTCCTTTCCCCCTTTATGCTCCCAAACACTCCTCATAGCAAACCCTAGCCATTTTTTGAGAAGATCTAAGGCTTTTTGAGTGATTCTTGTGAATTTTGACCTCAAGTGAGAAGGAAGAGCATTGAAGGATCAAGAGGGGACTGAAGGATTCGAGTTTGGTTCATCATTTGCAGTATTTGGAAGGTATAAAGTCTGAACCTTGCTCATTCATTTGTTAGATCCCTCTTTGAAGTGATTTAGGGCTTTTATAAGCCATTTTTGGTGGCCAACCATGTTTGCAAACATGGTTGGGGGTTTGGGCTTCTGTATCATGTCATTTTATGAGTCACAAGTCAGATCTAGGTTGCTTTTTGCACCATGGAAGGCCCCATGCAACAAAAGAACCATTTTAGAGCCTTTTAAGCTTTAATATCCCATGCATGCACGTAAAGTTTGTAAATTTACGTGCTAGATCGGGTTTAGGGGCCTGGATCTATCATTTGGTTAAGTGTTGTACATCAAAAATCGAAGTTCTGAGTAAGGGATGTGATAGACTCGGCGAGTCTATTCCTGGACTCGGCGAGTCCAAGGGTTTTGATGCCATATTGGTGAGGGTCATAAGGACCGGTTGAGTTTGGAAGGGTTTTAGGTGTCCCAGGGAGTGACCCAACGTTATGGACTAAGCAAAGTGTTCTTGGAATTCATGGTACTCGGCGAGTGCATGAACGGACTCGGCGAGTCCAAGACAATCTTCATGGTACTCAGCGAGTTGTTCATCAACTCGGCGAGTCGAGGACATAGCGTGTTCATAGGATGAACAGTAACTCGACGAGTCGTTCATACAACTCGGCGAGTCAAGACAGGACATAAGTATCAGTTGATGATGAACTCGACGAATTGTTCATACAACTCGGCGAGTCGGATGTGGATTCAGTCGACGTTCATTTAAAAGGAAAACTCGTTGAGTCATCGCCTAACTCGACGAGTAGAGACGGGTATCAGGTTTGATGCACTACTAGAAAAAAGGCCTTTTACGACGCTCATTGTGCGTCGTAAAAAGCTCAGACGACGAGCAAATGCGTGTCAAGGAAGGCCCTGTCATAAAGAGAGACGACACGCATTTACGATGCGCATTTATGACGCGCATTTACGATGCGCGGTTATGACACACAATGCGTATCAAGGAAGGACCTGTCATAAAGGAAGACGACACGCATTTGCGTGTCGTAACCTTACGACGCGCGTGTTTATGACACGCAATGCGTATCAAGAAAGCCCCTGTCAAGAAAGGCCATGTCATAAATGAAGATGAGACACATTTTTGCGTATCATAATTTTAAATGTTCTAAAAAATATATTTATATATTTATTAATTCTATGGGGTCCAGCGTTATGTATGATTAGCATACACTAGTGCTGTAGGGCTGGTGGAAGTTTCATGGATGGGTGGGTTGTGAAAGGCCAGGAGGCCAGTAATGAGATAATTAGCATTCCTCTAGGATTGAGAATTGAGTGCTCGCCATGTTGTGTATTAAGTTAGGGCATTATGGTGATACTTGAGACAAATATGGGTAGGTGTGGAAGGTAGTAGGGGCCCATACTACTGAAAGCACAAGACCCATACGCATAGCAAGGAAGTCACAACCCCTAGGGTTTAGTTGGGAGTTGGTTTCCAGTTATTTTTGTGGATTATCTGATATCTTGTGGGATGTTTCAGTATGGTGATGACGAGACGCTTTGTGACTGGATCCGGTTCACGATCTGGATCAGGAGACGGAGGCCAGGAGGGGCCGACAGCATTTGAGCCCGTGGTGCAGATGGGTACTGAGGAGTTGGATGCCTGGATTCAGAAGATCTTGCATGACGAGGTTGCTGCTGCGTTATGGGCGCAGTTGCCAGAGATGTTCGGGTCTATTAAGACCGCCATGGTCGAGTACTTTGACGAGCAATACGCAGTCCTTGCGGAGACGGCTGCCACTGCAGCTGCATCAGCTGTAACAGCGACAGGGGGAGGAGGAGGAGCCACTCGGGGATTCCAGTATAGGGACTTCGATAACACGAATCCCCTGATTTTGATGGGACACAGGACCCCATCAAGGCGATGAAGTGGATTTCAGATGTGGAGGGGTATTTCTTTACCTGCTCGTGTCTTACTGACCAAAAGGTCAGGTGTGCTCTGAACCTATTAAGGTCCGGGGCCAACTACTGGTGGATATTGGCGACTGGGTTCTACACTGATGATCAGAGAGCCGATATTACTTGGGAGCAGTTTAGGGATATGTTCCACGCCCGATACATTCCATGGGTTGAGCGGGAATGGTTGTCGCAGAAGTTTTTGAGTTTGAGACAGGAGGGGGAGTCGGTGACGGAGATCACCCACATGTTCACAGAGAGGGTGATGTTCTGCTCGGAGTTTGCTTCTAAGCAGGCTCAGATACCCATTATCTGAGCATGCTCAAGACTGAAATCCGTCAGTTTGTGTTTACTCTGCAATGTGATACTCTTTTGGAGTTGCAGGAGGCCGCTAGGTGGCGTGAGTTGGAGATTCAACTGCAGCTGAGGGAGCAGCGGCAGACCCCGGCGCAGTCGCAGCCGGCGCCTAATCGGTCTATGACCGTTGATGCTAGGATCGGGGGCCAGCAGAGCCACACTTGCGGAAAGAGCGGCAAGAGTCATCCCGGAGTTTGTCGGACGGCTAGTGGGTGCCATAAGTGTGGCAAGGAGGGAAACTGTGCTTGGGATTGTCGCCAAACAGCCCCTGGAATGGATATGAGGCTATGCTATTACTATCATCAAATTTTTCATGTGAAAACCAACTGTCCACAGCTCGCAGCCAGGGTGGTGCAGGCTTTAGCACCAGCTACAGTGAGGATACCGGGTGGGAGGCCAGTCAAGGCAGAGCCTCCAAAGACTCAAGGGCGTGCTTTCCGGTTGACCGCAGAGGAGGCCAGGGCAGCACCAGATGTAGTTGCTGGTATGTTTCTCTCTTTTATTTTAATTATTATGACTGTATTATGCTTATTTGTTGTACCTGCGATTAGGTACGTTTTTAGTGAACTCCTTTCCTGCCTTGGTTTTATTTGACTCAGGGGTGATTTGGTCTTTCGTATCCCTGTCATTCAGTAGGGAGTTCAGTGTGCCAATGGGCGAGTTACAGTGTCTGTTGCGACTCTCTATTGCCAACGAACACATGGTTTCTGCTTCTTCGGTTTATCAAGGGTGTGAGTTGCTTATTTTCGGGGTGTCCTTTTCGATAGATTTGATTCTGATTACCATGGGGGTGTGTGTGATTGTAGGCATGGATTGGCTCAGTGGGTTCGGTGTTATGATTGACTGTGAGGGATAATGAGTGGTAGTTCGAACCCCAAGTGGGGCAGAACTGGTGGTATATGGTGAGGGCACCAGAGTGGGATTAGGGTTTTGTTCAGCCGCCAGGGCTCGATAGTGTATTCAGCACGGTTGTGCGGGTTATCTAGCGTTTGTTGTGGATACGCGGGTCAGGGATCAGATTTAAGTTTCAGAGGTTCCAGTGGTTAGGGAGTTTGCTGACGTGTTCCCGGAGGAGTTGCTAGGGATACCTTCGGTGTAGCACCTGGTTCTTGGTATTTATTCTGTTATTAAATCTTCATTTATTTTTGCATTTTTGGCCTTGGACTCGCCGAGTCGAAGGACTGACTCACCGAGTAGAAGCGGTATGAAGCGCGGGGTTTAAGTTGCGGACTCGGCGAGTCGAGTCTCGGACTCGGCGAGTAACCGCTTTTTGGATAAAAACCCTAATCCAGGGGTTTGCACCCTATTTAAATGACCTTATGCAGCCTCCTTTCCCCCTTTATGCTCCCAAACACTCCTCATAGCAAACCCTAGCCGTTTTTTAGAAGATCTAAGGCTTTTTGAGTGATTCTTGTGAATTTTGACCTCAAGTGAGAAGGAAGAGCATTGAAGGATCAAGAGGGGACTGAAGGATTCGAGTTTGGTTCATCATTTGCAGTCTTTGGAAGGTATAAAGTCTGAACCTTGCTCATTCATTTGTTAGATCCCTCTTTGAGGTGATTTAGGGCTTTTATAAGCCATTTTTGGTGGCCAACCATGTTTGCAAACATGGTTGGGGGTTTGGGCTTCTGTATCATGTCATTTTATGAGTCACAAGTCAGATCTAGGTTGCTTTTTGCACCATGGAAGGCCCCATGCAACAAAAGAACCATTTTAGAGCCTTTTAAGCTCTAATGTCCCATGCATGCACGTAAAGTTTGTAACTTTACATGCTAGATCAGGTTTAGGGGCCTGGATCTATCATTTGGTTAAGTGTTGTACATCAAAAATCGAAGTTCTTAGTAAGGGATGTGATAGACTCGGCGAGTCTATTCCTGGACTCGGCGAGTCCAAGGGTTTTGATCCCATATCAGTGAGGGTCATAAGGACCAGTTGACTTTGGAAGGGTTTTAGGAGTCCCGGGGAGTGACCCAATGTTATGGACTAAGCAAAGTGTTCTGGGAATTCATGGTACTCGGCGAGTGCATGAACGGACTCGGCGAGTCCAAGAAAATCTTCATGGTACTCGGCGAGTTGTTCATCAACTCGGCGAGTCGAGGACATAACGTGTTCATAGGATGAAGAGTAACTCGACGAGTTGTTCATACAACTCGGCGAGTCAGGACAGGACATAAGTATCAGTTGATGATGAACTCGATGAATTGTTCATACAACTCGGCGAGTCGGATGTGGATTCAGTCGACGTTCATTTAAAAGGAAAACTCGTCGGGTGGTCGACTAACTCGACGAGTAGAGACGGGTATCAGGTCTGATGCACTACTAGAAAAAAGGCCTTTTACGACGCTCATTGTGCGTCGTAAAACGCTCAGACGACACGCAAATGCGTGTCAAGGAAGGCCCTGTCATAAAGAGAGACGACACGCTTTTGCGCGTCGTCTATAGATGATGCGCATTTACGATGCGCATTTATGACGCGCATTTACGACGCGCGGTTATGACACGCAATGCGTATCAAGGAAGGCCCTGTCATAAAGGAAGACGACACGCATTTGCTTGTCGTAACCTTACGACGCGTTTGTTTATGACACGGAAGGCGTATCAAGAAAGCCCCTGTCAAGAAAGGCCATGTCATAAATGAAGATGACACACATTTTTGCGTATCATAATTTTAAATGTTCTAAAAAATATATTTATATATTTATTAATTTTTAAATTAAATTTGCATTTAATGTCTCATAATAGAAATAAAATATCATATACAAAAAATACAATCCATTAGCATAAAATTTAATGTCATACAATTCTATTTTTTACAATATCTAAATTTGCATCTAATCTACTCTCTACATCAAATTCCAACTAAGTAAAGTTGCATCTTGTCTTTCATAATTCTTTAAGACTAATGCTCCAAACAGTTGTTATATGGATAAGAAGTTGTACATTGGCCCATCTCACTCAAGAATGACTTAGCCAAATTCAACTCCAAGTCTTTACTGCATCTTGCTGATAATGCTGCAAGATTTGAATCAAGTGGCTTCATATTCCTTTCTTCTACCAACTTTACCTGATGCACAAAATACACAGAAACAAAAAAACATTGTAGAGGAAGGGGTAATTTGGGAAAATGTGAGGGGTATCCTCTGCAAAACAAAACAAAAATTATCATTTGCAAGATTTGCTCTTTAGTATCCTCTGCAAAACAAAATAAAAAATATATATCAAAAAATTAAATTTTTTATAGTTTTATATTATAATTATGCCTAGAGTATTGCATACCTAAAGAACCATTTGTTAGCTCTACAACACTTTTTAAATCTGAACCAAGCGTTCATCACTAACACTAACACCTTTTGTAGTCCCTCGAACTACGCATAAAAGTTAGAAAAACTAAATATTCCAAAAATACCCCTAGGACTCTTTTTGTCCCAGAATCTGAATTAAACCACAAGTGATGCTTCGATTTCTCTGTTTCTTGCAACTTCAACATGAAGTGTTCTGAAGATCAACATTTGCTTGATTTGATGATTCAACATTAGTTGCCCGTGGACCTATTCCTATTAAAAAGATACATATGAGAATAAATATATTGTTGAATCTCAAATGTGATTTCTTGGATGTCTATTGATAACTTTGCCAATGCTTCAGAGTCGTATGTTAAGAGTGTTATTGTATGTTGTTAGTATTCAAAATTTCTCCACTATTACCATTGAAGAGGTAAGTTGTTGATGAGCCAAATGGGCTTCCTCCTGAGCAACCAAAAGCTCTTTGTATAGCTGCTACAAGATACCAATGAATTGATTAAAAAAAGAATAGCAACATATATATATATATATATATATATATATATATATATATATATATATATATATATATATATATATATATATATATATATATATAAAATTAAAAACGAAATCATCATAAAGTCATGAAGTCAAACCTTTTCCTACTTATTAATGACATCCTTATCTTTTTCTGTTTCCAAATCTACAACAGAATCCAAATTCTAAAAATTGAAGCCTTCTCCTTCCCCATCTCCGACACTGAGATCTACATTACAAAATGAACAAGTGGTTCACAAGACATTGAGATCAAACCTTTTGTAACAGGCATTGCTATGATTGAGTATTTTTTTATTTAATACAAAGTTGTAATAGAAAAAGAAATGAACGTACAATGATGTAATAGGGAAGGAAATGAAAGTAGGATGCTATAACGGGACAAAAACTACTAGTGAGAGAGAGGGAGAGAAGGAACACCTGGCAAAGGAGGATTTTCATGCTTAAACAATTTGTAAAGTTTTTGTTACATTTGCTTGAAATGTTCTCTTCCCATGTGGATTATGGTACTCATTCAAATACACATTCTGTTTATCTTCAAATCAAAAAAAAGTCAAAAGGTCAACAGATAATCAGAAAAAGTCAAAATGAAAAAAAAAACTTGTTTTTATTGACTTTTCAATCTCAACCGGTTTCTTATCCCAAGTATCTCCTAAAAATTCATTCACAGAAACCGCATTTTGAGCTACATCACAAGGGCATATTCGTAAATTCAACACCCACACAAAAAAATAATAATAAAGATTTTCATATTTTAATAGTTTAAATGTTTTCTTAAGTCATAATATTCATGGGATATGTAAAATTACTTACCTTCCCTGCTTCATTGTCAATTTGAAAATTTCTAGCAGCCACACCAGATGTTGTGAAATATTTATGGCTTCTTCCAAGCTGTTGGCCTGAAAAAAAAAGGTGAAATTACAAAATTAGGCCTCAAGAGAATGAATTATGAACATGATCAGTTAAATAAGTATTATATATAGAAAGTATTAACAGAATTGCATGCAAATAAGAACTGGACCAAAGATTTCTTCCTGCATTTAGATAAAAGTTTAAATCTTGTAACATACTTTGTGCAAAAGACGTAAATGCCCTTCCTCATCCTCATAACTGAAAATAGCACTAGAAAGCTTATACCTTGTAACACTCTATATCTTCAGTAACACCAGACAAGATTGTGGGACCAATATCTGTTTACATAAGTCTGCTGAATGGGATTAAATGACCATTTTGCCCTTATATCATAAAGAATTGTATAAAGTTGAAAAAAAAATACTACAATATCTCTTCCATCAAGCAGTAGTTTAGCTCCACTTTCAACTCCACTTTGGATCAATCTGCACACTCGTTCTTTTGCCTAAAAAATATAAAAACAAATTCAAATAAAAAATTAACAAGAATTATGTTTATTACTTTATGTATACATAACATGATAATATTTAAGATTTAAGATTTAAGATTAAATTTTATTTGTCGGGTCCAAGTCTTTCAGAAACCGAGACACCTCATCAATCTCAACCGTTTTTTCAATCTGAAAAAAGTACAATAAAATATATATTATAATAAAATATATGTTACAAAATAGAAATACGGAATACCTTCAATAATGCTTGTCTGGCTACTTTCCTCTCCAGGTATCTTTTCTATTTTTCTTCTGCAGCAGCTTCCGCCTTCACTCGCCTCTAAGCATCTTCAGCTGCCTTGGCTTCTGCTTGCAGTCGTGCTTTTTCAAAAACCACAACATTTATGTTTTTATATTACTAAAGAAAGAAAAAATTAAAATATTTATAGTATTGGAAAACCTTTCCTTTTTTGGTTTTCAAGTTGTTGGGGGTCCTCTTTTATATTACTAAACAAAAGGAATGATATGGAATTGTGTTCGCAAAATGGTTTTTCAAAAGTGCAACCCTGTACAGCTTATCAGGTGACACCTGTCTCTCGTTTTACCTTTCCTTTTCGTTTCTATCCCCTTCCCCTAAATTTCCAAAACTCATAAATCAATCATATTGCTATACATTCAACAAAGAACATTTCATTTTTCATTTATCGCCTCCAAAATCCAAATCCAATACAATGCTTCTTACCATCATCCTCCTTCTCCTTCTGGCTGCTATCTGATTCCATATCATTCCTTTTGTTTGGCTTCTGCATTGGATTTCCTTCACCATCTGAGACCGACTCTAAAAAAATCACCACCAAAACTCTTTCTCATCTATTTAAATATTATTCTTAATTTCATAAAAAAGGACTCACTGTTTTCTGCTGAATGCTTTGTGTCTGTCTTGTGATCCGAATTTGTTCCACCAGCATTTGTATCCTCATCCTGCTGCTGCATATATATATATATGTATATATATATATATATATATATATATATATATATATATATATATATATATAAACCAGCCATAAAAATTCCACCCAAGACAAAAAGAAAAGCATATCTTGCAATTTCCAGATAATTCATATCATATACTACAAAGATGAAAGTAGGTGACCTGAATAATTTCAAGTATAAGCTTCTGAAAAGTATATAAAATAAGAGTAATTTGTAACAAAGATGAAAGACCTACCTGAAATATTCATTGAAATCATCATAATTCCGCCATGCTGAATGGGCAGCTTTCCCATTATTGTTTTGTTCTGCTTCCTGTGAAAAAGTAAGATTTGTTTAAATATGCGAGTGACAATTTAATTAATAACAAACTCATTACTTTTATTAACAAAAGAGGGGAAAAGGTTTATTGACCTTAGAGAGTGTGTTGTAAATTGGTTGAATGACATGTGCCAAAAAGGAAACTGAATTATCTTCACAAATAAAACTCTGTGCAGGACTAGCTTGTCCATGATCCAAAATGGCATTGAATTCCCTGGCCATCTAGGTAATACAAGTATTTATCAGTTTAAACAACCAGGTTAAATAATTGATCAACTAATAGAGATAAGAGTAAGACACTTACATGGTGGAATCTATAGCAAATGCATTCTGGAAGAAAACGGACATTTGCAGCTTCACCCCAGATTAAATAGTATAATGAAACCAAGAAAAGCTTCTTGTCCTTGTTAATGAATTGTATACTATTGAAAACAACTTTCACAATTAGCATAACATGACAAACGCTGATTTTTATTTATAAAAAGTGATAACATGGGATGGAAGTCACCTGTTCCAAACAAGACGTATACGCAAGTATTTTCACCATTTGAAGTAATTATCAAGAAACTTTAGGAACACTTCCATAATAGCTTTCTCATTTAGTTTCTAAGAAAATTATGAATGACACGTCAGCAACTTTCCATTAATAATAGTGTATAAACTGTAGATACAAAAAATAGACTTACTAGATCAGCTTCAGATAGTATGCCAAGTCATGATTGTGTATTTGCTAAAGAGAGAACAATATTCTCACATTGATTCCTGATATTGTCTTTCTGCATGCATAATATCACCATCAGTAAACAAAGCTGAATTGAACTGAAGGAAGAAGGTGAAGCACGAGAAGCTTTTTTGTTGATTTTCAAATGAATGGTGGAGAATATATATTACAGATTAAACTAGTGTAAACCATTACACAACTGGAAACACAAATTTGTCAAGCTAACAATCATAATATCTTTTTTTCTTTTATTGGGTGGTCATATTGCCTGGATGCTATAAAGGGAGAAGTGAAAGATGCTAAGAGGTGCTTATATGCATTACTTGCTCACCAACTATGTGTATCTATCACATTGAAACTCTTGACACTAAAGTCAATCTAATAATCAGCTATGAATATTGGAGATGCCTTTAAAGTTTATAAAGAGATTCTTCATCTAAAGAGAAAAGTAAAACAATGTGATGACAAATCAACAAGAATAATGATTTCTCAGTGGCAACTGTAGAACACTTTAAGATTCAGTTAACCAACTTTTAGATGGTACAAGGATATTGTTCACTTACAGGCAAGATGGGAGAAGAAATACCTCTTCTGTAATATATCTGCCAACTCCATCATGTGCAACATATTTGCTAAGGATCTCCATTACCTCAACAAGAGCTCTTAATGTGGTAAATACCTTTTTAGTTTCTTGAGATCTCAGTCCCAAACTGAAATTCATATAAACAGTTCTAATGAGGCTTTAATTTTCACAAGTGACATTATTGTATTTTTCGTAACTCAAAAAGTGGTATTTTTAGGGCCAAAAGATAAGAGTGTACTTACCCTCCCATATCATAACTGAATGTTCCAGATTCAAGCATTCTTTGTTCCTCTATCTGGATTTCATCAACTCTATGTACTCGTTTGTAATGCTGATAGAAATCCCACGAGTTTTGAGCATCACGATTACGATCTATTCGCCCTCCATCTTTTTTGGCTAGTTTAAACTACTAGAAAAACAGAGAAATGAATAAGAGAGAGAGAGAGAGAGAGAGAGAGAAGCATATGAATTAGGATATAAAAATCCGGTTTCAAACTCCCAGAAACGGAGAATTTCAGTGACGATGATCCATTGGAAGTGGGTTAAAGATACGGAAATCAAACCTTGAATCGAGGGTGTAAAAGAAGGTCTCTATTTGTTGCTTTCACTCTGCCTCCATCGTTGTCTTTGATTCGTGCTTTGGAGTCCCGTCATTCTTCTCCACGCACAAATCAGACCCTAAATCGATTAGCCCCATTTATGTTATTTGTATTTATACCACAGTTGCATTTTATTTTACTGAGAAAACCCACCATCACTGAAGGAACCGAAGGAGGTGACACCGACTGATCGAAAGTGGCGGTTACCTTGGTGGACTTAAGGAAGCCGATGAATAGTACCATAGAGAAGCTGGAGCAGTAGAACCACCCAAAAAGAAAGAGAAACAAAGAGATAGTATCAGAGAAGGGAGATATGGCGGTGGAGAAGAGCCGAGAAGCAACAATCTGAGACAAATGCAAGGATGAAAATCACGATTATATGTAAGTGGGGAATAAAATCCCTAGTTACTGGTCGCGTGATCTTCGGGAATGAACGCGAGCAGAGATGGTCTAGTGATTAGGGTTTCCAGAGAGAAAGGGAAGAGAATGAAGGGAGGTCTTGAAGTCGGGCGCGTGTTTTGAGTAAAAATATAAAGCGACATTAAAAGAGAGGACGCCCATTTTACATAAAGTGCCCTCCGTGTTTTTTTTTTTACATGAGACACTAATTTAAGGGCACGTAATAATGCGCGACGTAACTCATTCAATTTTTTGAAGATATGACACTTTTTTAATGTCAATCTCTTTTGCGTAACATAAATCTCCGAGTGTCGTGGTTTGCGTGTCGTAAAAGGGTCTTTTTCTTGTAGTGATGGAAGGATAGGGACTCGTCGAGTTGATGAGTCAACTCGGCGAGTCAGGTCAACTGGAAGTTGACTTTGACTTTGACTTGGTCAAGGGGTAAAATGGTCATTTTACCCTAAGGGTAGATGTCAGTTTCTGACTAAGTGTTTTGTGGGAATTATAGCCGGAGGATTTCCGGAGCAGCAGTGGCAGGAGTTAGTGGATTCCCACACAGTTCAGCAGCTACGAGGTGAGTTACCTTCCAATAGGGGTGGGTCTAAGGCCACAATGTCGGCCCACCATTGAGGAGTATTTAGAAGATAATTGTCTTTGTGATAATTTATCTTGGTCTGGTATGTGTTTAGTTATGAGTTATATATGTATGATATGTTACATGATAGGGATAGTTTCCCTAATAGTGGTCCTTAGGACCAAGGGGTAGGTCGTTACCTGGATATGAATGAATGTGTGCTTATATCTTACTATTGTATGCTAGTGGTAGGGGTGGAATGGTCCCCAGTTACCGGTTGCAAGATACCGATGACGATTACCGGTTGAAAGATACCAATGACGATTACCGGTTGAAAGATACCGATGATGATTACCGGTTGAAAGATACCGATGATGATTACCGGTTGAAAGATACCGATGGTATTGTATGGTATGTGGTATGATGGGGGAACTCACTTAGCTTTGTGCTTACGGTTTTAGTTTTTGGTTTCAGGTACCTCTTCATCTAAGGGGAAGGAGTCGGCGACGTAGCATGGCATCCTAGTTCTGGTGTTGTTTGACTCGGGCGCCACCCGATCATTTGTGTCTCTTGCGCTTAGCAAGAGATTTTCCGAGTCTTCGGGCATATTGGATTGCCCTCTAGAGGTAGAGATTGCAGACGACCGTTTAGTGCGGGCATCGACGGTATTTCGAGATTGTGTGCTGAGGTTATTTGAGGAGCGCTTCTTGGTAGGCTTGGTTCCCATTCCAGTGCGTGGGAACAAGGTGATTATAGGCATGGATTGGCTCAACCCTAATGGGGCAGTTATCGACTGCGCATAGCAGTTGGTGCGGGTCAGGACCCCAAGTGGGGGAGAGCTGGTGATTCAGGGCGAGAGGCCACAGCGAGGACCAGCTTTATGTTCAGCAGCGAGAGCTAGGCGTTACCTTCAGCTGAGTTGCGCAGTTTATGTCGTGTATATTATGGATACCCAGGAAATGGGTAGGGCGACGGTGGACGATGTACCTGTGGTACGGGAGTTTGCGGACGTATTCCCCGAGGAGTTGCCTAGGATACCTCCGGAACGATAGGTGGAATTTAGGATCGACCTAGTTCCTAATGCTACTCCGATAGCCAAGGCACCGTATCGGTTGACTCCTCCTGAGATGCATGAGTTTTTTACACAGCTGCAGGAGTTGTTAGACAAGGGTTTCATTAGACCGAGCAGTTCACCCTGGGGAGCCCCGATTCTGTTTGTGAGGAAGAAGGACGGGTCACATCGGATGTGTATAGATTATCGGGAGCTGAACAAGGTAACGGTGAAGAACCGCTACCTACTCCTGATGATTGATGACCTCTTTGACCAGCTACAGGGAGCATCTTGGTTCTCCAAGATTGATTTGCGTTTAGGGTCTCATCAGATGAGGGTTAGAGAGGAGGATGTGCAGAAGACTGCGTTTCGGACGCGTTATGGCCATTATGGGTTTGTGGTGATGCCTTTCGGGCTCACCAATGATCCTGCCTCCTTCATGGATCTCATGAACCGCGTGTGTAGACCGATGTTAGATCGGTCTGTGATAGTATTTATTGATGACATCTTTGTTTATTCCAAGACACGGGAGCAACATGAGGAACATCTGTGGGAGGTTCTGGAGACTTTGAGGAGGGAGACCTTATATGCTAAGTTCTCCAAGTGTGAGTTCTGGTTGCGCGAGGTGCAGTTTCTTGGGCACCTTGTCAACCAGAACGAGATTTTGGTAGATTCGGCCAAGGTAGAGGCCGTGATGAATTGGGAGGTTCTGAGGTCTCCATTTGAGATTCGGAGCTTTCTAGGTTTAGTGGGCTACTATCAGAGATTTATTCAGAACTTCTCCAAGACAGCAGTTCTGCTCACCCGACTGACTAAGAAGTCGGTAGTGTATCGCTGGGGGCCTAAGCAGCAGGCCGCGTTCGAGGCATTAAGACAAAGATTGTGCGAGGCGCCAATTTTAGCCCTGCCAGAGGGCATGGAGGATTTTGTTGTGTACTGCGATGCATCCATCGCAAGATTGGGCGCGATATTGATGCAGAGGGGGCATGTTATCACCTATGCATTGAGGGAGCTGAAGCCTCATGAGGCGAACTACCTGACGCATGATTTGGAGTTGGGGGCCGTTGTTTTCGCCCTCAAGATTTGGCGTCATTACCTCTATGGGGTTCATTATACGATTTACACGGACCACAAAAGTTTGAGGTATCTCATAGACCAGCCAAATCTGAATATGAGACAGCGTCGGTGGCTTGATGTGGTAAAATATTATGATTGCGAGATCCTTTACCATCCGGGGAAGGCCAATGTCGTGGCTGATGCGCTTAGCCGCAAGGCAGCGCCGATCAGGGATATCTGTCTGAGGATGACAGTGATGACTCCGCTTCTGGAGCGGATCCGGGAGGCTCAACAGGAGGCTTTGAAGGAGGAACATCGGAAGACTGAGCGGATTGTGGGGCAGGTTTCCTCTTTCGACTATGATAGCCGAGGTTTATTGACTCTTCATCGTAGGGTGTGGGTCCCTTGTCATGGAGGAGTGCGCCAGGTCCTGATGGAGGAGGCGCACAAATCCCGTTTCTCCATTCATCCCATGGTGACGAAGATGTATAGGGATCTTCGTCTGGACTATTGGTGGCCCTGCATGAAGCGGGATGTGGCATGGTTCGTGTAGCGGTGCTTGACCTGTAGGAAGGTCATGGCCGAGCATCAAATACCACACGGCAAGATGTAGCCGTTGGATATCCCGCTGTGGAAATGGGAGGATATTATGATGGATTTTATCACCAAGCTTCCCAGGACCGCGCGGGGAGTGGATTCGATCTGGATCATTGCCGATCGATTGACCAAGAGCGCCCACTTTATCGCGATTCAGGAGAGCATCTCGGCTGAGAAATTGGCCGATATTTATACAAGGGAGGTGGTGGCGCAGCACGGAGTGCCAATATCGGTGATTTCAGACAGACTGTGCGGTTTACTTCCAGGTTTTGGAGGAAGTTTCATGACGAGCTGGGTACTCATCTGCATTTTAGCACTGCTTTTCACCCGCAGACGGATCGCCAGAGCGAGCGGACCATCCAGACTCTGGAGTATATGCTGCGGGCATGTGTTTTATATTTCAGAGGTAACTGGGATACCTACCTCCCGTTGGCGGAGTTCTCGTATAATAACAGCTATCATGCAAGTATCGACCGTCCTCCCTTCGAGATGTTATATGGGCGGAGGTGTAGGACCACGATATGTTGGGGCGAGGTTGGCCAGAGAGTCATGAGGAGCACCGAAGTAGTGCTCACGATGACAGAGAAGATTCAGCAGGTCCGGAGCAGGCTTCAAACTGCTCAGAGTCGGTAGAAAAGTTACGCCGATAAGCGTTGATCAGACCTGGAATTCCAGGTCGGGGATATGGTTCTCCTGAAGGTGTCGCCATGGAAGGGCGAAGCGGGGCAAGTTGGGCCCAAGGTATACCGGACCGTTCAGGGTTGTAGACCGGGTGGGCAAGGTGGCATACCAGCTGGATCTGCCAGTCGAACTCAGTCATATCCACAACACTTTCCATGTCTCTCAGCTGCGGAAGTGTCTAGCGGACGATACGGCGGTGGTACCCTTGGAGGACATTCAAGTTGATGGCAGCCTGAATTACATCGAGCGGCCTGTAGCGATCCTTGACCAGAAGTCGAAGGATCTGAGGAACAAAAGAGTAGAACTCGTGAAGGTGCAATGGCAACACAGTAAGGGGTCGGAGCGGACTTGGGAGCCGGTGAGTGAGATGATGGAGCACTACCCCGAGCTGTTACAGGATCGAGCGGCAGACTTCCAGGACGAGGTCTAAAATAAGTGGGGGAGATTGGTAGCACATGGTTCTTGGTATGTATTCTGTTATTAAATCTACATTTTTTTTGCATTTTTGGCCTTGGACTCGGCGAGTCGAAGGACTAACTCGCCGCGTAGAAGCGGGATGAAGCACAGGGTTTAATCTGCGGACTCGGCGAGTAGCCACTATTTGGACAAAAACCCTAATCCAGGGGTTTGCACCCTATTTAAACGACCTTATGCAGCCTCCCTTTCCCCCTTTATGCTCCCAAACACTCCTCATAGCAAACCCTAGCCGTTTTTTAGAAGATCTAAGGCTTTTTGAGTGATTCTTGTGAGTTTTGACCTCAAGGGAGAAGGAAGAGCATTGGAGGATCAAGAGGGGGCTGAAGGATTCGAGTTTGGTTCATCATTTGCAGTCTTTGGAAGGTATAAAGTCTGAACCTTGCTCATTCATTTGTTAAATCCCTCTTTGAGGTGATTTAGGGCTTTTATAAGCCATTTTTGATGGCCAACCATGGTTGCAAACATGATTGGCGGTTTGGGCTACTGTATCATGTCATTTTATGAGTCACAAGTCAGATCTAGGTTGCTTTTTGCACCATGGAAGGCCCCATGCAACAAAAGAACCATTTTAGAGCCTTTTAAGCTCTAATGTCCCATGCATGCACGAAAAGTTTGTAACTTTACGTGCTAGATCGGGTTTAGGGGCCCGGATCTATCATTTGGTTAAGTGTTGTACATCAGAAATCAAAGTTCTTAGTAAGGGATGTGATAGACTCGGCGAGTCCAAGGGTTTTGGTCCCATATCAGTGAGGGTCATATGGATCAGTTGAGTGTGGAAGGGTTTTAGGAGTCCCGGTGAGTGACCCAACGTTCTGGACTAAGCAAAGTGTTATGGGAATTCATGGTACTCGACGAGTGCATGAACGGACTCGACGAGTCCTAGACAATCTTCATGGTACTCGGCGAGTTGTTCATCAACTCGGCGAGTCGAGGACAGAACGTGTTCATAGGATGAAGAGTAACTCGATGAGTTGTTCATACAACTCGGCGAGTCAAGACAAGACATAAGTATCAATTGTTGATGAACTCGACGAGTTGTTCATACAACTCGATGAGTCGGATGTGGATTCAGTCGATGTTCATTTAAAAGGAAAACTCGTCGAGTCGTCTCCTAACTCGACGAGTAGAGACGGGTATGAGGTCTGATGGAAGGATAGGGACTCGGCGAGTTAACGAGTCAACTCGGCGAGTCAGGTCAACTGGAAGTTGACTTTGACTTTGACTTGGTCAAAGGGTAAAATGGTCATTTTACCCTAAGATTAGATGTCAGTTTCTGACTAAGTGTTTTGTGGGAATTATAGCCAGAGGATTTCCAGAGCAGTAGCGGCAGGAGTCAGAGGATTCCCGCACAGTTCAGCAGCTACGAGGTGAGTTACCTTCCAGTAGGGGTGGGTCTAAGGCCACAATGTCGGTCCACCATTGAGGAGTATTTAGAAGATAATTGTCTTTGTGATAATTTATCTTGGTCTGGTATGCGTTTGGTTATGAGTTATATATGTATGATATGTTACATGATAGGGCTAGTTTTCCTGATAGTGGTCCTTAGGACCAAGGGGTAGGTCAGTACCCGGATATGTATGAATGTGTGCTTATATCTTGCTATTGTATGCTAGTGGTAGGGGTGGAATGGTCCCCAGTTACCGGTTGCAAGATACCGATGACGATTACCGGTTGAAAGATACCGATGACGATTACCGGTTGAAAGATACCGATGATGATTACCAGTTGAAAGATATCGATGATGATTACCGTTGAAAGATACCGATGATGATTACTGGTTGAAATATACCGATGATGATTACCGGTAGAAAGATACCGATGGTATTGTATGGTATGTGGTATGATGGGGGAACTCACTAAGCTTTGTGCTTACGGTTTCAGTTTTAGGTTTCAGGTACCTCTTCATCTAAGGGGAAGGAGCCGGCGGCATAGCATGGCATCACACACACATATGATTTTCCGCACGGTGTTTTCTGGGATTGTACTCTGATATGACATTTGTTCATGGTTGTGGGTTTCAAATATGATACTTGGTTTTGAGATGACGTGTTTATACAATATTTTGTAATGAATGTTTCATGAATTAATTAATCAAAAATGAAATTTTTGGGCTTGAATTTTGGGACGTTACATCCGGAGAGGCAGGTTGAGTTCTAAATTGACCTGGTACCAGGTGCGGCTCCTATTGTGAAGGCGACGTATCGATTGGAGGCACCTGAGATGCAGGAGCTGTCTTCGCAGTTGTAGGAACTGCTGGGCAAGCAGTTCATTCGACCTAGTATTTCTCCATGGGGTGCACAGATCCTCTTTGTCAGGAAGAAGGATGGATCACACCGGATGTGCATTGATTATAGGGAGTTGAACAAGTTGATGGTGAAGAATTTTTGTCCACTCCCGAGGATAGATGACATCTTTGACCAGTTGCAGGGGGCATCTTGGTTCTCCAAGATAGCTTTGAGGTGGGGGTATCATCAGGTCCAGTTTAGAGAGGAGGACATGGAGAAGACCGCATTTCAGACTCGTTATGGTCATTAAAAGTTCGCGATGCTGTCGTTTGGGCTCCCCAACGTGTCGACAGGATTTATGGACCTGATGAATCGGGTCTGCAGACCGATGTTGGAACGCTCGTTCATCGTGTTTATAGATGATATCTTGGTGTATTCCAAGACTCAAGAGCAGCACGAGGAGCATCTCAGGGAGTTGTTGGCAGTTCTGAGATGAGAACGGCTATACGCTAAGTTCTCGAAGTGCGAGTTTTGGTTACGAGAGGTCCAGTTCCTCAGGCACCTTGTTAACCAAGATGGTATTTTGGTTGGCCCAGAAAAAATCGAGGCAGTCATGCGGTGGGAGGTTCCGAAATCTCCCTCAGACATCAAGAGCTTTCTAGGATTGGTAGGGTACTATCGGAGATTCATACATGATTTCTCTATGATTGCAGTACCCCTCACTCGTCTGAAGAGGAAGGGGGCGGATTTCCGGTGGGGTCCCGAGCAGCAGAGGGCGTTTGAGACCCTCCGTATGTATGAAGATAGCAGTGGATTCTCCGCTTGTGAGTTTGATCAGAGATTCCTAGGTTGAAGGCATGCGATCGGAGAACTGTAGGTTGGAAAGGATCAAGGGTGAGAACACACGGTTTGCGCAGGATAGCCGACGATTATTGACCCGGTGCGGTCGGGTATGGGTTCTGATGTTTGTTGGAGTCAGACAGACAGTCATGGAGGTGGCTCATAAGTCTCACTTCTCTATTCATTCGGGGCCACCAAGATGTACAGGGATTTGATTTTGAGCTACTGGTCGCCATGCATGAAGCGAGAAATCTCTTGGTACGTCGAGAGGTGCTTGACTTATAGGGTGGTCAAGGCCGAGCATTAGAGGCCGCATGGCAAGCTGCAACGCTTGGAGATTCCCATGTGGAAATGGGAACATATCACAATGTATTTTATTACCAATCTGTCGAGGACGGCAAAGGGGTTTGATGCTATATGGGTCGTCGTGGATCGATTGACCAAGAGTGCCCACTTCTTGGCCATACGGGAGAGTTCGTCGGCCGAGAAATTGGCCGACATATAAGTCCGCAAGATCGTTGCTCGCCATGGGGTTCCAGTATCCATTGTCTCCGATCGGGATGTTAGATTTACCTCCCATTTCTGGCAGAAGTTCCACGAGGAACTGGGCACGCAGTTGCACTTCAGCACGACATTTCACCCCCAGACAGAGGGCCAGTGCGAGCAGACCATTCAGACCCTCGAGGATATGTTGAGGGAATGTGTCATTGACTTCGGTGGGAGCTGGGATTCCCACCTACGACTTGTAGAGTTCGCCTACAACAACAACTATCATTCCAGCAATATTGGCGCCCTGCCTTTCGAGCTATTGTACGGACGGAGATGTCTCACCCTGTTTTGTTGGGGTGAGGTCGGACACAGGGTGATGGGTTGGATAGAGGTGGTCTTGTAGACTATCGAGAAGATTTAGCAGATTAGGCAGCAGCTGCAAACCGCTTTGAGTCGGCAGAAGAGTTACGCCGACCGGCGATCTGAGTTAGAGTTTCAGGTCGGTGATATGGTACTCCTGAAGGTCTCGCCCTGGAAGGGTGTGATCCGATTCAGGAAGAAGGGAAAATTGGGTCCCCGGTATATTGGGTCGTTCAGGATCATTTCTAGGATTGGAAAAGTGGCATACGTGTTAAAGCTTCCGAAGGAGCTTAGTCGGATTCAAAGCACCTTCCACATTTCGTAATTACGAAAGTACGTTATGGACCAGGAGGCGGTGGTATCACTGGAAGATATTCAGGTCGATGAGCACCTGAATTACATGGAGAGGCCTTTGGCCATACTAGAGAGAAAGATGAAGATTCTAAGGAACAAGGAGATACCTTTGTTGAAAGTACAGTGGGAACATCGTAGGGGGTCCGAGTGGACGAAGTCTAGTTCAAGTGGGGGAGAATTATCCGGAACTGTTCTCCGCGGCAGACTTCAAGGACAAATTCTAGTTCAAGTGGAGGAGAATTGTAAAGCCCTGATTTTCAGGTATCGATTTAATATAAAGTTTCTTGATTTCAAGGGCTACTCAACGAGTTGGTTGCCCTACTCGTCGAGTAGCAACGGGTTAGTCCATGCATTTTAATGACTTACTCGTCGAGTCCAAGGAGGGAGTCGACGAGTAGGAGCTGGCAATGAAACCCTAAATCACAGGGTTTTGCACCTATTTAAAGGATCATCCGCCTCCCTTTATCCCCCTTGCAGTCTTTTGAGAACCAAACCAACCCCAATTCATGTGTGTGCTTCATTTTATGTGTTATACTTGTGAAAGGTGAAACTTAATGAGGAAAGCTTGGAGAAACAACTGGCTAGAAGCAAGGAACTTGTGGGGATTAGAAATCTACCTCGGTTCACATCATTTGAAGGTATCAAGTCGTCACATTTACCTCATTCCTTTCTAGATCTCATTTGGGTGGAGATTAGGGTATTTTTGGCTTGGTAATGATGCTATTGTGGTGTATGAACTAGATCTAAAGTTGCAACATTAGATCTGGACCCTTCTTGGGTTCTAGGTTCATAAAGTTTCAAGCTTGGTCCTGCATGAAACCTTCCTTGAGTGTAAAACTCCATTATAGTCCTAGATTTTCCATTTAGAGCCTTTAGAGCCTTGTATGCACGTAAAGTTTGCAACTTTACATGATAATCATGCCTTAGGAAGCTGGATCTACAATATGGAGCCTTACATGGCTTAAAAAGAATCTGTATGGATGAAGGATTAAAGGGACTCGGCGAGTTGCAAGGTCAACTCGGCGAGTCATATGAAGATGTGCATGGACTCTACGAGTTGATGAACAACTCGGCGAGTCCGTTGAAGATTGCCTTGGACTCGGCGAGTTAGGCGAAGACTCGGCGATTTGACTAGGGTTTTTCTCAACCTTTAAGGGAACTCAACGAGTCAACCAAGGATTTCACGACTTCTCGAGTTTAGGAATAACTCGATGAGTCGGTGAACTGCACTCGACGAGTTAGGTCAACATGGAGTGTTGACCTTGACTTTTGACTTTGACCTTAACCCAGGGTTGAACAGTTGACCTCTGGTTGTATTTTGGTAATTTGGATATTTATGGGAAAAGGGTTTTATGGTAACTATAGGTGGTGGAGTTCGTGCTGGTGATTCGAGAGTTTGAGCCTATCATTTTCAGTGTGACATTGTGAGGTAAGTTACCCTTATTATATCAACAGGGTCTAAGGCACCAAGGCCGTCCCTTTATATATTGTATTAGGATTATGGAAAGATATGTTTATCGATTAGGTCCTGGTTATAGGATAATGCTTTGTTAGTGACCGATTAGGTCTGTATCCCGGTTATTGGGATGTTGTTATGATTAGTGATATGTTAGATTGGTTTGACTGTTATATGATATGAGCTAATGTATGGTATTTATGTGCACTTGTTCGTGGATTGGGGGTTGGGTTGAGGCAATCCTGCTTTGTGCTGTAGGCCAGCATACCCGGCGAGCGGTTCGGATAGGCTGTAGGCCCTACAAGGCGGTCCAGTCATGCCGAAGGCTCAGGAGCGGTCCGGATAGGTTGTAGGCCCTGCGAGGCGGTCCACTCATGCCGAGGGCTCAATAGCGGTCCAGATAGGCTGTAAGCCCTGTGAGGCGGTCCAGTCAGGTTGAAGGCTCATTATGCATGCTGATCTGAAATTGTTATTTGTGGTAGTTATTTTGGTATGGAGTTGGTATTTTGGGGGAGCTCACTAAGCTTTCGGGCTTACAGTTTCAGTTTATTATTTCAGGTACATCAAGGGACCGCGACAAGATGAAGGCACGATCGTACCGCTCCTGATGATTTGCTTACTTTTCTGGGAAAACTCTAATGTTAGATATTTTGAAACAACTTTTTAATGATGATTGGTTTTTAAATATTTTGAAAAAGTTTTAAATTGGCATGAAATTTTTGGGTGTTACAGCTTATGGTTTTCAGTTTTGGTTTTAGGTACTTCTTCTTCGAAAGGAAAGGAGCCGACATCATTGCAACGTATCACACCATGATTTTGCACATGAGATCTTTGGGAGTAATTATGCTATGATTTTGTTTTATTATGACATGTTTTGACAATTAATATACCGGTCTTAATATAGGTTGACACTGGATGTTTTCAGACAATTGGTTTTATAATTATTAATTAAAAATAAATTTTTTAGTCTTAAACTTTGGTATGTTACACATTCCCGACTACTTTTTTTTGCCCAAGTATCACTTGATTTGGATATTTATAAGTAAATTTATGCAACTCTAAGGATGGCATCTAAATACATTAAATTTCCAAACTCATAAAAATTCAGCATTTCCAACTTTATGCAAAAAATTTCCTCAAATTTGAAAACTTATAAATACCTCATATGAACTCGGATTTGGTTGTTTTTTTCCTGTGTTCTTTGTTGTATTAACTACAAGTTAGAGTAAAGAATCAACTAATTTTATTCATTTATTTTTCTTTCCATCCCAATGATGAAATATAATTTGATTCTTAAACAATTCCATAGATTCTAAACTTGTCGTTATCATATAACGGATTCAAAACATTTGTATTTATTCAAAACTTGTCGTTATCAAGTTTTTACCAATAATTGCTTTGGTTTAAAGATTGAAATTCATAATTTCATTCCTAGCTTCCTTGCCTTTAACATATTAGTAACATACTTTGAATCTTTATTTTTTTCATATTTATATAAAAATACTCTTTATGTATAAATTATAGTTTCCACATCTTTAAGATGCTTATATGAATAATCAAGTTAACATAATTCCTTATTCGTCTTATAATGGTATTTCCAATTTCATATAACAATCTAACCAATTTACAACTTCAATGTGAGATTTCTAAACTAAACTACCAAATTTGGTTTTGTTCTTTTATGCTTCTAGTCTCTTATTACCAATAAGATCTAATCACCAATTCAAGAAACAATCTAACAATCTTTATTCAAAATATTTAAGATAAGGTTTAGAAATTACATTCAAACTTGGCTTCTACAATTGAAATCAAAGAGGTAGATAGATGTTTTCTTATAACAACTGGTAGATGAATAGTGAACACCTTAAACTGCAGCATTTTTGTTTCGATTGCCAACACCACCTTTTGCAGAAGATTCATGAACTCCTGATGATGATGATGAGAACACACCTAAAACTATGACATCTTTTCTTAAACCTTAAAACAAAAACTAAAATAATATTTTAAAGCAATATAATAATATTAAAATAAGAAATTAGTTGAGTAGAGTTAGAAAAAATGTACCACAAGATTTTGATTGTCTCTTTTGGCTAATGAGTTAGTTATCAAAGAGGGTTAAGTAAAATCATAGAATCCAAAGAAAAAAATATGTTAAAACTACAACTTAAGAGGATGAAAATTATGATAGATTGTAAACTATTTTGGGAAACATTATGTGATTCATACTAAAATTAATTGATAAAACATATGACCAATCGTTTTTTTGAAACGTCAGACGAATTAAGTGAAAGTCTACTCGCAATATTTCAACGAGCATCCCGAGTTCGAGCTCCTTTACAGGGAAAACCCAAACCCATAGGGATTTCTAGGGAAGAATTCCTCACATGTGGCACCACAAAAGGTAGTTTAAGGGAATCGAACTCCCAACCTCATGCCCCGTATGAGTATAAAACATGGTGCATCAATCCAGCTAGGCTGTACATCACATGCAAACAAAAAAACAGAAGAGAAAACAAAGACATAAGTTGATTACTTGAAAGTCAACATCAACAAAGTTCTTTTCAAGTGTCCACATCATCCGTTAGAAAGCAAAATCAAAGTAACTTAGTTGATAAAAACATTTGACAAATGGAAGACAAATGAAACACATAAGTTGATTACCTGAAACTCAACATCAACAAAGTGCTTTTCGAGTGCCCTCATCATTCGTTCAATCGGAGAGAGCAAAATGAAAAAAAAAATTAAGAAAAACCAAACAACAATTGACATTATAAATCCAAAAATAGTGTTTGTATAGAAATGGTATTAACAGAAATATTAGCCTCGGTGGTGTGTTTGTAATGATTTGTGTGAAGCCAAAACAATAGTATAATAATTCGAGATACAAGAAGAGGTGATACGCAAATTCTAAGAATGCATGAGCAAAAAGGAATCACCTTGTGGTGCTACGTTCTACTATGAGCACAACCATTAGCATAAGGACAGAGAGTGTTAGGGAATTAGGGTTTAAGAGAGGAAAATATAGGAGAAAGATGGGGTGGTAATTAATGTTTTTGGTCATATTTATTGAGAATATGATGTGTCGTAAATAAATAGATTGGTTTACTTTAATTGATAACATAATTACTAAATTTAAAGATTTCATAATTAAATGTAATTGTGTTCGAATTGTGAATGTTATTTTAGAAAGTATGGAGAGGTTACGGGCTGAGGAATTATTGTCAAAATAAACAGTGTTTGAATATTATTTGGGAAACATAATGACAACAATTTGATCTAAAGACGGTGATAAATACAATCAAAAACCATTTGATCTAAAAGTGAAAATCATAAATAAATACAATAAAAAACGTGATTGCTTCGTTGATAGATTAACCATTATCTCTTAATAATATTTAGATATCAATGATCAAACAAGAGAAGATAGATAGTTTGTATGCCACTTTTTTGGAGGTGATTTTTTTTCCACTTACATTTATCGTCATCCGGTAATTAAGCATCAAACGCATTCCTACGTACGTAACAACAAATTATGTAGCCTCGTGAGTCTTGACCCAGTCATTGGTCCAGCACATATATTGTCTTTCACTTGCTGTACGTGTTTTGTGCCACTCCATTTAGTAGTGGCAAAGCTTTATCCAACCCAAATTTTCTTCTCAACAGGTCGCAACCGCCATAGCCACATAAACTCGACATCCATTTATACACCAAACGTGACTATATATTCTTCATTATCCTGCATCATCTTCCACCACTTTTCCAATACATTTCGATCATCATCCCTTATTTCAGATTTTAAAAACCTGCAACCATGTTAGAAGGAAAAGCTGTGATCGGGGAGACTGATATGCTTCAAACCATGCAAGAAGACGCACTTCAACTCGCAGCTAAAGCACTCGACTTCTTTGATGTAACTGAAGCCACTGATATAGCCCGAGTGATTAAACAGGTAAGGGATCAGTTTAGTTGTTTTAAAGGGTGTTGAAAATCGATCATGGAATCTTGATCGAATGGTACTTGAATGTTTAATGCAGGAATTCGACGCGATGTATGGCGGTGGTTGGCAGTGTATCGTAGGGACTGATTTTGGATCGTTTGTGACTCATTGTTATGGTTCTTTCATTCATTTTTCTATTGGGAGTCTTTCGATTTTGCTGTTTAGAGGATCAGCAGCACCAGAGATCGATAACTTTTCGACATTGGAGAGTGTAAAAGCATGATCATTTTTTCACCATTTTTTTTACTGCGTTGTAGTGTTCTTTTCTTGTAACGAATTCGTTTTCAAAGTAGAAATCAAGAATGAAAGAGAACAGATCGCGCGTGTTTGTCCATTATTAGGAAGGAGTGCGTGGAAATATGGCATATGGCGTATGGCACCCGAATGGATCTTAACCCGACCCGACA
Source organism: Lactuca sativa (assembly GCF_002870075.4). Lineage (NCBI taxonomy): Eukaryota > Viridiplantae > Streptophyta > Magnoliopsida > Asterales > Asteraceae > Lactuca > Lactuca sativa. The sequence continues at coordinate 192,307,245 of NC_056629.2, forward strand.
CTCCAAACAACTTATACGTTAAGATATATGTGTTTTAGGGTTACTTCTAGGAATCAAACAAAACACGAGATAACTTGCCCTTCATGAACCACACGTCAATCTATCCACATATGTACTATATATCTGGTCCCATGCATCGTGGCTATATATATGTCACATTTTAGTTTGTTCAAGTACTTTAACTAAGGAGGCCGAAATGAAAAGTTTAAAACAAATACTATATATGTGTTGTTACAAAATTCAAATGTATTCATTTAAATCTAGTCTAGTCTAACTTGAAATTTTAGTAAATTTGAAAAATAATTGAACTCCCTCCAAATCATATAAGTTTTTATTTTTCAACATTGAACTCTCTTCGAATATTGGTTTCACTTTTTAACATTGTCACAATAAAACACTTATAATGACATGTTTTTTTTTTCTTTTATTGCTACTATTTTTACATTTGGATACACATAAAAATTAAAACGTAACGATAAAATACTTTTAGTTACGTTTTTATTTTATTTTTTAAATTTCATAATAAAATACTTATAGTTACATGTTATTTTTTTATATTCAAAATCATTAATATTAGACATACATATGAAATTAAACCATCATAATTAAACACTTATGGTTACATGCTTTTTTTAAATGTCATAATAAAATACTCATAGTCACAATGATCTGACGTGACTATTTGCTAGAATACATCAAATTTTTATATAAACACATTGACAGAATATGTAAATATAGTTTGCAATGGTGATGGTTTTTAGTTAATATGCAAGTAAAACATCACACGAATTTGATTAATGACCTTTAGTGACAAAATTAACCAAATTCGTGACAACCCTGTTTCCAAAAACCATGGACATAGGTCATTTTTGTACTAGTGCATGTGTTAATAGCATACTATCCTGCGATGTGAGTTTCCTCACAATACTTTGTATTTCAGTATGTATCCATGTGTATAGGATGTTAGTATGCCATAGTAATCTGTTAAATTGGTAGATATGATATGATTATATGTGCTTTGCTGATTTCGTTAAATAGAAAGATATTTGGTACTTGTAGAGTTAAATTAAATTTTGAAGCCAAAAAGAACATTCTTTAAAAAAATGGCCAAAACTGAACAAAAGATGGAATTTGAAGGACTAAAGTTGTAAATAGTGAGGATTGGTTCCGAACATATGAGAATATTGGTTCCGAGCATCAATTCGTTGTGATTAGAGATAAGATGTGAACGGATGGGTTGGTGCATGTGATAAACTACGGTACATAATCTAACCATCGACACAAACTTTCAAACTTTTATGAGTGTATGGTTTTACACAGTGAATCACCAAGTTCTTATAAATAAGACTTATAAGAAAGAAGTAGAGTGACTCACCAAGTCTAGAATTAATGATTCACCATAGACTCGTTCAATGGTACCATGTTATACCTCAGACTAGGAGGCCAAGGAAATGAGAAAAATATTGAATAAGAGAGGGGATGACATCCTTGTCTTATTCGAATTTTCAATTGTGAGCAGACAATACCTCTAGGTTAAGAATAGACCTTGCTATCAAATTCAAAACAAGAGATGGATGGCTCATTTAATCTTAACATATAAGATCATGACTTGTTGGGTTAAAGACTTCTGAAGTGAAGTCTCATTAGGTCCTTAATTTCTAGAAGACACGAGACTTAAGGCATATACTGTAGCATTTGTTCCAGGGACATTGATTTATCAAAAGTTACATAATTAGCTTATCAAATGCCACTGTTAAATCATGAAAGGTACAATGATCTTAGAATGAATAACCATACCAGTTGAAGCATATGTTTCAGCTTCAAAAATCATTTCTACCTGCTTGTCAATTTTCAACTCATTTTCCTTTGTCAAACTTGAATGCTTCCCTCAAGCTTGTGCTTCATCAACAACTTCAGTTTCGGTTCATAAAGCATGAAATCTTAGAACACGTAGTTCACTGTCAAATAATTCTAAAATTGTTTAATGAAATTGAAAATATTGAACAAAATGTGTATTCACACATTAGGGAGATCGTCATCAAGACCCACTAGAATCTATCAGTTATAAGCAAAAGTAACCAACATGTGATCTAACATCCATGTTATCACTTGTTCAACTATAAATCAGTGTCTGAAACCAAAGAACTTTGAACACACAAAAAGATACAACTGTTAGGAGTTGATAGGGGTAAATGTTGACTCCATTTCGATACTTGAGTACATTCTCCCCTTATATTTCTATCAAGCTGATAGAAACTATACACTTCAAACACCTTGCTAAGAAGACCTGCACAACACTTGTTTTTGAATTTTTAGATTTAAAGAGAAACAAAATAAATGTAAGAGACAAAATCTAAATAAAATATAAAAGATAAAATTCAAACGAACTAAAATTAAAAAAATTGGACACTTTTTTATTGTAGAATTAAAGTATAACTAGAAAAATAAATGTAAAAGACAAAACTAAAATGAAATAATTTTAACAACTATGAATCAAAATATACAAAAATAAATTAATTAAAAACTTGAAAAGCTATTTTATATATATATATATATATATATATATATATATATATATATATATATATATATATATATATATATATCATCTAACTTAAAAGGAAAACAAATTAAACCTTTAAAATTTTTTATTTTTTATTTTTTTATATTTTATTTTATAAATAATATGAGAGTAAGAGACACACCTATATAATATTTAAATTGTTTAATCTTTTTCTCCTTTAGATGGTTAATACGTAGTAGTCATCACAAGACAATACAATAAGCAGACCCGTTAATTCACAACTTACTATTCTTGGTATGCAAGACAAAGAACATTATTGATTTTGCTTTATTATTTCCTTACTTTATTTTCCTTTTGAATTGTTGGCTACCTATTCCATTCTTATTCAACAAAAAACCACACATGTAGGGTTTACCTTTCTCATTTAAAAGAAAAAGTTGTCAACAAATGCTTACATTAAAAGAAAAAGTTGTCAACAAATGCTTACATTCACTGCTCATTCATATTTTTCGTGTCGCTTTACTAAAACAACTATAGTTTGAAAGATTCGTGACAATATTTTGTGTAACACCTTGTTTCTGGTACGTATTTAATTAAATTATTCCATTTTATAAAGCAACTCGACAAGTTGGGAGCCCCAAACTCGTCGATTAGAGATCATAAGGGCCATTTAATTTAAGTAACCTACCCGGCGAGTTGGGAGGCTTCAACTCGACGAGTAGGCCGGCAAGGATGAAGCCCTAATTTACGAGGTTTGCACCCTATTTAAACTCCTTAAATATTTCATGTTGGCCTCATTTCCAGCCTCTAAGTCCCGAACCCTAAATCTCGAAACCCTAATGCTATTGTGAGTTTTTGTGAGCTATTTCAAGTGTTTTAGTGTGTGTTTTGAAGCCGTTGGAAGAAGGAGAAGCTTGAGGATACAAGAAGGAGTTTATAGATCCAGAACCCTTACCTCAATCACGACATTTTGTTGGTATAAAGCTTAAACTTTGCTTTGTGGACATTTAGATCTCCATTTTTGAAGTTCCTTGCTTATTTTGCTCCAGATGATATGATTCTTGGGATTTGGACGTCCCAATTGGAGATCACTTCAGATCTAGGGCCTTAAGGGGTTTTCATGGCATAAAGGTGCCAACTTTATGGCCATGTAAGTCCCATGCAACCTTTACACCATCATTTTGGTCTTTTGAAGCTTCTATGGCCATGTATGTAGGTAAAGTTTAAGACTTTATGTGATCGTTTAGTCCCTAGAGTCTAGATCTATGACCCCATTGTCTATCTTTTAGTTTTGATGGTGTTAGGATTAAGACTTTGACCTTTTTGGCTTAGGTATTGAGATTAATCCATTTAGTAATGGTTTTAATAAGCAAAGTTGGAAACTTTACCCTTCTAGAGGCATTTCCAGTCTAGATCTAGAATATGGGACTTGGAATTGAACGATAAGGGCTTAATGCATTAAGAAGAATTGACAAACTGATGAACTCGACCAGTCCATAAGGGAAATCGACGAGTTGATTTGGAATGTTCCCGACTCTATTGAAAAAGAAGGAACTCGATGAGTCCACAAGGGAACTCGACGAGTTGTACTAGGAGAGTCCCGATTCTGTTAAGAAGGAGGAACTCAGCGAGTTGGAGGAAACTCGACGAGTTGGATCACAATATCAAGATTCGGTGATTTATGGGAAGTCAGAGAGTTGGGGAGTAAACATGACGATTTGAGTCAACTCGGAGCGTTGACTTTGACTTTAACCTAGACGTGACTTTGACCATAGTTGACCCTAAAGGGTTGTGAGCATGAAATGGTATCCAAGGGGCTGCTTTGGTTCAGGTAGTGAGTAGAGCTAATTCTGGAAAGATATGTTTCAACTATCATCCGACATTTAAGGTGAGTTTCCTCCTGGATTGAATGGGTCGAAGGCACCAATACTGGCCTGTGTATGCTAAGTGTGTAACATCCAGAATCAGGAAGACCCGGAAAGGAAAGAAAAGCCCTAAGTCAAAAAGGAGTCAACTCGTCGAGTCCAAGGAGGAACTCAACGAGTCGGAGCGTGACCCGTGTCGCGGATTAAGTGACTGACTCGGCGATTCGGGGAGACTAACTCGGCGAGTCTGGTCTGGATTAGGAAACCCTAATTTCCGGACTTGGTACCCTATTTAAGCATCATTTCAGGCCTCCACCCCAGCCTCCATCACTCCCTTTACCTACTCTCGAAACCCTAAGCCTCCATTGTAGTGCTCTCAAGCTTTCTTTGCCATTTTTCGGTGCTTTGAAGCTAGAATGAAGAAAGGAACCTTTGGTGATTCAAGAATTGGCAAAAGATTCTGAGTTGGTGTGATCATTTGAAGGTATGAAGCTCATACCTTGGCTGTTATTCATTTAGATCCCTTTTCCTATTTAGATTTTATCATTTTTGGGGCCGTTTCCAAGGCCAATTCGTGTATTGTTCCTTGGTGAGCAAAGAGAACTTCATATCTAGGTTTGTCTTGGCCCAGAAACCCATAAGTATCAGTCTTTGGTGTATTAGTGAAGCATGTTTGTCTCAAATCCTAGCCCTAGAGTGTTTCAAGCCTATAACTCCTTGGTTTCACGTAACGTTTGCAACTTTACGTGAAGGGTCGGCCTTAGAAGTGTGGATCTACAGTTTGGAGCCCCTACATGGCTCAAAAAGTCACTATATGGATTAAGAACTAAAGCGACTCGGCGAGTCACATGGGTGGACTCGGCGAGTTGTATGAAGATGGGCAGGAACTTGACGAGTTTGAAGAACAACTCGGCGAGTCTGTTGAAGATTGCCTTGGACTCAGCAATTCTGTTCTTCGACTCGGCGAGTCAGGTCGCAGAACCCCAACCTCTTTTGGTTAAGCTTTGGATCTGTGAGTCGGTTGGCAACTCAGTGAGTTAGTCAAGATGGAATTCTGAGATCGTTCAACTCCACGAGTACTAGGGCGACTCGGTGAGTTGAGTCATGTTATGGGAGTTTTCTGAGTATAAGAACTCGACGAGTTGACGGGTTGACTCGGCGAGTAGGGTCAATCAAGAAGGTTGACTTTGATCAGGACTTTGACCGAAGTTTATTTAATTGACCCCGGGAAGACAGTTTAGTCTAAGTGTTGTTATTGGTATTCATTGCTCAGGGAGCTAGAGGAGTAGCATTTCAGAGAGTTGTCGGTTAGCAGTCGGAGGGTTATCGGTCGAGTTTAGCAGTTCAGGTGAGTTTTCCTTCCATTAGGAACGGGTCTATGGCCACAATGCCGACCCGTCTAATTAGCAGTAGTTTCCGGACTTCGGTCTGATGCAGTAGTTCAGTGTGCTTGATGTCTTTGTGATTCAAGCATGTTTTTGTGTTATGTGTTCCGGACTTCGGTCCGATGCAGTATGCAGTATATGTGTTTACGCTAGTAGTTATGATTATGTTAGGCCATGTTCAGCCAATTAGTCCGGACTTTGGTCCGATGTAGTTAGCTGGACTTCGGTTCGATGCAGGGGGCAAGGCCCCAGTTAGTCCCCACTTCGGTTCGATGCAGTTAGCCAGACTTCGGTCCGATGCAGGGGGCAAGGCCCCAGTTAGTCCAAGCTTCGGCCCGATGCAGTTTTCGGACTTTGGTCCAATGCAGGGGGCAAGGCCCCAGTTAGTCCGGACTTTGGTCCGATGCAGTGGGCAAGACCCAATATGTGTTTTATATGTTATTGTATGGTATGTGGTAGTTGGGGGAGCTCATTAAGCTTTGTGCTTACAGTTTCAACTTTGGTTTCAGGTACTTCCGCAAGAGAAGGGAAGAGCTCGGATTGATGGCATGGCACACACAACAGTTGCAGTTTATTCCTGGGAGTTTTATTAAATATTTTGATATGATATTAACTTCAGTTGTGAATTGATACATTTACTATGGCATTTTGAGACATACGATTCATGGTTTTATTATCTAATAGTTGATGTTGCGATTTTTAGTAATATTAAAACAAAAAATTTTAGTCATGATTTTTGGGTCGTTACAAAGTGTGTTGATTAGTAGCTGAGTGTGGGTAGGGCCCTATCTTAGCATTATTTTAGTATGTATATGGAATGGATCGGTAGATTTGGGTATACTTGTTGTCTATGTGATACTTGTATGTATTCTTAGTTAGCTCAGTGTGAGTAGGGCCCGAATCTCACTATTAGCCGAGTGTGGGTAGGGCCCGTATCTCTTAGATAGCCGAGTGTGGGTGGGGCCCATATCTCCTAGATAGCTGAGTGTGGGTGAGGCCCATGTCTCACTAAGCATGGGTGGGGCCCCTACTTTTTAGGGCGGGGCTCGTTATCCGAGTGTGGGCGAGGCTCATATCTCTTTTAGTGTGGGCATGGCCCATATCTCCTAGTTGCATGTTATGTGTATGGTATGTAGTAGTTTGGGGAGACTCATTATGCATTGTGCTTACAATTTTTAGTTTTGGTTCCAAGTACTTCCGGTAGCAAAGGGAAGGGCTCGGGATGACTGCATTGCACACATCATGATGTTTAGCCTGGGATGTTACTCTGATACTATGGTTTCTGATTTGATAAGATGATTTTATTAACTATGGTTTATTTAATGATTTAAAAATGAAATTCTCGGTCTTGATTTTTGGTTTCTTTCAAGTTGGTATCAGAACTTTGGTTTGAGGGATTCGGGCAGAATCTAGAGTGTGTCTGAACTCAAACTGAGGACTTAGTATGAAAATTTTCAAAAGAAAACCATTTTTATAAAAAGGATTTTGAAAAGAGAAAAGGGTGTGGTGCATGCAATCAGTCGCGCTCAAGTAAGTTCTCCCAAATTAGCCATACAGGTTTATGTTATGATATGAATTGTGATTATGAGAACTGCATGCTAGATTAGGACTAAGGATCTAAGAAGGATGCCTTGTGTGCCTACAATACGAGCTTATTGAACTGCATGTTAGTACTGACTAGTTAGTAATATGATGGTCTGATTAGGATATGTTGAATTTTGTTTACTCGATGCCCGAGTGCTACTTGCTTTGTGCTTTTAGGAGTTCTAGGTATCTTTATCTAAATAGTAAACGAATATGTTAAGTTACATATTACGAGGACTAAATAATTTCAGAAGGTTAGGTTTAGCCTTATTTCACAACTCTCGTTTGAGTCTAACCGTTGTAGGGAGAGACCTCTCAATCGAAGAATTATCTGGTCTTAGTAATATGTAATGGCATTTTCAAGCTAGTTAGGGAAAGGTAGCGGGGACTTCTTATGCAGCTGATGGCGGAGAGTGGGTCGGTGGTTACGCTAGGGCAATCCTAGGATGAGATTAGCATGGAAAGCAATAGATGTGGAAGGTAGTATGGGCCCGTACTACTGAAAGTAGAGGATCCGTACTCAAATCAATTAAGGATGAGATGAACCGAAGGAACTTGTAGTGTGTGAGATCTCTCGAGATATGATGAGTATTCTGATGATATTTATGTTGTATTTTCAGTATGGTGACGCTATGCACTAGACCAGTTGACAATTTTGGTGTCGGCGAGGGATCAGGATCAGGCTCTGGAGTCGGGCATCTCGATGAATAGATGAGGGAGTTCATCTTATCTGAGATCACGTGCAGTATCATTGACCAAACTCCTATGATCATCGGCACGGTCAAGGAGGGCATTTTGGAGATTCTTGATGAGTGTAAGGTCAAACCTTGAAATATGATGATGTTTGAAATAAATCTTTCAGCATCAGCGCATATCCCAGCATCAGCATCAACATTTCAGCAGCTCAGTGTATTTAGATTTATTCAGTGCATTGTAACAGATTTTGTATTTATCTTGTTTCCATAGTTAGCGTAAATTAGTTAGCTGGCATATCCCTGATTTATAGGGATTGTCTAGAATAGTAGTATATAATCTTTTGTATCAGTTTGTGAAAGAATACACCTTTCACAAACCCTAATAGCCGCTTTGTGCACACGATAATCTCTTTGTGAGATTATCTTTCTTAGTGAAAGTTTTTCTTTGTGAATCCTTATTTGTTCTTGTTTACTGTCATTGTTTGATAAATTGATTGATCTAAGGTCTTTTCAATTGGTATCAGAGCAGGTTTCTTTTATCAAACAAATGGATTCATCTTCTTCTTCGTCAAACTCATCAAATCATCCTTCCGCTAAAATTCCTCCTTTTGATGAAACAAATTTTGCCATGTGGAAAATAAAGGCTCTATATGCTTTAGAGTCAGTAGATGAAGACATGTTGGATATCGTCGAAAAGGGTCCATTCGTCCCGATGTATCAGCCTCTGAAAAACAACGTTCCTGATGGTGCTATGAAGAAAACGCCTAAAGAAAAATGGACGGCAGATGACAAAAGAAAAAATGCTCTAGATGTTCGTGCTCGTGCTGCAATCAGCAACGCTTTGCCATACAATATCTTCGGGCTGGTTCAAAATTGAATCTCAGCAAAAGAGATGATGGATACTCTGACTGTATCTTTTGAAGGCACTGAAGAAGTCAAGGCTACTCAAATAAATGATCTTAATAGAAGGTATGAACATTTTTTTGCAAAGAAAGGTGAAACTTTGACTCAAACCTTTAACAGGTTCAATACTCTTGTTAATGATCTGCGGAGATTAGATCAATTGAAGCATAGAACTGTTCTAGTGCAGAAGTTTTTGGATTCTCTGGGTGCAGGTTGGGAGAACCATGTTGATGTGCTGAAAAATAGTGAGAAGATCAACACTATGGACTTACAAAGTCTCTATGGAAACCTTCGATACTATGAGGAATCCAAGCTTCAGAGAAAGGAGCTGATGAAGGATTCTCAGCGTGAATCATATGTAGCTTTGTTCTCAAACAAAAAGTTGGTGTCAGATTCAGACACTGAAAGCCATTCAGACACTGATTCCTCTAAAACTGAAACTGATGATCTTGAAAAGGTTGTGGCTAGTGCAGCTTTGATTGTAAAGACTTTTGAGAAATCAGGCCGAAACTTCTCAAAGTTTCAGAAGAAGATGGGTGGAAAGTTTTCAAAAAGATCAGAAGCTGATAAAAAGCATGGTACTGATAAGAAAGGGAAAGCTCAGTGCTTTAACTGTGGAAGCACTAATCATTTTGCAAAAGAATGTAAACAAAGAACCCAAAGCTCGGATGAATACTGGAAGTAGAAGTACAACAAGCTGATTGAGAAACTGAAAGCAGAGAACTTGGAACATAAAGTTCTTGTTGCTGAAGAAGAAAAATGAAGACTGATGAGGAGTCATCAGATGATGAAGTCAAGTATCTGATGGTAAAGATAGAAGACACTAATGTTTCTGAAAAAGGCACAAGTATGTTTGATGCTGATATGTCTGATGCAGTTGAAAACTCCAGGAAGCACAACTCTGACTCTCCTTCAATGTATCAGGTCAAAAACTTTGTTTCCTATTCAATGAATGAAAAAATCAGATTGTTTGAGTATTTGGGTGTTATTAATTCTAAGAAGAATCAAACAATAAGGGATTTGCAAAATCAACTTGATCTTCTTTAAACTGAAATATCCATGAAAAATAGCATTATTGACTCCACTCAAGAAAATCTTAGAATCACTAGTTTGTCAAACTCATCTTTGTCTGCTGAAATTGATAATGTTAAAAATCTTTTGATCAAAGAACAAACTGTGCTTCAAACTTGGGCAAAATCTCACAAAAATGCTAATTATATTATTTCTGCTCAAATTCCACATTCATGTGAGAAAATTCTTGGGGGTAATTTTGCAGAAGCTGAAAAGGTTTTTAAATCACAAGAAAAAGAATCTAAATTTTACTCCATGAATGAGACGAAAAACAGTTTCAAAAACAAGTTTGTCAGTAACTCCTTTATTAATCAGAGTCTAATTGATGAATACTGTGTTACTAACTCTAATGGTGTCACTGAGTGCAATGTTGAAATTACCGGAATTGATCCAACCTCTTATCCTGCACATCTTGTAAGACCAACTCCTCTCACTAAGAATATTATTGCCTTCCCTATCTCTAATGGAGTGTTTCATGCTGTTCATGAACAACTTAAGGATTTTCCTGATTGCAATGCATTTGTGAATAAGTCCAAATCAAACACTGATGATAGCTCATCATCTATCACTAATCATAATTTGTCTGACACTGAATTCAGTTGTGATTCAATGATAAACAAAAGGACACAAAGCTCTCTTGGTGAATCTTACAAGTCAAAATGTGTAAAGTTCAAAAAATTGCTCACCAAGAAGAACTTTGGTACTAGAGTTTGTTACAGATGTGGTGATACCTCTCATAAGATCAGTGAATGTTCATTTGATAAATTATCTTTAAGAGCTGATAATATTAAATTTAGAAATGAAAAATGGACTCTTAAGTCAAATTCTTTAAACTGTCTTCCTAAGGAGTGTTATAACCTATTATCAAATAACTTTGTGAATGACCTATCCTCGAATGGGTCAGTATGTTCTAACTAGTTTCTCAGAACTGCAGGGTCAGGAGCATCTTTGGTACTTAGATAGTGGTTGTTCAAGACATATGACAAGATCCAAGTCTCTCCTAGAAGACTATGTCAAGAAAACTGATCCTGCAGTTACATACGGAGACAATGGAAAGGGGTTCACTAAAGGATATGGAAATATCAAGTGCAATAACGTAGGTTTTCAAAACGTTTCATATGTAAAGGGTCTCAAACACAATCTCATCTCAATCAGTCAATTGTGTGATGCTGACTATGAAGTTCATTTTACAAAGAAGGAAGGAAGAGTTGTCAACACTGACAAGAACATCGTACTTTCAGCAAGTAGAAAAGATGATATATATGTTCTTGATATGTTCTCATGTGACAAGGCGCTGATGCAATGCATCTTTACAAAGTCTCAAACCAATCTCAGCTGGATTTGGCACAAAAGGTTTTCTCATCTGAACTTCAAGAATCTATCCAAAATATCCAATCAAGATCTAGTTAGAGGTCTTCCAAAACTCAGCGTTGTTAAAGACAAGATGTGCTCAGCTTGTGAACAAGGAAAACAAACCAAGTCATCTTTCAAACCCAAGTTATGTTCCAGTATATCTGTTCCTCTTCATTTACTCCACATGGACTTGTTCGGACCTATTCCTGTCCGTTCTCTAGGTGGAAACAAGTATACTCTAGTGGTTGTGGATGAGTTCACTCGATTTACATGGGTGGTTTTCCTAAAGAAGAAGAGTCATGCTGCACAAGAAATTATCTCATTGATTTGTAAAAATGAGACACTGACAGGTCTCAAAGTTAAGCAGCTAAGAAGTGATCATGGCACTGAGTTCCAGAATTCAACTCTTGAAGAATTTTGTGATCATAAAAGCATTGGGCAAAACTTCTCAGCTCCTCGTACTCCTCAACAAAATGGAGTTGCTAAACGAAGAAATAGAACACTAATTGAGGCAGGAAGGACCTTAATGATTCATGTTGGTCTTCCTATGTCGTTTTGGGCTGAAGCTGTCAATACAGCGTGCTTTACTCAGAATCGATCTCTAATTCACAGGATGCACAAGAAGACACCATATGAAATGCTGAAAGGTCGAAAGCCAGGCGTATCCTTTTTTCATGTGTTCGGATGTATTTGTTATATTCTTAATCAGCGTGACCCAAGATCAAAATTTGAACCTAAGGCTGACAAAGGTATTTTTGTTGGGTACTCATCTATTTCAAAGGCTTTTCTTGTTTTTCATACAAACAGGCAGTGCATTGAAGAATCCATTCATGTGAAGTTTGATGAGGAATCATATACTGCTGAAAAAGTCACTCATTCTTCCTCTATTTTTCAAGAGCTTCTCTCTTGCCCATATGATGAAGTTCCTCATGCTGAAGATGAAGCTACTATTTCTGATTCTATCGTTTCAGTTCCAAGTTCCTTGAATCAAGATACTGCAACCAGATCATCAAATAATTCGTTAGGTGCTGATGAAACCCTTGAAGCTGAAGATTCTCCTGCAACTGATAACTCCTCAGTGTCAAATTCATTGGAATCAGCATCAGTTTCTGAACATCGATATCACCCTGTTGATCAAATTATTGGGAATATTCATGATGGTGTCCGAACCAGATCTCGTGTATCTAATAATTTTTTCATGTATGTTAATTTCGTTTCAATGATCTTACCTGACAAGATACACTCAGCTCTTCAAGATGCTGACTAGATTAAAGCCATACAAGAAGAACTGAATGAGTTTGAAAGGCACAAGGTTTGGACTCTTATTCCAAGACCATCAGGAAAGACCATCACCGGAACTCGCTGGGTCTGTCGCAACAAGGTTGATAAAGATGGAATCATTACTTGCAACAAGGCAAGGCATGTTGCTCAAGGGTTTACTCAAATTGAATCCATTGACTACGGGGAAACCTTTGCTCCAGTTGCTCGCATTGAAGCAATCAGACTGTTTCTCGCATATGCATCCTACATGAATTTCATTGTTTATCAGATGAATGTGAAAACAGCATTTCTTCATGGTGTGTTAGAAGAAGAAGTATTCCTTAATCAGCCCCCAGGTTTCGTTGACAAAGATCACCCGGATTATGTGTACTGATTAGACAAAGCTATTTATGGACTGAAGCAAGCACCCAGGGCTTGGTATAAGATGCTGACTACGTATCTTCTTGAAAATGGATACAGACGAGGAGCAATCGACAATACTCTCTTCATCAAAAACAAAGGCTCAGACATGATTCTTATTCAAATCTATGTCGATGACATCATTTTTGGTTCTCCAAATGAGAAACTGAGCAAGGAATTTGCAGAGATCATGTCTCAAAGGTTCGAAATGAGCATGATGGGGAAGATGACCTTTTTCTTAGGTCTTAAAGTTCAGCAACAAAGATCAGGTATTTCTATCTGCCAAAGTAAATATATTTCTGACCTGCTTGTTAAGTATTCTCTCAGTGACTGCAAACCAGCCTCTACTCCAGTGTCCAAGACTGATAAGATGCACGCTGATCCAACTGGCACTGATGTCAATCACTCTCTGTATCGAGGAATGATTGGATCTCTTTTGTATCTCATGGCAAGTCGTCCTGATATCATGTTTGGAACCATTCTCTGTGCTCAATTCCAAGCTAATCCTAAGGAATCTCATCTCATGGCCGTCAAACGTATTTTTCGATACTTGAAAGGGACTCAGAACTTAGCACTGTGGTATCCTCGCGACTCAACATTTGAACTTTTTGGATACACTGATTCAGACTATGCAGGATGCAACTTAGACAAAAAGAGTACATCAGGTGGATGCCATTTCCTTGGAAATCGTCTCATCAGCTGGTCTAGCAAGAAGCAAACATCAGTAGCCATCTCGACTGCAGAAGCTGAATATGTTACAGCTGGGAGATGTTGTGCTCAGCTCTTATGGATTCAAAATCAGCTTCTAGACTATGGGATCAAGTTCTCAAAGACTCCCATATATTGTGATAACACGAGTGCCATTCAAATCACACAAAACCCTGTTCAGCACTCAAAGACGAAGCATATCGAAATCAGACATCACTTCATCAGAGATAATGTTGAGAAGGGCAAGGTTGTTCTTGAACATGTCAAGACTTCAGAACAATTAGCTGATATCTTCACCAAGGCACTGGATTCTCAAACAACTGCTTACATTATTGGAGAACTTGGAATGATTACTTTGTAATTAATTTTGCTGATTAATTTTTGCTAATGTTTGGTATTGTCTTATAAGCTGATGTACATTGTGCTGATGATGACATGCTGGTGATATTTGCATACTGAGTACTTGGTTTGATCTCCTATCTTTCTCTCTTCTTCAACTCTTCTAAACTAAAGTTGAATGATTCACTGTATTAAACCATATAATGATAACAACTTGAAACTCTTTGCCGATGGTTAGATCAAAAACACCAAGATCTATCACACGCAACTATCTCTTCTTACCAATCTTACACTGATTCCTTGATTTAGTGTGACAAAACACACGCTGATGAGAATCTAACAATCTTTGCCGATGGTTAGATCAAAACACCAAGATCTATCACACATAACTATCTCTTCTTACCAATCTTACACTGATTCCGTGATTCAGTGTGACAAAACACACGCTGATGAGAATTTAACAATCTTTGTCAATGGTTAGACCAAAACACCAAGGTTTATCACACGCAACAATCCTCTCTTTACCTTCTTCTCATTCAGTATCTAATGATTCAGTAAGATAAACCACTCATTGATAAAGACACGACACTCTGTGCCGATGGATAGATAATATAACTAGTATCTATCACACGCACCAACCTCCTTGCTAGCCTTAATCAACCAAGTTGTACTTTGAATTGACGGAGAACCATCCTCAGCATGTAACTTTTGAGACACTGATCTCAGCGCTTCCGCAAACACTGATTGTCATTTCATCTTCTGTCCAACGGCTCTTTTTACCCAACGGCTATTTTCTGATTTGACAGGTTGTTACAATACGCAGTTATTTTTCAAGAAGATAATCATTGCCTTTTAAAAGCCCGTTTAGTTCCATATTTAAACCTCTTTCCACCCCTATTTCAAACTTTCCTTCCACAATTTAAATTTCCTTCCCTTATATTCAAAACCTTAGAATCCTAAAACTCCTTAATGGCGGCATCTCTATTCACTTTCTCCTCTACTTCACGAAGGGTAATCCCTGCCCCAAACTCTCCTCCTTTTCCAATATACATCAAAGCCACCAACGTTGTTTTCAACCCTGATATTCCAGATGTTCATCGAGGTCTTGGACTCGATGATTTCGTTAATTTCTTAGCCTCCTGCCGCCTCCGATACGCCATCAGTGACATTCCATCAGAGTTCTTCCCTGAACAAGTTTGTGAGTTCTACTACACCGCAACAGTCAATGATGAAAACAATGTCATCACCGGGACTATTGGCCGTGGAAGACACTCTGTCTTTATTACCGCTGAACTCCTCAGTGTTGCACTCAGGTTACCAACCTTTGAACCCTTCTCTGAACTTCCTCCTATTGAATGTTGTCGACGTCTATTCGATCAACTGGGATATGATCACTCAAAGGCTGGTGCTCGATCCGCTCTTATTCTACGTCAATGTATGACCCCAGGATGGAAATTCTTCACTGGTGCTCTGTGCAAATGTGTGGGTCATAAGTCTCGAAGTGGTGATCAACTGAGCACTTATGAGCAACAAGTCGTCTGCTCACTTTTTCTCAATAAAAGACTTGAATATGGGGGTTTATTCTTTGACCAACTTGTTCAACTTCTTCGTTCCAATGTACGCGCTGATCACGTTCCCTTTCCACGTTGGATTGCTCTTGTGCTCGATAAATTCTTTGCTGCAGATTACTTCTCACACCTTGGAAATCCCATCCAATGCCCTCGCATGTCAATTCGAATGTATCAAGATGATTCGTTGGATACTGACATCGGCATCTCTGATAGGATGAGAGAATGGATTGCAAATCCATACATTGTTCCTTCACTCACCGCTGATACTGATGAAGGAGCTGATGGTAACCATGCAGATCATGCCGGTCAAGAGGCTGAACCGCATGATGGTGGTCATTTCTCCCCTCAACTTTCTCATCATACAGTCTCTGCCACTGAGAAAGTTCATTCCGCTCAAGAGGAACCACTGATTCAGGGGGAGCACCCATCTTAAGGGGAGCATCCCTCCCAGGGGGAGAATCTACCCAAGGGGGACCAACCTTCTCAGGGGATGCAACCACACTCACAAGCAGCTCCAGGTACTTCATTCCTTCAATTTCTGGCCTCAGCATTTAATGAACTTCTGACACTGACTCGGGACATGAGTCAGCGTCTTCTACGCATTGAGGCTGATGTTCATCAGCTAAAGGAAGTTCTCTTCCATACTCCTTCCTCTAGCCTGCAAACTGATGATGCTAAAAAAGGGGGAGATACTGATACTGATGATAATGCTGATGATGATGATAATGCTGATAATGATGATAATGCTGATGATGATGATAATGCTGATGATGATCCAAAAGAGAGAGACACCGAACATGTTGACAACACCTTTGTTCAGACTGAATCACCAAAGCCGATGCATCTGCGGAGCCTAATAGTTCAGCAGCTACTGAAAAGCTTGTTGAATATAGTGAGCATGATGATGAACAAGACGATGAATGTCAAATACTAGATATGATCTTCATTGATCCCTTTATTCCAGTCCAAGAAGAAGATTAAGATGATCTTGATAATGAATCTCAAAGGCCAGACATGAAATTCGTTGATCCCATTGTTGATTCCATTATTCCGATCCAAGGAGAAGATTCAGACGTTGCTAGTGAAGATTATCATCCGTTATCTCGCAAGCGCAAGGCAGCAGATACTGACTTGGCTCCTTCACACACTGATACTTCTTTGTCTTGCAAGAAACCCAAGTCCATAGTTAGTATATCAAACTTGGCGACTGAATGGAACATGTCTCCTGATCAAGTTAAACAAATTCTTGATGAAGCCAATCAAGCTCAGCTTCTAAAGAACATTGCTCAAGCTGATGAATCACTCATTCAGCATAAACTTCAGACCAAAGGATCTTTTGAAGCTCAGATGCAGAAATTATTGGAATTTCAGTCCAAATCTCAATCTTCTCAGCCTCCTCCTAGCAGCAGTAAGCCGAAGACTGATAGTGTTCTAGACAGGATTGATCGAAAGAGGTTTGAAGATGTTCTTAGACGACGAGTTTGTAGTGATAAAATCATCAAAGTTAAAGCTTCCAAACCACGCAATGAGAAAATTCTTACGTTGCTGATTACTCGTCAAGGTCCACAACATTCATACACTGAAGTTGTCAAGAGGGATGAGCTGATCAAATATGGATATTCTGAATGGATGGAATTACTTGAATTAGCATCCAAGCAAACCTCAACTCACTCCTCTAAACTGACGTGTGCTCTTCATCTGCTGATCAAGAAAGTTCAGCGTTTGGACCTTGTTCCTAAAGAACGACCACAACATCAAGGCCAGAGTTCATCTGTTCCTAGAATTCGAAGAACCAAATTTCAAGTTGACAGTGAAGATGTGTTGGTTCTGAACATTGGTGCTGGTGGAATAAACAACTCTCTTCCTATCGGTGTTGACCCAGTTCAACATAAATTTATCTCAGTTCCTGAACACGGGATGTTCTATCTCGACAAAAACAGAAAAATGTGTTTTCAGCGAACTGCTGAGATTCCAAGGGCTCCAACCACTCATCTCGTTGGATTAAGGCAAATGTGCATGAGTCATCAAGATCTCTCCGGAGAGTTTCACATCCTTATTGCTATGGAGCTGCTGAATAGAAGACAAGAGTTGCTGGATAGTCCTTACTGGCCAGTAAAAACAGAAGCTGAAGCTGAGTATGAAGAGTTCTTGTCCAGAGGTGTTCTAATTTAGTTGGTTTTGAACATCATCATATTAGGGGAGATTGTAAGGTCAAACCTTGAAATATGATGATGTTTGAAATAAATCTTTCAGCATCAGCGCATATCTCAGCATCAACATCAGCATTTCAGCAGCTCAGTGTATTTAGATTTATTCAGTGCATTATAACAGATTTTGTATTTATCTTGTTTCCATAGTTAGCGTAAATTAGTTAGTTGGCATATCCCTGATTTATAGGGATTGTCTAGAATAGTAGTATATAATCTTTTGTATCAGTTTGTGAAAGAACACACCTTTCACAAACGCTAATAGCCGCTTTGTGCACACGATAATCTCTTTGTGAGATTATCTTTCTTAGTGAAATTTTTTCTTTGTGAATCCTTATTTGTTCTTGTTTACTGTCATTGTTTGATAAATTGATTGATCTAAGGTCTTTTCAATGAGAGGCAGGGTGCATTCAATACCGAGATGGCGACCATGGTGGGGGCGCGCACAATGACATTCAGGGAGTTTCGAGCTTACGGAGCTCCAGACTACCACCAGGCTAGGGACCCCATTGCTAGCAGCAGGTGGTTGGAAGATGTCGCCACCTCCTTTTGCACCAGCCGCTGTCCCGAGGGAACAAGGTCCGACTTGCTTCTTATCTCCTAAAGGACAGGGTGCGGGATTGATGGGAGGAGATTGGACATGCTATTAGTGATGTTTCCCTTGATACCGTGACCTGCAGCGACTTCTTCACCAGGTTCAGGGCCGATTTCGCACCTGTGATCGAGGTGCAGCAGCTTGTGCAGGAGTTCCAGGATCTCCAGCAGAAGACTGAGACAGTGACTAAGATCACCGCCAAGTTTAGGGAGAGAGCCCTTCTCGTTCCACATTATGTGGCAAACGAGGAGATAAAAAAGGCCTGGTAACATGAGATGTTGAGGAGTGATATTCGACAGTTTGTGAGCCAATCCAGTTGCAAGACGTTGGAGGATATGATTGCGAGGTCTCGGGAGAGGGAGATTGATTTAGAGATGGAGAGGACGCAGAAGCCAAATGCAGCATCTGGTGTGGATGGTTCGGGCAAGAAGCCCAAGGTGGATTCCCGAGGAAGGGGCCAACAAGGCCGAGGCCGTTGTGGCAAGTGTGGGGGGACGCACGAGGGGACGTGTAGAGCGGGTAGTTTGGGTAGTTTCGAGTGTGGCCGAACTAGTCATGTCAGTAGGGATTGTACTGCCACCACCACCACCACCATAGTATATGATCTGATTTTCTTCCAGTGCATTCAGAGGGGCCACAAGAGGTCCTAGTGCCCGAGTTTAGCAGCAGCAGGACAGGTGGCAGCACCCGCTCCTGCTACATTGAGGATTACTGATGGCCGTTAGGGCCAGACAAAGGCGTCTGTGGCGAAGACAAGAGCCTTCCATCTGATAGCAGAGGAGGCACATGTAGCTCCCGATGTTCTGAGGGGTATGTACCTTCTCCTTATCTCTTTATTTATATTGATTTTTCGCTTATGTGTATGTGTTTCGCTATAGGATCGTTCTTAGTGAATGTAACGCCCGTAGATCCGGGCTAGTCAAATTAGAGGCAATAGGGGTCGAAAATGACTTTTTGACAAAAGATTATTTAGAATAAATAATCTTAAAAAAGTTTTAGAGTATGTCACAAGGTTTCCGTACATATAAAGAACGTCGAAATCCGAGTTATAACGAAGAAGTTATGACCCATCGAAGTTTCGCGACAGAACCGGCACGATACCGGAAAGCGTAAATAGTGAATTTACGATAGAGCGAGATTTAGCCTTAGCGATCTAAACAAAAGTCGTAGAATATGTTAAACTAAGAACATCGATAAAAAGAACGCCCAAATCTGACTTCGTATGAAGAAGTTATGATTTTTCGAAGTTTCGGACTAGCAGTGTACAGCCCGAAATTCGAATATTTGATCGAGCGGTGTTTAGCCAACATGACCTAAACGAGAATCGAAGATCTCGTTGAGAGTAGCGTAACGAGAAAAAGATGGGCGAAAACGGATGTCGGATGAAGAAGTTATGAGGATTTAACGGACCAATCGTGTCCCGGCCCGTTAATAATATAAAATTTCAAATCGAGCCAAAATTATCGGACGAAGTCTAAATGAAAGTTTTAGAGTACGTTCCCACCTTCACGTGGATATAAAGAACGTCAAAAACGGAGCTCGTATGCGAAAGTTATGATTTTTAGAAGTCGAGAATGCAATTTGCGAAGGCTGATAAGGAACTGATGACGTGGCGCATTGTGGGCCGCCCATCGCTGATGAAGGAACGCGCTTCGGATCTTGACACGTCGCCCTTCGCATACGCCCCGCGTCCGAAGTCTGTACGCCCCGCGTACCCTCGCCCTGATCTACTCCGAGTGTTAGACAGCTGGACCCTCGCTGGCGCTCTTATCCGATGAGTACGCCCCGCGTAGGTCTGAGGTACGCCCAGCGTACCGAGGCCTCGCAGGGCTATAAAAAGGGGCCGATTATCCTTCATTTTTCACACCTTTCTTCACTCTCTCTCTCTCTAACTTCTTTCTCTCTCTAAGTGTTCTAAACACCCCCAAACCCTAGGAAAACCCCCTAGCTCTCGAGGGAAGCCCCGAGGCTCCCGGAGTCCCGAGAAAAAGGAGTTTTTCGGTTTCGAAACGCTGCTCCAATTAAGTCCCGGTTTTTGATAAAATTCGCTGTAAGTGTGCTACGCTTACGCAATTTTTTTATATAGCTTTCAAATAATTATTGGAATGTTATTTTTTATTTTTTATATTTTATTTTATAAATAATATGAGAGTAAGAGACACACCTATATAATATTTAAATTGTTTAATCTTTTTCTCCTTTAGATGGTTAATACGTAGTAGTCATCACAAGACAATACAATAAGCAGACCCGTTAATTCACAACTTACTATTCTTGGTATGCAAGACAAAGAACATTATTGATTTTGCTTTATTATTTCCTTACTTTATTTTCCTTTTGAATTGTTGGCTACCTATTCCATTCTTATTCAACAAAAAACCACACATGTAGGGTTTACCTTTCTCATTTAAAAGAAAAAGTTGTCAACAAATGCTTACATTAAAAGAAAAAGTTGTCAACAAATGCTTACATTCACTGCTCATTCATATTTTTCGTGTCGCTTTACTAAAACAACTATAGTTTGAAAGATTCGTGACAATATTTTGTGTAACACCTTGTTTCTGGTACGTATTTAATTAAATTATTCCATTTTATAAAGCAACTCGACAAGTTGGGAGCCCCAAACTCGTCGATTAGAGATCATAAGGGCCATTTAATTTAAGTAACCTACCCGGCGAGTTAGGAGGCTTCAACTCGACGAGTAGGCCGGCAAGGATGAAGCCCTAATTTACGAGGTTTGCACCCTATTTAAACTCCTTAAATATTTCATGTTGGCCTCATTTCCAGCCTCCAAGTCCCGAACCCTAAATCTCGAAACCCTAATGCTATTGTGAGTTTTTGTGAGCTATTTCAAGTGTTTTAGTGTGTGTTTTGAAGCCGTTGGAAGAAGGAGAAGCTTGAGGATACAAGAAGGAGTTTATAGATCCAGAACCCTTACCTCAATCACGACATTTTGTTGGTATAAAGCTTAAACTTTGCTTTGTGGACATTTAGATCTCCATTTTTGAAGTTCCTTGCTTATTTTGCTCCAGATGATATGATTCTTGGGATTTGGACGTCCCAATTGGAGATCACTTCAGATCTAGGGCCTTAAGGGGTTTTCATGGCATAAAGGTGCCAACTTTATGGCCATGTAAGTCCCATGCAACCTTTACACCATCATTTTGGTCTTTTGAAGCTTCTATGGCCATGTATGTAGGTAAAGTTTAAGACTTTATGTGATCATTTAGTCCCTAGAGTCTAGATCTATGACCCCATTGTCTATCTTTTAGTTTTGATGGTGTTAGGATTAAGACTTTGACCTTTTTGGCTTAGGTATTGAGATTAATCCATTTAGTAATGGTTTTAATAAGCAAAGTTGGAAACTTTACCCTTCTAGAGGCATTTCCAGTCTAGATCTAGAATATGGGACTTGGAATTGAACGATAAGGGCTTAATGCATTAAGAAGAATTGACAAACTGATGAACTCGACCAGTCCATAAGGGAAATCGACGAGTTGATTTGGAATGTTCCCGACTCTATTGAAAAAGAAGGAACTCGATGAGTCCACAAGGGAACTCGACGAGTTGTACTAGGAGAGTCCCGATTCTGTTAAGAAGGAGGAACTCAGCGAGTTGGAGGAAACTCGACGAGTTGGATCACAATATCAAGATTCGGTGATTTATGGGAAGTCAGAGAGTTGGGGAGTAAACATGACGATTTGAGTCAACTCGGAGCGTTGACTTTGACTTTAACCTAGACGTGACTTTGACCATAGTTGACCCTAAAGGGTTGTGAGCATGAAATGGTATCCAAGGGGCTGCTTTGGTTCAGGTAGTGAGTAGAGCTAATTCTGGAAAGATATGTTTCAACTATCATCCGACATTTAAGGTGAGTTTCCTCCTGGATTGAATGGGTCGAAGGCACCAATACTGGCCTGTGTATGCTAAGTGTGTAACATCCAGAATCAGGAAGACCCGGAAAGGAAAGAAAAGCCCTAAGTCAAAAAGGAGTCAACTCGTCGAGTCCAAGGAGGAACTCAACGAGTCGGAGCGTGACCCGTGTCGCGGATTAAGTGACTGACTCGGCGATTCGGGGAGACTAACTCGGCGAGTCTGGTCTGGATTAGGAAACCCTAATTTCCGGACTTGGTACCCTATTTAAGCATCATTTCAGGCCTCCACCCCAGCCTCCATCACTCCCTTTACCTACTCTCGAAACCCTAAGCCTCCATTGTAGTGCTCTCAAGCTTTCTTTGCCATTTTTCGGTGCTTTGAAGCTAGAATGAAGAAAGGAACCTTTGGTGATTCAAGAATTGGCAGTAGATTCTAAGTTGGTGTGATCATTTGAAGGTATGAAGCTCATACCTTGGCTGTTATTCATTTAGATCCCTTTTCCTATTTAGATTTTATCATTTTTGGGGCCGTTTCCAAGGCCAATTCGTGTATTGTTCCTTGGTGAGCAAAGAGAACTTCATATCTAGGTTTGTCTTGGCCCAGAAACCCATAAGTATCAGTCTTTGGTGTATTAGTGAAGCATGTTTGTCTCAAATCCTAGCCCTAGAGTGTTTCAAGCCTATAACTCCTTGGTTTCACGTAACGTTTGCAACTTTACGTGAAGGGTCGGCCTTAGAAGTGTGGATCTACAGTTTGGAGCCCCTACATGGCTCAAAAAGTCACTATATGGATTAAGAACTAAAGCGACTCGGCGAGTCACATGGGTGGACTCGGCGAGTTGTATGAAGATGGGCAGGAACTTGACGAGTTTGAAGAACAACTCGGCGAGTCTGTTGAAGATTGCCTTGGACTCAGCAATTCTGTTCTTCGACTCGGCGAGTCAGGTCGCAGAACCCCAACCTCTTTTGGTTAAGCTTTGGATCTGTGAGTCGGTTGGCAACTCAGTGAGTTAGTCAAGATGGAATTCTGAGATCGTTCAACTCCACGAGTACTAGGGCGACTCGGTGAGTTGAGTCATGTTATGGGAGTTTTCTGAGTATAAGAACTCGACGAGTTGACGGGTTGACTCGGCGAGTAGGGTCAATCAAGAAGGTTGACTTTGATCAGGACTTTGACCGAAGTTTATTTAATTGACCCCGGGAAGACAGTTTAGTCTAAGTGTTGTTATTGGTATTCATTGCTCAGGGAGCTAGAGGAGTAGCATTTCAGAGAGTTGTCGGTTAGCAGTCGGAGGGTTATCGGTCGAGTTTAGCAGTTCAGGTGAGTTTTCCTTCCATTAGGAACGGGTCTATGGCCACAATGCCGACCCGTCTAATTAGCAGTAGTTTCCGGACTTCGGTCTGATGCAGTAGTTCAGTGTGCTTGATGTCTTTGTGATTCAAGCATGTTTTTGTGTTATGTGTTCCGGACTTCGGTCCGATGCAGTATGCAGTATATGTGTTTACGCTAGTAGTTATGATTATGTTAGGCCATGTTCAGCCAGTTAGTCCGGACTTTGGTCCGATGTAGTTAGCCGGACTTCGGTTCGATGCAGGGGGCAAGGCCCCAGTTAGTCCCCACTTCGGTTCGATGCAGTTAGCCAGACTTCGGTCCGATGCAGGGGGCAAGGCCCCAGTTAGTCCAAGCTTCGGCCCGATGCAGTTTTCGGACTTTGGTCCAATGCAGGGGGCAAGGCCCCAGTTAGTCCGGACTTTGGTCCGATGCAGTGGGCAAGACCCAATATGTGTTTTATATGTTATTGTATGGTATGTGGTAGTTGGGGGAGCTCATTAAGCTTTGTGCTTACAGTTTCAACTTTGGTTTCAGGTACTTCCGCAAGAGAAGGGAAGAGCTCGGATTGATGGCATGGCACACACAACAGTTGCAGTTTATTCCTGGGAGTTTTATTAAATATTTTGATATGATATTAACTTCAGTTGTGAATTGATACATTTACTATGGCATTTTGAGACATACGATTCATGGTTTTATTATCTAATAGTTGATGTTGCGATTTTTAGTAATATTAAAACAAAAAATTTTAGTCATGATTTTTGGGTCGTTACAAAGTGTGTTGATTAG
The DNA here is from genome assembly GCF_002870075.4 of Lactuca sativa. Taxonomy (NCBI): domain Eukaryota; kingdom Viridiplantae; phylum Streptophyta; class Magnoliopsida; order Asterales; family Asteraceae; genus Lactuca; species Lactuca sativa. Next base: position 192,331,722 of record NC_056629.2, read on the forward strand.
TAGCTGAGTGTGGGTAGGGCCCTATCTTAGCATTATTTTAGTATGTATATGGAATGGATCGGTAGATTTGGGTATACTTGTTGTCTATGTGATACTTGTATGTATTCTTAGTTAGCTCAGTGTGAGTAGGGCCCGAATCTCACTATTAGCCGAGTGTGGGTAGGGCCCGTATCTCTTAGATAGCCGAGTGTGGGTGGGGCCCATATCTCCTAGATAGCTGAGTGTGGGTGAGGCCCATGTCTCACTAAGCATGGGTGGGGCCCCTACTTTTTAGGGCGGGGCTCGTTATCCGAGTGTGGGCGAGGCTCATATCTCTTTTAGTGTGGGCATGGCCCATATCTCCTAGTTGCATGTTATGTGTATGGTATGTAGTAGTTTGGGGAGACTCATTATGCATTGTGCTTACAATTTTTAGTTTTGGTTCCAAGTACTTCCGGTAGCAAAGGGAAGGGCTCGGGATGACTGCATTGCACACATCATGATGTTTAGCCTGGGATGTTACTCTGATACTATGGTTTCTGATTTGATAAGATGATTTTATTAACTATGGTTTATTTAATGATTTAAAAATGAAATTCTCGGTCTTGATTTTTGGTTTCTTTCAAGTTGGTATCAGAACTTTGGTTTGAGGGATTCGGGCAGAATCTAGAGTGTGTCTGAACTCAAACTGAGGACTTAGTATGAAAATTTTCAAAAGAAAACCATTTTTATAAAAAGGATTTTGAAAAGAGAAAAGGGTGTGGTGCATGCAATCAGTCGTGCTCAAGTAAGTTCTCCCAAATTAGCCATACAGGTTTATGTTATGATATGAATTGTGATTATGAGAACTGCATGCTAGATTAGGACTAAGGATCTAAGAAGGATGCCTTGTGTGCCTACAATACGAGCTTATTGAACTGCATGTTAGTACTGACTAGTTAGTAATATGATGGTCTGATTAGGATATGTTGAATTTTGTTTACTCGATGCCCGAGTGCTACTTGCTTTGTGCTTTTAGGAGTTCTAGGTATCTTTATCTAAATAGTAAACGAATATGTTAAGTTACATATTACGAGGACTAAATAATTTCAGAAGGTTAGGTTTAGCCTTATTTCACAACTCTCGTTTGAGTCTAACCGTTGTAGGGAGAGACCTCTCAATCGAAGAATTATCTGGTCTTAGTAATATGTAATGGCATTTTCAAGCTAGTTAGGGAAAGGTAGCGGGGACTTCTTATGCAGCTGATGGCGGAGAGTGGGTCGGTGGTTACGCTAGGGCAATCCTAGGATGAGATTAGCATGGAAAGCAATAGATGTGGAAGGTAGTATGGGCCCGTACTACTGAAAGTAGAGGATCCGTACTCAAATCAATTAAGGATGAGATGAACCGAAGGAACTTGTAGTGTGTGAGATCTCTCGAGATATGATGAGTATTCTGATGATATTTATGTTGTATTTTCAGTATGGTGACGCTATGCACTAGACCAGTTGACAATTTTGGTGTCGGCGAGGGATCAGGATCAGGCTCTGGAGTCGGGCATCTCGATGAATAGATGAGGGAGTTCATCTTATCTGAGATCACGTGCAGTATCATTGACCAAACTCCTATGATCATCGGCACGGTCAAGGAGGGCATTTTGGAGATTCTTGATGAGTGTAAGGTCAAACCTTGAAATATGATGATGTTTGAAATAAATCTTTCAGCATCAGCGCATATCCCAGCATCAGCATCAACATTTCAGCAGCTCAGTGTATTTAGATTTATTCAGTGCATTGTAACAGATTTTGTATTTATCTTGTTTCCATAGTTAGCGTAAATTAGTTAGCTGGCATATCCCTGATTTATAGGGATTGTCTAGAATAGTAGTATATAATCTTTTGTATCAGTTTGTGAAAGAATACACCTTTCACAAACCCTAATAGCCGCTTTGTGCACACGATAATCTCTTTGTGAGATTATCTTTCTTAGTGAAAGTTTTTCTTTGTGAATCCTTATTTGTTCTTGTTTACTGTCATTGTTTGATAAATTGATTGATCTAAGGTCTTTTCAATTGGTATCAGAGCAGGTTTCTTTTATCAAACAAATGGATTCATCTTCTTCTTCGTCAAACTCATCAAATCATCCTTCCGCTAAAATTCCTCCTTTTGATGAAACAAATTTTGCCATGTGGAAAATAAAGGCTCTATATGCTTTAGAGTCAGTAGATGAAGACATGTTGGATATCGTCGAAAAGGGTCCATTCGTCCCGATGTATCAGCCTCTGAAAAACAACGTTCCTGATGGTGCTATGAAGAAAACGCCTAAAGAAAAATGGACGGCAGATGACAAAAGAAAAAATGCTCTAGATGTTCGTGCTCGTGCTGCAATCAGCAACGCTTTGCCATACAATATCTTCGGGCTGGTTCAAAATTGAATCTCAGCAAAAGAGATGATGGATACTCTGACTGTATCTTTTGAAGGCACTGAAGAAGTCAAGGCTACTCAAATAAATGATCTTAATAGAAGGTATGAACATTTTTTTGCAAAGAAAGGTGAAACTTTGACTCAAACCTTTAACAGGTTCAATACTCTTGTTAATGATCTGCGGAGATTAGATCAATTGAAGCATAGAACTGTTCTAGTGCAGAAGTTTTTGGATTCTCTGGGTGCAGGTTGGGAGAACCATGTTGATGTGCTGAAAAATAGTGAGAAGATCAACACTATGGACTTACAAAGTCTCTATGGAAACCTTCGATACTATGAGGAATCCAAGCTTCAGAGAAAGGAGCTGATGAAGGATTCTCAGCGTGAATCATATGTAGCTTTGTTCTCAAACAAAAAGTTGGTGTCAGATTCAGACACTGAAAGCCATTCAGACACTGATTCCTCTAAAACTGAAACTGATGATCTTGAAAAGGTTGTGGCTAGTGCAGCTTTGATTGTAAAGACTTTTGAGAAATCAGGCCGAAACTTCTCAAAGTTTCAGAAGAAGATGGGTGGAAAGTTTTCAAAAAGATCAGAAGCTGATAAAAAGCATGGTACTGATAAGAAAGGGAAAGCTCAGTGCTTTAACTGTGGAAGCACTAATCATTTTGCAAAAGAATGTAAACAAAGAACCCAAAGCTCGGATGAATACTGGAAGTAGAAGTACAACAAGCTGATTGAGAAACTGAAAGCAGAGAACTTGGAACATAAAGTTCTTGTTGCTGAAGAAGAAAAATGAAGACTGATGAGGAGTCATCAGATGATGAAGTCAAGTATCTGATGGTAAAGATAGAAGACACTAATGTTTCTAAAAAAGGCACAAGTATGTTTGATGCTGATATGTCTGATGCAGTTGAAAACTCCAGGAAGCACAACTCTGACTCTCCTTCAATGTATCAGGTCAAAAACTTTGTTTCCTATTCAATGAATGAAAAAATCAGATTGTTTGAGTATTTGGGTGTTATTAATTCTAAGAAGAATCAAACAATAAGGGATTTGCAAAATCAACTTGATCTTCTTTAAACTGAAATATCCATGAAAAATAGCATTATTGACTCCACTCAAGAAAATCTTAGAATCACTAGTTTGTCAAACTCATCTTTGTCTGCTGAAATTGATAATGTTAAAAATCTTTTGATCAAAGAACAAACTGTGCTTCAAACTTGGGCAAAATCTCACAAAAATGCTAATTATATTATTTCTGCTCAAATTCCACATTCATGTGAGAAAATTCTTGGGGGTAATTTTGCAGAAGCTGAAAAGGTTTTTAAATCACAAGAAAAAGAATCTAAATTTTACTCCATGAATGAGACGAAAAACAGTTTCAAAAACAAGTTTGTCAGTAACTCCTTTATTAATCAGAGTCTAATTGATGAATACTGTGTTACTAACTCTAATGGTGTCACTGAGTGCAATGTTGAAATTACCGGAATTGATCCAACCTCTTATCCTGCACATCTTGTAAGACCAACTCCTCTCACTAAGAATATTATTGCCTTCCCTATCTCTAATGGAGTGTTTCATGCTGTTCATGAACAACTTAAGGATTTTCCTGATTGCAATGCATTTGTGAATAAGTCCAAATCAAACACTGATGATAGCTCATCATCTATCACTAATCATAATTTGTCTGACACTGAATTCAGTTGTGATTCAATGATAAACAAAAGGACACAAAGCTCTCTTGGTGAATCTTACAAGTCAAAATGTGTAAAGTTCAAAAAATTGCTCACCAAGAAGAACTTTGGTACTAGAGTTTGTTACAGATGTGGTGATACCTCTCATAAGATCAGTGAATGTTCATTTGATAAATTATCTTTAAGAGCTGATAATATTAAATTTAGAAATGAAAAATGGACTCTTAAGTCAAATTCTTTAAACTGTCTTCCTAAGGAGTGTTATAACCTATTATCAAATAACTTTGTGAATGACCTATCCTCGAATGGGTCAGTATGTTCTAACTAGTTTCTCAGAACTGCAGGGTCAGGAGCATCTTTGGTACTTAGATAGTGGTTGTTCAAGACATATGACAAGATCCAAGTCTCTCCTGGAAGACTATGTCAAGAAAACTGATCCTGCAGTTACATACGGAGACAATGGAAAGGGGTTCACTAAAGGATATGGAAATATCAAGTGCAATAACGTAGGTTTTCAAAACGTTTCATATGTAAAGGGTCTCAAACACAATCTCATCTCAATCAGTCAATTGTGTGATGCTGACTATGAAGTTCATTTTACAAAGAAGGAAGGAAGAGTTGTCAACACTGACAAGAACATCGTACTTTCAGCAAGTAGAAAAGATGATATATATGTTCTTGATATGTTCTCATGTGACAAGGCGCTGATGCAATGCATCTTTACAAAGTCTCAAACCAATCTCAGCTGGATTTGGCACAAAAGGTTTTCTCATCTGAACTTCAAGAATCTATCCAAAATATCCAATCAAGATCTAGTTAGAGGTCTTCCAAAACTCAGCGTTGTTAAAGACAAGATGTGCTCAGCTTGTGAACAAGGAAAACAAACCAAGTCATCTTTCAAACCCAAGTTATGTTCCAGTATATCTGTTCCTCTTCATTTACTCCACATGGACTTGTTCGGACCTATTCCTGTCCGTTCTCTAGGTGGAAACAAGTATACTCTAGTGGTTGTGGATGAGTTCACTCGATTTACATGGGTGGTTTTCCTAAAGAAGAAGAGTCATGCTGCACAAGAAATTATCTCATTGATTTGTAAAAATGAGACACTGACAGGTCTCAAAGTTAAGCAGCTAAGAAGTGATCATGGCACTGAGTTCCAGAATTCAACTCTTGAAGAATTTTGTGATCATAAAAGCATTGGGCAAAACTTCTCAGCTCCTCGTACTCCTCAACAAAATGGAGTTGCTGAACGAAGAAATAGAACACTAATTGAGGCAGGAAGGACCTTAATGATTCATGTTGGTCTTCCTATGTCGTTTTGGGTTGAAGCTGTCAATACAGCGTGCTTTACTCAGAATCGATCTCTAATTCACAGGATGCACAAGAAGACACCATATGAAATGCTGAAAGGTCGAAAGCCAGGCGTATCCTTTTTTCATGTGTTCGGATGTATTTGTTATATTCTTAATCAGCGTGACCCAAGATCAAAATTTGAACCTAAGGCTGACAAAGGTATTTTTGTTGGGTACTCATCTATTTCAAAGGCTTTTCGTGTTTTTCATACAAACAGGCAGTGCATTGAAGAATCCATTCATGTGAAGTTTGATGAGGAATCATATACTGCTGAAAAAGTCACTCATTCTTCCTCTATTTTTCAAGAGCTTCTCTCTTGCCCATATGATGAAGTTCCTCATGCTGAAGATGAAGCTACTATTTCTGATTCTATCGTTTCAGTTCCAAGTTCCTTGAATCAAGATACTGCAACCAGATCATCAAATAATTCGTTAGGTGCTGATGAAACCCTTGAAGCTGAAGATTCTCCTGCAACTGATAACTCCTCAGTGTCAAATTCATTGGAATCAGCATCAGTTTCTGAACATCGATATCACCCTGTTGATCAAATTATTGGGAATATTCATGATGGTGTCCGAACCAGATCTCGTGTATCTAATAATTTTTTCATGTATGTTAATTTTGTTTCAATGATCTTACCTGACAAGATACACTCAGCTCTTCAAGATGCTGACTAGATTAAAGCCATGCAAGAAGAACTGAATGAGTTTGAAAGGCACAAGGTTTGGACTCTTATTCCAAGACCATCAGGAAAGACCATCACCGGAACTCGCTGGGTCTGTCGCAACAAGGTTGATAAAGATGGAATCATTACTTGCAACAAGGCAAGGCATGTTGCTCAAGGGTTTACTCAAATTGAATCCATTGACTACGGGGAAACCTTTGCTCCAGTTGCTCGCATTGAAGCAATCAGACTGTTTCTCGCATATGCATCCTACATGAATTTCATTGTTTATCAGATGAATGTGAAAACAGCATTTCTTCATGGTGTGTTAGAAGAAGAAGTATTCCTTAATCAGCCCCCAGGTTTCGTTGACAAAGATCACCCGGATTATGTGTACTGATTAGACAAAGCTATTTATGGACTGAAGCAAGCACCCAGGGCTTGGTATGAGATGCTGACTACGTATCTTCTTGAAAATGGATACAGACGAGGAGCAATCAACAATACTCTCTTCATCAAAAACAAAGGCTCAGACATGATTCTTGTTCAAATCTATGTCGATGACATCATTTTTGGTTCTCCAAATGAGAAACTGAGCAAGGAATTTGCAGAGATCATGTCTCAAAGGTTCGAAATGAGCATGATGGGGAAGATGACCTTTTTCTTAGGTCTTAAAGTTCAGCAACAAAGATCAGGTATTTCTATCTGCCAAAGTAAATATATTTCTGACCTGCTTGTTAAGTATTCTCTCAGTGACTGCAAACCAGCCTCTACTCCAGTGTCCAAGACTGATAAGATGCACGCTGATCCAACTGGCACTGATGTCAATCACTCTCTGTATCGAGGAATGATTGGATCTCTTTTGTATCTCACGGCAAGTCGTCCTGATATCATGTTTGGAACCATTCTCTGTGCTCGATTCCAAGCTAATCCTAAGGAATCTCATCTCATGGCCGTCAAACGTATTTTTCGATACTTGAAAGGGACTCAGAACTTAGCACTGTGGTATCCTCGCGACTCAACATTTGAACTTTTTGGATACACTGATTCAGACTATGCAGGATGCAACTTAGACAAAAAGAGTACATCAGGTGGATGCCATTTCCTTGGAAATCGTCTCATCAGCTGGTCTAGCAAGAAGCAAACATCAGTAGCCATCTCGACTGCAGAAGCTGAATATGTTACAGCTGGGAGATGTTGTGCTCAGCTCTTATGGATTCAAAATCAGCTTCTAGACTATGGGATCAAGTTCTCAAAGACTCCCATATATTGTGATAACACGAGTGCCATTCAAATCACACAAAACCCTGTTCAGCACTCAAAGACGAAGCATATCGAAATCAGACATCACTTCATCAGAGATAATGTTGAGAAGGGCAAGGTTGTTCTTGAACATGTCAAGACTTCAGAACAATTAGCTGATATCTTCACCAAGGCACTGGATTCTCAAACAACTGCTTACATTATTGGAGAACTTGGAATGATTACTTTGTAATTAATTTTGCTGATTAATTTTTTCTAATGTTTGGTATTGTCTTATAAGCTGATGTACATTGTGCTGATGATGACATGCTGGTGATATTTGCATACTGAGTACTTGGTTTGATCTCCTATCTTTCTCTCTTCTTCAACTCTTCTAAACTAAAGTTGAATGATTCACTGTATTAAACCATATAATGATAACAACTTGAAACTCTTTGCCGATGGTTAGATCAAAAACACCAAGATCTATCACACGCAACTATCTCTTCTTACCAATCTTACACTGATTCCTTGATTCAGTGTGACAAAACACACGCTGATGAGAATCTAACAATCTTTGCCGATGGTTAGATCAAAACACCAAGATCTATCACACGTAACTATCTCTTCTTACCAATCTTACACTGATTCCGTGATTCAGTGTGACAAAACACACGCTGATGAGAATTTAACAATCTTTGTCAATGGTTAGACCAAAACACCAAGGTTTATCACACGCAACAATCCTCTCTTTACCTTCTTCTCATTCAGTATCTAATGATTCAGTAAGATAAACCACTCATTGATAAAGACACGACACTCTGTGCCGATGGATAGATAATATAACTAGTATCTATCACACGCACCAACCTCCTTGCTAGCCTTAATCAACCAAGTTGTACTTTGAATTGACGGAGAACCATCCTCAGCATGTAACTTTTGAGACACTGATCTCAGCGCTTCCGCAAACACTGATTGTCATTTCATCTTCTGTCCAACGGCTCTTTTTACCCAACGGCTATTTTCTGATTTGACAGGTTGTTACAATACGCAGTTATTTTTCAAGAAGATAATCATTGCCTTTTAAAAGCCCGTTTAGTTCCATATTTAAACCTCTTTCCACCCCTATTTCAAACTTTCCTTCCACAATTTAAATTTCCTTCCCTTATATTCAAAACCTTAGAATCCTAAAACTCCTTAATGGCGGCATCTCTATTCACTTTCTCCTCTACTTCACGAAGGGTAATCCCTGCCCCAAACTCTCCTCCTTTTCCAATATACATCAAAGCCACCAACGTTGTTTTCAACCCTGATATTCCAGATGTTCATCGAGGTCTTGGACTCGATGATTTCGTTAATTTCTTAGCCTCCTGCCGCCTCCGATACGCCATCAGTGACATTCCATCAGAGTTCTTCCCTGAACAAGTTTGTGAGTTCTACTACACCGCAACAGTCAATGATGAAAACAATGTCATCACCGGGACTATTGGCCGTGGAAGACACTCTGTCTTTATTACCGCTGAACTCCTCAGTGTTGCACTCAGGTTACCAACCTTTGAACCCTTCTCTGAACTTCCTCCTATTGAATGTTGTCGACGTCTATTCGATCAACTGGGATATGATCACTCAAAGGCTGGTGCTCGATCCGCTCTTATTCTACGTCAATGTATGACCCCAGGATGGAAATTCTTCACTGGTGCTCTGTGCAAATGTGTGGGTCATAAGTCTCGAAGTGGTGATCAACTGAGCACTTATGAGCAACAAGTCGTCTGCTCACTTTTTCTCAATAAAAGACTTGAATATGGGGGTTTATTCTTTGACCAACTTGTTCAACTTCTTCGTTCCAATGTACGCGCTGATCACGTTCCCTTTCCACGTTGGATTGCTCTTGTGCTCGATAAATTCTTTGCTGCAGATTACTTCTCACACCTTGGAAATCCCATCCAATGCCCTCGCATGTCAATTCGAATGTATCAAGATGATCCGTTGGATACTGACATCGGCATCTCTGATAGGATGAGAGAATGGATTGCAAATCCATACATTGTTCCTTCACTCACCGCTGATACTGATGAAGGAGCTGATGGTAACCATGCAGATCATGCCGGTCAAGAGGCTGAACCGCATGATGGTGGTCATTTCTCCCCTCAACTTTCTCATCATACAGTCTCTGCCACTGAGAAAGTTCACTCCGCTCAAGAGGAACCACTGATTCAGGGGGAGCACCCATCTTAAGGGGAGCATCCCTCCCAGGGGGAGAATCTACCCAAGGGGGACCAACCTTCTCAGGGGATGCAACCACACTCACAAGCAGCTCCAGGTACTTCATTCCTTCAATTTCTGGCCTCAGCATTTAATGAACTTCTGACACTGACTCGGGACATGAGTCAGCGTCTTCTACGCATTGAGGCTGATGTTCATCAGCTAAAGGAAGTTCTCTTCCATACTCCTTCCTCTAGCCTGCAAACTGATGATGCTAAAAAAGGGGGAGATACTGATACTGATGATAATGCTGATGATGATGATAATGCTGATAATGATGATAATGTTGATGATGATGATAATGCTGATGATGATCCAAAAGAGAGAGACATCGAACATGTTGACAACACCTTTGTTCAGACTGAATCACCAAAGCCGATGCATCTGCGGAGCCTAATAGTTCAGCAGCTACTGAAAAGCTTGTTGAATATAGTGAGCATGATGATGAACAAGACGATGAATGTCAAATACTAGATATGATCTTCATTGATCCCTTTATTCCAGTCCAAGAAGAAGATTAAGATGATCTTGATAATGAATCTCAAAGGCCAGACATGAAATTCGTTGATCCCATTGTTGATTCCATTATTCCGATCCAAGGAGAAGATTCAGACGTTGCTAGTGAAGATTATCATCCGTTATCTCGCAAGCGCAAGGCAGCAGATACTGACTTGGCTCCTTCACACACTGATACTTCTTTGTCTTGCAAGAAACCCAAGTCCATAGTTAGTATATCAAACTTGGCGACTGAATGGAACATGTCTCCTGATCAAGTTAAACAAATTCTTGATGAAGCCAATCAAGCTCAGCTTCTAAAGAACATTGCTCAAGCTGATGAATCACTCATTCAGCATAAACTTCAAACCAAAGGATCTTTTGAAGCTCAGATGCAGAAATTATTGGAATTTCAGTCCAAATCTCAATCTTCTCAGCCTCCTCCTAGCAGCAGTAAGCCGAAGACTGATAGTGTTCTAGACAGGATTGATCGAAAGAGGTTTGAAGATGTTCTTAGACGACGAGTGTGTAGTGATAAAATCATCAAAGTTAAAGCTTCCAAACCACGCAATGAGAAAATTCTTACGTTGCTGATTACTCGTCAAGGTCCACAAGATTCATACACTGAAGTTGTCAAGAGGGATGAGCTGATCAAATATGGATATTCTGAATGGATGGAATTACTTGAATTAGCATCCAAGCAAACCTCAACTCACTCCTCTAAACTGACGTGTGCTCTTCATCTGCTGATCAAGAAAGTTCAGCGTTTGGACCTTGTTCCTAAAGAACGACCACAACATCAAGGCCAGAGTTCATCTGTTCCTAGAATTCGAAGAACCAAATTTCAAGTTGACAGTGAAGATGTGTTGGTTCTGAACATTGGTGCTGGTGGAATAAACAACTCTCTTCCTATCGGTGTTGACCCAGTTCAACATAAATTTATCTCAGTTCCTGAACACGGGATGTTCTATCTCGACAAAAACAGAAAAATGTGTTTTCAGCGAACTGCTGAGATTCCAAGGGCTCCAACCACTCATCTCGTTGGATTAAGGCAAATGTGCATGAGTCATCAAGATCTCTCCGGAGAGTTTCACATCCTTATTGCTATGGAGCTGCTGAATAGAAGACAAGAGTTGCTGGATAGTCCTTACTGGCCAGTAAAAATAGAAGCTGAAGCTGAGTATGAAGAGTTCTTGTCCAGAGGTGTTCTAATTTAGTTGGTTTTGAACATCATCATATTAGGGGAGATTGTAAGGTCAAACCTTGAAATATGATGATGTTTGAAATAAATCTTTCAGCATCAGCGCATATCTCAGCATCAACATCAGCATTTCAGCAGCTCAGTGTATTTAGATTTATTCAGTGCATTATAACAGATTTTGTATTTATCTTGTTTCCATAGTTAGCGTAAATAAGTTAGTTGGCATATCCCTGATTTATAGGGATTGTCTAGAATAGTAGTATATAATCTTTTGTATCAGTTTGTGAAAGAACACACCTTTCACAAACGCTAATAGCCGCTTTGTGCACACGATAATCTCTTTGTGAGATTATCTTTCTTAGTGAAATTTTTTCTTTGTGAATCCTTATTTGTTCTTGTTTACTGTCATTGTTTGATAAATTGATTGATCTAAGGTCTTTTCAATGAGAGGCTGGGTGCATTCAATACCGAGATGGCGACCATGGTGGGGGCGCGCACAATGACATTCAGGGAGTTTCGAGCTTACGGAGCTCCAGACTACCACCAGGCTAGGGACCCCATTGCTAGCAGCAGGTGGTTGGAAGATGTCGCCACCTCCTTTTGCACCAGCCGCTGTCCCGAGGGAACAAGGTCCGACTTGCTTCTTATCTCCTAAAGGACAGGGTGCGGGATTGATGGGAGGAGATTGGACATGCTATTAGTGATGTTTCCCTTGATACCGTGACCTGCAGCGACTTCTTCACCAGGTTCAGGGCCGATTTCGCACCTGTGATCGAGGTGCAGCAGCTTGTGCAGGAGTTCCAGGATCTCCAGCAGAAGACTGAGACAGTGACTAAGATCACCGCCAAGTTTAGGGAGAGAGCCCTTCTCGTTCCACATTATGTGGCAAACGAGGAGATAAAAAAGGCCTGGTAACATGAGATGTTGAGGAGTGATATTCGACAGTTTGTGAGCCAATCCAGTTGCAAGACGTTGGAGGATATGATTGCGAGGTCTCGGGAGAGGGAGATTGATTTAGAGATGGAGAGGACGCAGAAGCCAAATGCAGCATCTGGTGTGGATGGTTCGGGCAAGAAGCCCAAGGTGGATTCCCGAGGAAGGGGCCAACAAGGCCGAGGCCGTTGTGGCAAGTGTGGGGGGACGCACGAGGGGACGTGTAGAGCGGGTAGTTTGGGTAGTTTCGAGTGTGGCCGAACTCGTCATGTCAGTAGGGATTGTACTGCCACCACCACCACCACCATAGTATATGATCTGATTTTCTTCCAGTGCATTCAGAGGGGCCACAAGAGGTCCTAGTGCCCGAGTTTAGCAGCAGCAGGACAGGTGGCAGCACCCGCTCCTGCTACATTGAGGATTACTGATGGCCGTTAGGGCCAGACAAAGGCGTCTGTGGCGAAGACAAGAGCCTTCCATCTGATAGCAGAGGAGGCACATGTAGCTCCCGATGTTCTGAGGGGTATGTACCTTCTCCTTATCTCTTTATTTATATTGATTTTTCGCTTATGTGTATGTGTTTCGCTATAGGATCGTTCATAGTGAATGTAACGCCCGTAGATCCGGGCTAGTCAAATTAGAGGCAATAGGGGTCGAAAATGACTTTTTGACAAAAGATTATTTAGAATAAATAATCTTAAAAAAGTTGTAGAGTATGTCACAAGGTTTCCGTACATATAAAGAACGTCGAAATCCGAGTTATAACGAAGAAGTTATGACCCATCGAAGTTTCGCGACAGAACCGGCACGATACCGGAAAGCGTAAATAGTGAATTTATGATAGACCGAGATTTAGCCTTAGCGATCTAAACAAAAGTCGTAGAATATGTTAAACTAAGAACATCGATAAAAAGAACGCCCAAATCTGACTTCGTATGAAGAAGTTATGATTTTTCGAAGTTTCGGACTAGCAGTGTACAGCCCGAAATTCGAATATTTGATCGAGCGGTTTTTAGCCAACATGACCTAAACGAGAATCGAAGATCTCGTTGAGAGTAGCGTAACGAGAAAAAGATGGGCGAAAACGGATGTCGGATGAAGAAGTTATGAGGATTTAACGGACCAATCGTGTCCCGGCCCGTTAATAATATAAAATTTCAAATCGAGCCAAAATTATCGGACGAAGTCTAAATGAAAGTTTTAGAGTACGTTCCCACCTTCGCGTGGATATAAAGAACGTCAAAAACGGAGCTCGTATGCGAAAGTTATGATTTTTAGAAGTCGAGAATGCAATTTGCGAAGGCTGATAAGGAACTGATGACGTGGCGCATTGTGGGCCGCCCATCGCTGATGAAGGAACGCGCTTCGGATCTTGACACGTCGCCCTTCGCATACGCCCCGCGTCCGAAGTCTGTACGCCCCGCGTACCCTCGCCCTGATCTACTCCGAGTGTTAGACAGCTGGACCCTCGCTGGCGCTCTTATCCGATGACTACGCCCCGCGTAGGTCCGAGGTACGCCCAGCGTACCGAGGCCTCGCAGGGCTATAAAAAGGGGCCGATTATCCTTCATTTTTCACACCTTTCTTCACTCTCTCTCTCTCTAACTTCTTTCTCTCTCTAAGTGTTCTAAACACCCCCAAACCCTAGGAAAACCCCCTAGCTCTCGAGGGAAGCCCCGAGGCTCCCGGAGTCCCGAGAAAAAGGAGTTTTTCGGTTTCGAAACGCTGCTCCAATTAAGTCCCGGTTTTTGATAAAATTCGCTGTAAGTGTGCTACGCTTACGCAATTTTTTTATATAGCTTTCAAATAATTATTGGAATGTTATTAGGTCCTTAAAATAATTATTTGGGCTATTATTATGAGTTATATCGAGTATTATTAATGCCTAATAATACTCAAACTAATTAATTTGTCACGGTTATCGTTAAACTAAACCCTAGTGGTATCGGTACTAGGTTTTATCGAAGGAATATCGTTTTGAGAGTATCGAAGCGCTGTCCGAGTACTGAGTCACCACGTACTCAAGTGAGTGCATAGTCCCTTTCATCTTACACATAGATATGAAGTATTTTATATAAACTACGTGCTATGTGTGCATATTATCTGAATACTTGCTGTCTATGTTGGATGAACGTTTTATACATATTTTAAAGGATTTAAACTGTATACGTATTTTATATATACGAATATGTTGGGTATGAGATGGGTAGATGAATGATGAGAGATAGAAGATGACGTGAGTATACATTGGCAGCTATAGACTTAGTGCCTATGGGACAAACATCGGTAGCTATGGACTTAGTACCTGTTAGACGATGGTAGTTATGGATTTAGTACCTGTAGGAATTGGTAGCTATGGACTTAGTACCTGTTGAACATTGGTAGCTATGGACTTAGTACCTATTAGATAAAGACTGGTAGCTATCGATTTAGTACCCGATGAATAGACTATAGAAGCTATGGAATTAGTGCTTTATGAACGAACATTGGCAGCTATGGATTTAGTGCCAGTCCTATAACCCTGGAAGTAAGGGACTTCGGAATAAACAAATGCAGGATAGACGACTCTTAGGTTAAATCCTTAAGAGTAAAGAAGATAATGGGGATGGGTAATTGGGTTGATTGTTAGATTGAACATAATAATTATATCATTGTGGGTTGAAAACCCTATGTACTCACCAGGTTTCCCAACCTGACCCACTTAGCTTATGAATATCACAGGTGACGAAGTGAAGTGACATTACACTGAGAGATTTAAAGAAATGTAGATCACTAGTGTAAATCATTGTAAGTTCTGTTTATGCTTATGTTTCGGTATTAACGATGACATCCCAAACATTTTAAAATGAAATGAATATGTTTCTTCGAAATTGTTTTAATAACTTATTTACCATGTTTTTCTGGGAACAAATTCCGCAACTTTTTTATAAAATGAAGTGCTCTGATTTTTATAAAGCATAAACAAAAATCGGTCTTTTCTGGCCGTAATTTTGGGGATGTCACAGTTGGTATCAGAGCATTAGTTTAAGCGAACTAGGAATATGGATTTATTTCTAGACTTAAACTTAGAATGCTAAGTGATGATTGTGAGGTGTGAGCACTAGCTTATTTTAGGAATGATGCCTAAATTGCTTTTATGTGCTAAATGCTTTGTGCATGATATGTTGTTAATTGTTCGGATCTATGGTCTGTTGCCGACCCGATCTGGAAACCTTATGTGTTTAGGATTCTAAGCGTTTAACTACGATATTAGAACTAGCATATAAACGTTTCGGGGTGATAAGGATGATTTAAGATGTCAATCCTAAATTAAGATCTAGATTCACCTTATTCGGTGTATAGATCAAAATGGAAAGAACCCGTAGTGGAGCTGGGAATGCAAATGGAGACTGGAACCAACCCCCAGTGGTTCAGCAAATACCTGTTGTAGAAGAAGTTGCGCCTGAGCCAGTCACCATGGCTGGAGTTCAAGCCATGATTCGGGTTATGTTGGCTGAACAAAGGGAAGAAATGAGACGGATGTTGAATAGGGACGAACCTACCGTACATGTTAAACCGACGGAGCCAGTTCCCGAGCAATCTGAGGAAGGAAACTACAGCCGCCAAGTGAGTCAAGTAGGGACTCAAGGTGAGCAAAAGGATGGCCCAGAAGGGAGAAACAACAAGGTTGGGCGGATGTACAAGAATTTCTTGGGTGCGAAACCACCAAGCCTCTCAGGAAGCCCAAAGTCGGTTGAGATTATGGATTGGATCTCTGAGATGGAGATGGTGTTTGAGAGTTGCAGCTGTAATGAGAAACAGAAGACTGTCTTCGCAGTAAGACAGCTGAAAACTGGAGTCTTGAGCTGGTGGAAGCTATTGGCAGATACGATGCCACGAGGAGAAGCCTTAAGGATGTCATGGGAAGAGTTTTTGGAACAGTTGAAACTGCAGTACTGCTCGGAGGTAGATCTGATAGACCTAAACAACGAGTTTCAGAACCTGAAGAAAGGGAAGATGAGTGTTGATGAGTATGCCACCGCATTCACCGACAGGATGAAGCTATTCCCCTACTTGGTGCCTACTGAACTCTCCAAGATTGATAGGTTTGCTAACGGACTACCCACTGACTTTGGCCCAATGGTCAAAATGGCAACTACCTTGAAAGCAGCTGTTAGGGCAGCTAAGAACGTAGAGGCCCAGATAAGAGAAAAGGGTCTAGAAAAAGATAAGGCAGGAGAGAAGCGGAAGTTTGAAGGATCTTCGAGGTCGAACAAGGAAAGCAAATTCTCAAAGCTTGGAGGAGGAGATGGAAGTGAAGCGAGATGGTGTGATAAGTGCAAGAAGAAGCATAGTGGGAAGTGCAACGAGGAAGTGACTTGTTACAAGTGTGGGAGGACTGGCCACTATTCCAGGGACTGCACACATAATGATAAAGTATGCTATGGATGTGGAGGCAAGGGGCACATGTCCAGAGACTGCCCAAGGAAAAATAAAGCAGCAAGACCAGAAACGCCACCAAGGACAAGGGCATTTCACATGATCCTTGACGAAGCAGAGAACCATGCAAGGAATCAAGAATGAGGACTTCTTACCCGAAGATCAGATTAAGCAGTAGCCATAGTTTTGTATGATGTAGCCTAGTAGAGGCATAGTCTAGGGTGAACTTGAACACCTATGTAATCGTTTCAAGAAATAATATAAAACCTTCGTTTTGTTATCTGATGTGTTGAATGATTGTGTGATTTGCTGCATAGTGACTTGGGAAACTGCGAGACAATACTTGGGACGAGTATGAGTAGGTGTGAATGGTAGTAGAGGCCTATACTACCGGAAGCACAGGACTCACACTTGGATCAGGGAAAGTCACAAGGTTACCAAGAAGCTAGTAATTGATTTCATTTTATTCAAGTGTGTTGTTACCATCGTTTCGGTAATGACTAAGAAGATTGTTGATATTCCGACCCTAGTGGTCATATCGAATCGAGTCTGACTACGATGAGTATGTTGTGTGGTTCAGAGAACCACGTTTGATGTAGCGTCCGACTTAAACCAAACGGTTGAAATCAAAGCGATCAATACAAGTATCGCACTCGTTGTTAAAGAAGTTGGTAGCTGGAAATGCCAAATGTTAAAATGTGATTATATCACATTAGAACATGAAGGAAGGCATAGCTTGTTTTAGAATTTAACTCTAAGAGACCTAAGTCTAAGTGTTGCAACATACGATGATAGGTCATTAGAATATGACACATCGATATATAGTAGTAATAAAAGAACTTATCTCAAGTCCGTATCCATCAAGGATCGAGATTGTGACTTGAAGGTCATAATTTGGAGTCTAACCTGAGGTAGAGAGCAGGTGCACGATCGAATACTCTTACAATCAATGAGATTAAGAGATAGACTTGAAGGAATGTAGAAGTTATAATTATTACCTAGGATGAAGAAATGACATATGGAGTCATTATACGAGCCCTGTTTCGTTGATGATTCCGGGACGTAATCATCCTAAGGGGGAGATAATTGTAACGCCCGTAGATCCGGGCTAGTCAAATTAGAGGCAATAGGGGTCGAAAACGACTTTTCGACAAAAGATTATTTAGAATAAATAATCTTAACCAAGTTGTAGAGTATGTCACAAGCTTTCCGTACATATAAAGAACGTCGAAATCCGAGTTATAACGAAGAAGTTATGACCCATCGGAGTTTCGCGACAGAACCGGCACGATACCGGAAAGCGTAAATAGTGAATTTACGATAGAGCGAGATTTAGCCTTAGCGATCTAAACAAAAGTCATAGAATATGTTAAACTAAGAACATCGATAAAAAGAACGCCCAAATCTGACTTCGTATGAAGAAGTTATGATTTTTCGAAGTTTCGGACTAGCAGTGTACAGCCCGAAATTCGAATATTTGATCGAGCGGTTTTTAGCCAACATGACCTAAACGAGAATCGAAGATCTCGTTGAGAGTAGCGTAACGAGAAAAAGATGGGAGAAAACGGATGTCGGATGAAGAAGTTATGAGGATTTAACGGACCAATCGTGTCCCGGCCCGTTAATAATATAAAATTTCAAATCGAGCCAAAATTATCCGACGAAGTCTAAACGAAAGTTGTAGAGTACGTTCCCACCTTCGCGTGGATATAAAGAACGTCGAAAACGGAGCTCGTATGCGAAAGTTATGATTTTTAGAAGTCGAGAATGCAATTTGCGAAGGCTGATAAGGAAACGTGGCGCATTGTGGGCCGCCCATCGCTGATGAAGGAACGCGCTTCGGATCTTGACACGTCGCCCTTCGCATACGCCCCGCGTCCGAAGTCTGTACGCCCCGCGTACCCTCGCCTTGATCTACTCCGAGTGTTAGACAGCTGGACCCTCGTTGGCGCTCTTATCCGATGACTACGCCCCGCGTAGGTCCGAGGTACGCCCAGCGTACCGAGGCCTCGCAGGGCTATAAAAGGGGGCCGATTATCCTTCATTTTTCACACCTTTCTTCACTCTCTCTCTCTAACTTCTTTCTCTCTCTAAGTGTTCTAAACACCCCCAAACCCTAGGAAAACCCCCTAGCTCCCGAGGGAAGCCCCGAGGCTCCCGGAGTCCCGAGAAAAATGAGTTTTTCGGTTTCGAAACGCTGCTCCAATTAAGTCCCGGTTTTCGATAAAATTCGTTGTAAGTGTGCTACGCTTACGCAATTTTTTTATATAGCTTTCAAATAATTATTGGAATGTTATTAGGTCCTTAAAATAATTATTTGGGCTATTATTATGAGTTATATCGAGTATTATTAACGCCTAATAATACTCGTACTAATTAATTTGTCGCGGTTATCGTTAAACTAAACCCTAGTGGTATCGGTACTAGGTTTTATCGAAGGAATATCATTTTGAGAGTATCGAAGCGTTGTCCGAGTACTGAGTCACCACGTACTCAAGTGAGTGCATAGTCCCTTTCATCTTACACATAGATATGAAGTATTTTATATAAACTACGTGCTATATGTGCATATTATCTTAATACTTGCTGTCTATGTTGGATGAACGTTTTATACATATTTTAAAGGATTTAAACTGTATACATATTTTATATATACGAATATGTTGGGTATGAGATGGGTAGATGAATGATGAGAGATAGAAGATGATGTGAGTATACGTTGGCAGCTATAGACTTAGTGCCTATGGGACAAACACCGGTAGCTATGGACTTAGTACCTGTTAGACGATGGTAGCTATGGATTTAGTACCTATAGGAATTGGTAGCTATGGACTTAGTACCTATTAGATAAAGACTGGTAGCTATGGATTTAGTACCCGATGAATAGACTATAGCAGCTATGGAATTAGTGCTTTATGAACGAACATTGGCAGCTATGGATTTAGTGCCAGTCCTATAACCCTGGAAGTAAGGGACTTCGGAATAAACAAATGCAGGATAGACGACTCTTAGGTTTAATCCTTAAGAGTAAAGAAGATAATGGGGATGCGTAATTGGGTTGATTGTTTGATTGAACATAATAATTATATTATTGTGGGTTGAAAACCCTATGTACTCACCAGGTTTCTCAACCTGTCCCACTCAGCTTATGAATATCACAGGTGACGAAGTGAAGTGACATTACACTGAGAGATTTAAAGAAATGTAGATCACTAGTGTAAATCATTGTAAGTTCTGTTTATGCTTATGTTTTGGTATTAACGATGACATCCCAAACGTTTTAAAATGAAATGAATACGTTTCTTCGAAATTGTTTTAATAACGTATTTACCATGTTTCTCTGGGAACAAATTTCGCAACCTTTTTATAAAATGAAGTACTCTGATTTTTATAAAGCATAAACAAAAAATCGGTCTTTTCTGGCCGTAATTTTGGGGATGTCACAGTGAATGACACATCTTCTCTGGTTTTATTCGATTCGGGGGCTACCCGATCTTTTGTATCTCTCACACTTAGCAAGCGATTTGTTGGAGCTTCGGGGGAGTTGGACTGTCCTCTTGATGTAGAGATCGCGGATGATAGGACGGTACGGGTTGCGAGGGTTCACCGGGGATGTACATTGCAGTTGTTTGATGAACAGTTTTCCGTGGATTTAGTCCCCATTCCCCTGCTAAGGAATAAGTTTATCGTGGGTATGGACATGTTGAGCCCCAATGGGGCAATGATCGACTGCGAGCAACAGCTGGTACGAGTTCGGACCCCAGTTGTGGGAGGTTTGGTAATTCAAGGTGAGAGGCCACAGTGTGGACTGACTTTGTGCTCAGCAGCAAGGGCAAGATGCTACCTATAACATGGTTGCGCAGGTTATGTCGCCTATGTCATGGATACCCGAGATAAGGGAAAGGCGACTATAGATGATGTACCGATCGTACGGGGAGTACCCAGACGTGTTCCCAAAGGATTTGCCTAGGGTACCTCCGGAGTGGCAGGTAGAGTTCAAGATTGACCTAGTTTCTGGTGTGGTCGGATAGCCCAGGCAGCATATCAGTTGGCTCCTCTCATGATGCAGGAGTTGTCTACACGGCTGCAGGAGCTATTTGACAAGAGGTTTATCACGCCGAGCAATTTCCATGAGGAGCCCCGATTCTGCTTGTGAAGAAGAAGAACGGGTCACATCGGATGTGTATACATTACCGGGAGTTGAACAAGGTACGGTGAAGAACCGTTATCCCCTTTCGAGGATTGACGATTTATTTGACTAGATTCAGGGTGCATCTTGGTTCTCCAAGATTGATCTACGATCGGGTTATCACCAGCTATGAGTCAGGGATGACGATGTGTTGAAGACAACCTTTTGGACTCGTTATGGACACTATGAGTTCGTGGTGATGTCGTTTGGGCTCACTAATGCTTCTGCCACGTTCATGGATCTCATGAACCCGTGTGTAGACCGATGTTGGACCAGTTTATGATAGTCTTCATCGATGATATCTTGGTTTACTCCAAAACTAAGGAGTAGTACGAGGAGCACCTGAGGGAGGTGCTGGATACACTGAGGAGGGAGAGACTTTTCGCAAAGTTCTCCAAGTGCGAGTTCTGGTTGCGAGAGGTGTAGTTTTTGGGGAACCTTGTCAACCAGATGGGTATTCTGGTAGATCCGGCCATGGTAGAGGTCGTGATGTAGTGGGAGGTTCCGAGGTCTCCATATGAGATTCAGAGTTTTCTTAGTCTGGTAGCTTATTATCAGAGATTCATCCGGGATTTCTCCAATATTCTTGTTCCATTGACCCGACTGACCAACAAGTCGGTGACATTCCTCTGGGGGGCCTGAGCAGCAGGCAGCTTTCGATACTCTTAGATAGATGTTTTGCGAGGAACCGATTCTGACTTTTCCGAAGGGCGTCGACGATTTCTTCGTTTACTGTGACGCTTCAATCACGGGTATAGGTGCAGTGCTGATGCAGCGGGATCGCTATGGTTTTCTCCATCAAGATTTGGCGACACTATCTCTATGGGGTTTGTTGACAATTTACACGGACCACAAGAGCCTGAGGTATATGATGGACCAGCCGATTTTGAACATGAGGCAACTTTGGTGGTTAAATGTGGTGAAGGACTATGGTTGTGAGATCCTCTACCTCCCAGGGAAGGCTAATATTATGGTCGATGCTCTCAGCCGTAAGGCGGTTGCAGCTCCAATATGAGATATATGCCTGATGATGACAGTGATTACTCCGTTGCTAGATCGGATTCGGTAGGCACAGGTCGAGGGTATGAAGGAAGAGCACCGGAAGTGTGAGCGGATCATAGTCCAGATAGCTTCATTTGATTATTACAGTCGTGGGTTGTTGACCCTGCATCGGAGGGTTTGGGTTCCTTATTGGGGCGGTGTATGCCAGGTTCTGATGGAGGAGGCTCACAAGTCGAGATTCTGCATTCATCCCAGAGCGACAAAGATATATCGAGATATTTTCCCTCATTATTGGTGGCCCAGTATGAAGCGGGATATAGCATGGTATGTAGAGCGGTGCTTCACTTGCAGGAAAGGCAAGGCCGAGCACCTACGTCCTCACGACAAGATGCAGCCGTTGGAGATTCCCATGTGGAAATGGGAAGATATCACCATGGATTTCATCACAAAGCTTCCCAGGACTGCACGTGGAGTGGATTCGATTTGGGTCATTGTGGATCGGTTGACCAAGAGTGCACATTTCATCCCGATCCAGGAGAGTATATTGGTTGAGCAACTAGCCGAGACCTATGTGTCGGTGTCTGTTGTTTCAGACCGAGATGTTCGCTTCACTTCTAGATTTTGGAAGTGGTCTCATGACGAGATGGGCACTCGTTTTCACTTCAGTACAACTCTTCACCCTCAAACGAATGGGTAGAGTGAGACGACGATCCAGACTCTCGAGGACATGTTGCGCGCATGTGTATTGGATTTCATAGGCAGTAGGGATACATATCTTCCATTAGCGGAATTTTAATATAACAACAGTTATCATGCCAGCATAGATCAACCTCCCTTCGAGATGATCAATGGGAGGAAGTATAGGTGTGACATCCCCTAATTCTCGGCCATAAAAGACCGATTTAATTTATGTTTTTTAAAACAAAATCAGAGAAATCCTTTTAAAAGATGTTGCGGAATTGGTCCCCAAAACAAAACATGATAAAGGTTTAGCAAAACCTTTCTTTAAGAAATGTATAGTTTCATTTCATATCAAAACCTCGGGATGTCATGTTCCGATACAGATCAAAAGCATAAACAAGACATTATAAGCCTTTCAACAGTTATTTACAACTATTGGCCTATAATCCAAAAATCTCTCATCGTCCTCCGACTATGCTCGGGGTCCACTACCTGTAACATAAAAAACTGAGTGGGTCAGGCTTGGGAGCCTGGTGAGCATATAGGGTTTTCAACCCACAATAATAATAAACTTATTAAGTTCATCAATTAACAATAACCCTGATTACCCGTTCCTGTTATCCTCACTTTACATCCATAAACACTTATCAAGAGGGACCTAGCCTAAAGAATATCATCGGGATGGACACTACTGCTGAGGGGTTTCCTCAGCCAGACATGTCCTAAAGGCAACCATGAGGGGGATGGAGTACAGCGAATGAACACCCAATTTCATTAACACCTACATGTTGCGGGCCTCCCAGCGTTCCACTGGACTATCTAGAAAGTCTGTGGTCATCATCAAAACTCCGCTAGATGACTGGATCACAATCACATCGAGGTCTCTCATCACTTTTATTTCATCACACATCACTTTCTACCCATGTTTTACCCAACATATTTGTAGATAAAAATACATATACACTTTAAAGCTTGTATAAAACATCTATTCAACAGTCACCTCAATTAAACAATTAATATAATTACACGTAGCATGTATTGTATAGAAAATACTTCATATCTAGGATTAAGATGAAGGTGACTATACACTCACATGATTTGATGATAATCGGGAAGCAATTCGTTTCCTAAAACGATCGTTTCTAATAAAACTGGGAGTTTTATTGAGAAACCAGGCTCTGTAAAGGTCGGGCTTCGAAACCGAAAAGATAAATTTTCCAGGCTTCTCGGGCACTTCGAGGCGTATTCCGGGGGTTATAATCGATACCGGGGCTTTGGGGGATGTTAGAATGAAAGAAATATGGGTTTAGGGGCCAAAAATGACAAGTTTTCAAATATTCCCCGGGAGGTCTCGCACCCTCCTATTTATAGGCTACGAGGCTGTTGATCGGACGACTGAGAGGAAGCCACGCGGCAGCAGATGCGAAGGCACGCAGGTGGCTCACACGTGGGTTGCGCATGCGAGGGTCTCGCTACCGGCCTCTGATTGGACCGAGGTCTAGGTCCGAGACTTCAGACATGGCACTCCCTGCAAAACTCGGATGTGTCATAAAGGGGTACGAGATAGCTTCTGATCGGCCGAGCCTTCGGTCCGAAGAGAATGCAACACCCGTCGACAGGTGGATTCGGATGAGTCAGCAGAATTCTAGACATGTGTCGGATGCGAGGCGAGGACACGTGGCCGAAGTCCACGTATGCGAGATTTCTCAGTTTTGACAATGTTTCTCGATTTTCACGCCAAAACTTCTAAAATCCATAACTTTTGCATACGAGCTCCGTTTTTGACGTTCATTATATGCACGCGTAGGTAAAATTACACTCTACAACTTTCATTTACAATTTGTAGGCTAATTTTGACTTTAATTTTTATATTATTATTTTTAACAAACCGGGACAGGAAATCCGTTAAAAATTCATAACTTCTTCATCCGACTTCCGTTTTTGTCTGTCTTTTTACTGTTGTGCTACTATTGATGTGACCTTCGATTCTCGTTTAGGTCGTGTCGGCTAAGAATCACTCGATCTAAAATTCATGTTTTTAGCTGTCTACTGCTAAGCTGAAACTTCGAAAAAATCATAACTTCCTCATACGAAGTCAGATTTGGGCGTTCTTTTTATACATACTCTCGGTTTAACGAACACTACGACTTTCTTTTAGATCACTAAGAATAAAAATTATTTTATCAAAAACTCACTTTGTACGACATTCGGCACTGTGCGGGTTTTGTCGCGAAACTTCGACAGGTCATAACTTCTTCGTTATAACTCGGATTTTGGTATTCTTTATGTATTCGTAATCCTTGTCACGACCACTACAACTTTCTTAATAGATTCGGATTTATCTAATATTTATTTTTGACGCTCATTTTTATTCTTAGTTAATTAAACCCTAATAATTAAGCATAAAACACATAATTCACATAATATTCACATAATTCCTTTTCATTTCTTCAAAATGACTTATAAAGGTTAACCTAGACTATAACGTCAATATTAATACGTAGCCTAGAAACACGGGCATTACAATTCTCTCCCCCTTAAGATGATGCCGTCTCCAGAATCACATATCAACAAACAAATGCGGGTAGCGACTCATCATGTTACTCTCCGTTTCCCAGGTGAGATTTGGCCCATTCGTATGTTTCCAATGCACAAGCACTAAATCTACCATCTTGCGTCGCTACTTCTTAGTCTTACGGTCAACGATTACCTCAGGTTCTTCAATCAACCTCTTGTTTTCATCCAACCTTAATTCAGAAATGGGAATTATGTCGGGCACATCTCCCGTAAACTTTCTCAAATAACACACATGAAAGGTGTTATGAATACCACATAGTTCTAGCCAGTTTAGTCACGAAATCCATGGTGATGTCTTCCCGTTTAACCATGGGTACGGGTAACGGTTCTAAACTCCCATACGATTTTTGATGTTGTGCCTTAACCCTAGCACAAGTTACACACTCGGCCACATACTTAGTGTAACAGCCCGGAATTTCAGGTATTTCTTTAAATTATTCTTGGGGCACATTTAGGAGGGGACTCGGCGAGTTGGTGCACGACTCGCCGAGTAGGGCCATGGTCTTGGTCGCAGACGCGCGACTGGACTCGACGAGTCCAATAAGGGACTCGGCGAGTCGACGCTGTTCAGCTGAACCCTAGCCGTTTCGATTCTGAACCGTATATAATGATATTATGGCCGTCATGTCGGGTCTTTTGGCCGATTGAAGATCCCCTGGGAGTGTGTGAGCATCTAAAGCAAGAGAGAGGACTTGAGAAGGCTTGAAGAGATTGTTAGACAAGGAGGAGCAAGGTGGTGATCAAAGGAATCGAGTACTGGAGGTTTGGAGACACAGGAAACACGTTTCCAGGTAATCTTCGGATCGAAATCTGTAACTTTTACGTTGTATGCGAGTTTAGGGTTTAGGAAACCCAATTAAGGGTTAGTTAGATTATATTGTTGTTATAAGTGTTAAAAACCCATGTAATAGTATATGTGAAAGTCCAGGAAGCCCTATATCTATATACTTCGAAATCATGCGAAATACAGGAGGCAGCGGATTGACTGCATGGCGAGGACTCGCCGAGTCCAATGATCAGACTC
This sequence comes from Lactuca sativa, assembly GCF_002870075.4. NCBI lineage: Eukaryota > Viridiplantae > Streptophyta > Magnoliopsida > Asterales > Asteraceae > Lactuca > Lactuca sativa. The sequence goes on from NC_056629.2 coordinate 192,357,843, forward strand.
GGCGAGTAGCTTGAAGATTCACTAAAACTCGCCGAGTTGTTCTTCAGACTCGGCGAGTAGCTTGAAGGTTCACTAGGACTCGTCGAGTTGTTCTTCAGACTCGGCGAGTAGCTTGAAGATCTACTGGAACTCGTCGAGTCGTTCTTCAGACTCGGCGAGTGGTGTCAGGATGTCTATACTCGTCGAGTTACCCTTTGCACTCGACGAGTCCGGTCAAGATTGACCGTTGACCTGTATATATCTTAGAGGGGTCAGTTGTCTTGTTTGATAAGATCATTAACTAAGGCTGTGGTATTATAGGGAACCTGCGGACTAGCGGATTGTGTGCAAGTAGCTCGAAGAGGTTATAGCCTGCGTACTACGAGGTGAGTCTTCTCACTATACTTCACCCGGAAGGGTTTGACTGTTAGACCGGAAGGTCGTGTGTGTTATATTCATGCTATGTCTAGAGAGATAGATGCTTTATATGCGATGTGTGCTTATATGTGATGTATGCTTATACGGGCCGGAAGGCGAGACTTATGTGATAGGAAGAACGGTATGATGTATGATTTATGTGTTATGAGTTTTATGTTATATGTGCTATGTATGTTATGGGCCGGAAGGCAATGTTATGTGGATCGAAAGATCCGGGCCGGAAGGCAATGTTATGTGGATCGAAAGATCCGGGCCGGAAGGCAATGTTATGTGGACCGAAAGGTCCGGGCCGGAAGGCAATGTTATGTGGACCGAAAGGTCCGGGCCGGAAGGCGTATGTGGGTAAGTCGTATACTGGGGAACTCACTAAGCATTTATGCTTACTAGTTGTGTTTATGTTTTTCAGGTACTAGTGATGACCGTGGGAAGGCGCCGGCGTGACACGTACACACTGCCACTGCTGAAGATCCTGGAGATTTATTATTTATATCTTGAAATAAACTTGGAATAAACCCTTTTGTCGAATGATGATGTTTTGTTTTTTTTTAACGAAAAATTTATTTGGAAATTTGAGCTGTTACAATTGGTATCAGAGCCTAGGTTTGAGGGATTCGGGTGTACTTTTGGGTGCAACTGAACTCAGACCGGGGATTTGAGGAAAAACTTTTTCTTAAAAATAATAAGGACATAACATTTTATAAAGGGCAAGGCGGTAAAAACAAGGGTGGAACAGTGTGTACGAGCAGCCAGCGTCCGAACGGTAAAGATCCCCAGAATACCTTACGATGTTATGTTATGCACTGAATTATGAATTGTTATGCATGCTAGAAGACTAGGTATACATGATAGGAATAGAATTGCCTGTTTTGTGATGCCTTAGTCTAGGGAGATTGCTTATATGAGATATTTGGTAGCGTGCAAGTAAATAGTACATACTAGAAGTAGAGTACTCGTTATTCGGGATTTGGGGAGGAAGATTTGGGAGGAATACTGATACGGTGTGGTCGGTAGTATTGGGCCCGTACTATCGAAGGCACCGGATCAGTGGAAGACTCAAATAAGAATCCCTGGAAATCGGAGACTGGGTAGGGCGCGTATCGAGTACAATTGTACTTGGTGGAGTCTCTGATGATTTTATGTTGTATTTCAGAGACATCATGGTTATCACACGCAATGGGGCGAGTTCGAGCGGTGCGAGTGACGAGGAGATTCGTCAGATTATTCAGGAAGAGGTAGCTGCGGCGGTCCGGGCTGAGATCCCGGAGATGTTTGGGTCTATTAAGACCACGTTGATGGAGGAGTTTGAGGAGCGGTGCGCCGCAATTTCTGAAGCTGCAGTTGCTGCCGCTACCGCAGCGGTGGCAGCTGCCAGGCCGCAAGGGGGTGATTCATTACCATTCAGGGAATTCAGCAACACGAAACCCCCTGAATTTGATGGGACGCAGGATCCGATTGCAGCCATGAGATGGATCGCCGACATCGAGGGGTGCTTCTATACTTGCTCATGCCCGGAACACTTGAGGGTACGGTTCGCCTTGAACCAGCTCCGTCTGGGAGCGAAGGATTGGTGGAAGTTCGTGACGGTGAACTTCACTCAGGCAGAGATTACGGCAGTGACATGGGAGAGGTTTACGGAGATGTTCAGGGATGAGTACGTTCCCCCGGTAGAGAGGGAGCGGTTGATTCAGGAGTTCTTGACCCTTAAGCAGGGTACTGATTCCGTGGCAGTGATCACACGGAAGTTTCATGAGAGGGCAATGTTCTGCCCCGAGCTGGTATCTACGGAGCAGTCGCGGATGAGCCGCTATTTGGGTGTTTTGAAGAGGGAGATTCGGGAGTTTGTGTCAAACTCCACCTATCGTACTTTCACTGAGCTTCAGGCGAACGCCAGGAAGCGCGAGATTGAGTTGGAGACGCAAGCGAGGGAGGAGGCCGAGTCTCGGCAGGTGGATCAACGGCCGGCCCAATCTCAGCCGGCAGCAAAGCGGATTAAGTTCGCTGATTCGAGGATGGGAGGTTCGAAGGGTCGCACTTGCGCGAAGTGCGGCAAGAGTCACGAGGGAGCGTGTCGAACTGGTGGTTGCTACAAGTGTGGCAAGGACGGACATATTGCCAGGGATTGCCCTAAGGGGTTTATGGTTTGCTTTCACTGCAACCAGACAGGCCATCGGAAGGCCGAGTGCCCGCAACTTCGACAGGGAGCTACACCTACTACCCGGACTACTGAGACCCGACCGGTGAAGGTCGAGGCCCTGAGGGCTCGCGGGAGAGCCTTTCAGCTGACTGCGGAGGAGGTCCGCGCTGCGCCCGATGTTGTGGCAGGTATGTTATCTTTCATGTATTTAATTAAAGGTCGAAATGTTATGCTTATGTTAATATATGTGTAGGTACTTTCCTTGTGAACTCTATGCCTGCTCTAGTATTATTTGATTCAGGTGCGAGTAGATCGTTTGTATCGTTAGCTTTTAGTCAGCACATCGGCATTAGTCGTGAGCCGTTAAGTCGGCCTTTGAGCGTTTCCATTGCGGCTGAGAGGGTGATTTGTGCTGCGGAGGTTTTTCGGGGATGTGTGCTAGAGATCTTCGGGGTCGCATTTCCGATTGACCTAATTCCTATTGCGATGGGTGATGTCTGTGTCATTGTAGGCATGGACTAGGTTGAGCCGATTCAGCGCTGTCATCGACTGCGAGCGTCAGTTGGTGACTATGCGAGACCCTAGTGGGGGAGTTCTTACGGTGTACGGCGAGGGTACCCGTTCGAGAGCAGCTTTTTGTTCGGCTGCTAGGGCGAGGCAATGCCTACAGCGGGGATGTAACGGTTTTGTGGCGTATGTGATGGATACGCGGGAGAGTTCCGAGAGACCGAAGACATTGAAGGAGGTTCCAGTGGTGCGCGAGTTTCCAGATGTTTTCCCCGAGGATTTGCCGGGAATACCTCCTGCGAGGCAAGTGGAGTTTGGTATCGATCTAGTTCCAGGGGCGGCGCCTATTGCGAAGGTGCCTTATCGTCTTGCACCTCCGGAGATGCAAGAATTTTCCTCGCAACTTCAAGAGTTGTTGGGGAAGGGATTTATTCGGCCAAGTAGCTCGCCGTGGGGAGCACCGATTCTGTTCGTCAAGAAGAAGGATGGTTCACACCGGATGTGTATCGATTACCGGGAACTGAACAAGGTGATAGTTAAGAACCGCTATCCGTTACCAAGAATCGATGATCTATTCGATCAGTTGCAAGGGGCATCTTGGTTTTCCAAGATTGATTTGAGATCAGGGTACCATCAGGTAAGGGTGCGGGATGAGGACGTCCAGAAGACAGCCTTTAGGACGCGGTATGGGCATTACGAGTTCGTGGTGATGCCTTTTGGGCTCACCAATGCCCCAGCAGTGTTCATGGATCTCATGAACAGGGTATGCAGGCCGATGCTGGATCGGTCTGTGATTGTATTCATCGACGACATTCTGGTGTATTCGCGGTCTAGGGAGCAGCATGAGGGACATTTGAGGGAGGTCCTTGAGGTACTGAGGTCGGAGAAGCTATATGCAAAATTCTCCAAATGTGACTTCTGGTTACGGGAGGTTCAATTTCTGGGGCACGTTGTAAATCAGGCAGGGATATTGGTCGATCCGGCCAAGGTGGAAGCGGTGATGAGATGGGAGGCACCAAAGTCACCTTCGGAGATCAGGAGTTTCCTTGGGTTGGCAGGGTACTATCGAAGGTTCATTAGGGACTTCTCCAAGATCGCAGTGCCACTTACCAAATTGACCCGAAAGGGTGTTACATTCTCATGGGGACCCGAGCAGCAGACTTCCTTCGAGACACTTCGTCAGAGACTGTGCGAAGCACCAGTATTAGCTCTTCCGGAGGGGATGGAGGACTTCGTCGTATATTGCGACGCATCGAGTTCAGGACTGGGTGCAGTGTTGATGCAGAGGGGCCATGTGATAGCCTATGCATCGAGGCAGCTGAAGCCTCACGAAGCGAGATATCCCACGCATGACTTAGAGTTGGGGGCAGTAGTGTTCGCCCTCAAAATTTGGCGTCACTACCTGTACGGGGTTCGTTGTACCATATACACGGACCATAAGAGTTTGAAGTATTTGATGGATCAACCCAACCTAAACATGCGCCAGAGGAGATGGTTAGACGTGGTTAAGGATTACGACTGTGAGATCCTATACCACCCAGGCAAGGCTAATGTGGTAGCCGATGCATTGAGTCGTAGGGCGGAGGGTACTCCATTGCGGGATGTATGTTTGAGATTGACGGTGGTGACTCCGGTATTAGATACTATTCGTGGGGCACAGGCCGAGGTTGTGAAGTCTGGGATGCAGAAACAGGAGCGGGTCGTCGGGTTAATTTCAGAGTTTGTTACGGATGGGCGGGGACTCCTGACATTTCAGGGTCGGATCTGGGTGCCATTCGTGGGCGGTACGCGTGTTATTTTGATGGAGGAGGCACATAGATCGAAATTCTCGATCCATCCCGGTGCTACGAAAATGTATCTGGATTTGAAAAAAGAGTACTGGTGGCCTTGCATGAAGAGAGACGTTGCTTGGTTCGTGGAGAGGTGTTTGACCTGCCGTAAAGTTAAGGCCGAGCACCAGAGACCGCACGGTAAGTTGCAACCCTTAGAGATCCCTGAGTGGAAGTGGGATCAGATCACGATAGATTTCATCACCAAATTGCCGAAAACTGCCAGGGGAGTCGATGCGATTTGGGTGATTGTGGATAGACTAACAAAGAGTGCACATTTCCTTGCCATTAGTGAAAGTTCATCAGCAGAGAAGTTGGCGGAGTTGTACGTGAGAGAGATAGTATCTCGGCATGGAGTGCCGACCTCGATTGTTTCGGACCGCGATGTACGTTTCACTTCCAGGTTCTGGAAGAAATTCCATGAGGAGTTGGGTACTAAACTGCATTTTAGTACCGCATACCATCCCCAGACCGACGGTCAAAGCGAGCGGACGATCCAGACATTGGAAGATATGCTTAGAGCGTGTGTGTTAGACTTCGGGGGTAGCTGGGATGCGCATCTGCCGCTGGCTGAGTTTTCCTACAACAACAGCCATCATTCGAGCATTGGTATGCCACCTTTTGAGTTGTTGTATGGTAGGAGGTGTCGGACTCCCATTTGCTGGGGAGAAGTGGGACAGAGAGTGATGGGCAGTACAGAGATCGTACTTCAAACGATTGAACAGATCCAACGGGTGAGGCAGAGGTTATTGACCGCCCAGAGCCGACAGAAGAGTTATGCGGACAGACGCCGGTCCGAGCTCGAATTCCAGGTCGGCGACTTCGTTCTCCTAAAGGTTTCTCCTTGGAAAGGGGTGATTCGGTTCAGGAAGAGGGGCAAATTGGGGCCCCGGTTCATAGGTCCATTTCGGGTAATTGCAAGGGTAGGTCGGGTAGCTTATCGGTTGGAGTTGCCAGCAGAGCTGAGTCAGATTCACAATACCTTCCACGTATCACAGCTGAGGAAGTGTATAGCCGATGAGGCAGCAGTGGTTCCGTTAGAAGATATCCAGGTAGATGCGAGTCTGAATTACGCCGAGAGACCAGTAGCTATCAGGGATCGGAAGATCAAGGTTCTACGGAACAAGGAAATACCTCTGGTGTTGGTTCAGTGGCAACATCGGAAAGGATCGGAGATGACTTGGGAGCCGGAAAGAGAAATGCGGGAGCAACATCCGGAGTTATTCGCAGAATGAGAGACTTCGAGGGCGAAGTCTAGTTCTAGTGGGGGAGAGTTGTAACAGCCCGGAATTTCAGGTATTTCTTTAAATTATTCTTGGGGCACATTTAGGAGGGGACTCGGCGAGTTGGTGCACGACTCGCCGAGTAGGGCCATGGTCTTGGTCGCAGACGCGCGACTGGACTCGACGAGTCCAATAAGGGACTCGGCGAGTCGACGCTGTTCAGCTGAACCCTAGCCGTTTCGATTCTGAACCGTATATAATGATATTATGGCCGTCATGTCGGGTCTTTTGGCCAATTGAAGATCCCCTGGGAGTGTGTGAGCATCTGAAGCAAGAGAGAGGACTTGAGAAGGCTTGAAGAGATTGTTAGACAAGGAGGAGCAAGGTGGTGATCAAAGGAATCGAGTACTGGAGGTTTGGAGACACAGGAAACACGTTTCCAGGTAATCTTCGGATCGAAATCTGTAACTTTTACGTTGTATGCGAGTTTAGGGTTTAGGAAACCCAATTAAGGGTTAGTTAGATTATATTGTTGTTATAAGTGTTAAAAACCCATGTAATAGTATATGTGAAAGTCCAGGAAGCCCTATATCTATATACTTCGAAATCATGCGAAATACAGGAGGCAGCGGATTGACTGCATGGCGAGGACTCGCCGAGTCCAATGATCAGACTCGGCGAGTAGCTTGAAGATTCACTAAAACTCGCCGAGTTGTTCTTCAGACTCGGCGAGTAGCTTGAAGGTTCACTAGGACTCGTCGAGTTGTTCTTCAGACTCGGCGAGTAGCTTGAAGATCTACTGGAACTCGTCGAGTCGTTCTTCAGACTCGGCGAGTGGTGTCAGGATGTCTATACTCGTCGAGTTACCCTTTGCACTCGACGAGTCCGGTCAAGATTGACCGTTGACCTGTATATATCTTAGAGGGGTCAGTTGTCTTGTTTGATAAGATCATTAACTAAGGCTGTGGTATTATAGGGAACCTGCGGACTAGCGGATTGTGTGCAAGTAGCTCGAAGAGGTTATAGCCTGCGTACTACGAGGTGAGTCTTCTCACTATACTTCACCCGGAAGGGTTTGACTGTTAGACCGGAAGGTCGTGTGTGTTATATTCATGCTATGTCTAGAGAGATAGATGCTTTATATGCGATGTGTGCTTATATGTGATGTATGCTTATACGGGCCGGAAGGCGAGACTTATGTGATAGGAAGAACGGTATGATGTATGATTTATGTGTTATGAGTTTTATGTTATATGTGCTATGTATGTTATGGGCCGGAAGGCAATGTTATGTGGATCGAAAGATCCGGGCCGGAAGGCAATGTTATGTGGATCGAAAGATCCGGGCCGGAAGGCAATGTTATGTGGACCGAAAGGTCCGGGCCGGAAGGCAATGTTATGTGGACCGAAAGGTCCGGGCCGGAAGGCGTATGTGGGTAAGTCGTATACTGGGGAACTCACTAAGCATTTATGCTTACTAGTTGTGTTTATGTTTTTCAGGTACTAGTGATGACCGTGGGAAGGCGCCGGCGTGACACGTACACACTGCCACTGCTGAAGATCCTGGAGATTTATTATTTATATCTTGAAATAAACTTGGAATAAACCCTTTTGTCGAATGATGATGTTTTGTTTTTTTTTAACGAAAAATTTATTTGGAAATTTGAGCTGTTACACTTAGCAACATCGAGCTTCATCGTCGTCCACCAATAATAGGGCTTTAGATCCCTATACATTTTTGTACTGCCGGGATGAATCGAGTACATGGTCTTGAGAGCTTCTTCCATCAGAAGATCTCTTACTCTGCCCGTCTTAGGTACCCAAATCCTATCTTGGAATACCTTCAACCCTTGGTTGTTTGTACCGAATTCTAACGTTTTACCCAAATGTTCTTCCTTTCGGTCATTTTTCTCTAAATCTTTTTTTAAACTTTCCACAATTGTCGAGACAACTTCAATTCTCAACGCTCTTGGCCTTTTCTTTTCAAGGTTTACCTTCTGACTGAGTGCATCAGCAACAACATTTGCTTTACTAGGGTGGTAAAGTATCTCACAGTCGTAGTCCTTGAGTAACTCTAGCCAGCGTCGTTGCCTCATGTTCTATTCCTTCTGATAAAGATAGTGCCTCCATATCTTTAAGGCGAATACTACCGCTACCAACTCCAGATCATGAGTGGGGTAGTTCTTTTCATGATCCTTCAACTGCCTCGATGCATACGCGATCACTTTATCCCTTTGGTTCAGAACACAACCTAACCCAACTCTAGAGGCATCACTATAGACTACAAAGTCATCAACTCCTTCAGGTAACGAAAGAATCAGTGTTTACACAATCTTTTCTTTAACTTCTCAAAGGCTTCCTTATGCTTCTCATTCCAAGTATAAGTAGCTCATTTGTGGGTCAAAGCTATTAATGGAGTAGCGATCGAAGAAAAGCCTTGGATAAACCTTCGGTAATATCCAGCTAATCCTAAAAAGCTTTGAATCTCCATCGGGTTTTTTGGTTGTTCCCACTTCATCACAGCTTCAATCTTTGTTGGGTCAACCATTACTCCTTCTAGGTTAACCACATGACCTAAAAATGGGACTTCTTGAAAAAATTCACATTTGGAGAACTTTATGTATAGCTTCTCCTTTTTCAGGACTTCTAGCACTTCACGCGGATGCTTTTCATGCTCCTGCTTGCTTTTCGAATAAATCAAGATATCATCTATGAATACTATCACAGATTTATCAAGGTATGATTTACAAACCCTGTTCATCAAATCCATGAAAGCTACTAGGGCATTGGTTAGTCCGAACGACATAACCAAATATTCATAGTGTCCATATCTTATTCTAAATGTAGTATTTTCGATATCCTGCTCTCTTACCTTTAGTTGATGGTACCCTGACCTAAGATCGATCTTCGAGAAGTAGCTCGAACCTTGCAACAGGTCGAACAAGTCATCGATCTTCGGCAATGGGTACTTATTCTTTATTTTTGCTTTATTCAGCTCTCTGTAATGGATGCACATTCTCATGCTCCCATCCTTCTTTACAAATAACATAGGGGCTCCCCAGGGCGATGAACTAGGTCGAATGAAACCTTTGTCCAATAACTCCTGAAGTTGTGTCATAAGTTCTTTCATCTATGTTGGTGCTAATCGATACGGTGCTTTTGCTATCGGCGTCGCTCCTGGTAACAAGTCGATATGGAATTCTACTTGTCGATCAGGGGGCAATCCGCGAAGATCTTCGAGAAAGACTTCCGGGTAGTCACACACCACCGAAATATTATGCACCTCGTTCTTTTCCTTCTTAGCATCGATCACGAACGCTAGATATGATGTACATACCTTGGCCAAACACTTTCTGGCTTTTATTAGGGAAATGAATCCAGAGTTTACTAGGCGTTTGTCTCCATACACCATAAACGACTCTTTCCCTGGCGGGTTTACTTTTACTATCTTCTTCCTACACAATATTTACGGCATCATTGGCACTAAGACAATCCATTCCTAAAACTATGTTGAATCCATTTAACTCGATAGGCAATAATTCCTCGTGGAACTTATTCCCATCCAAGTCAATGAGGATGTTTTTCATACGGTGGCTAACAGGTATAAACTTGCCACTAGCAATCTCGACTATTATAGCATTAACTAGTCTATCTACCAGCAAAGCTAGTTTTCTACCAAATTCATGCGATATAAAGGAGTAATTGGCTCTAGAATCAAACAAAATTTGGGCAGGCAATTCGTTTACAAGAAAGGTACCTGAAGCGACATCGACTTCTTCTTTTGCAGCTTCAAGTGTCATCTAAAAGGCTCTCGCCTTCGGCTTTGGTTGAAGATTAGGCTTTGGTGCGTCCTTCCTCTTTGGACAGTCTTTCAAAATATGCCCTTCTTTATGGCACTCAAAACATACCCTCTTGTCGGACGGACACACGTTGGCATAATGCCCAGTCTTTCCACATTTGTAGCAAGTAACCCCCTCAATACATTTCCCAAAGTGCTTTTTCTTGCACTTCTCACACCATTTCACTTCGGCTCCTCCTCCGAATTTTCTCGAACCAGTCTTCGAGAACTTGTTCTTTTTATTGGAACCTGAAGTTCCTTCAAACTTTCCCTTTTTACCAACTTCTACCCTCTCCAGACCCTTCTCTATGATCTGAATCTCAACATTCTTAGCATCCCAAATGGCGGCTTTCAAAGTGGTTGCTTGTTTAACCATCGGACCAAAGTCCGCTGGTAATCCGAGGGCAAACTTGTTGACCTTAGAGAGTTCAATTGGAACTAGATGAGGAACAAGCTTCATCTTTTCCGTAAAACTAGCAGCATATTCAGTAACGCTCATCTTTCCCTTCTTCAAATTCTGGAACTCATTATTAATTTCCAGAAGATCCTGCTCTGAGTAGTATTGCAATTTCAGCTGTACCACAAATTCTTCCCAAGACATCTTGCTAGCTTCTCCCTTGGGCATTGAATTAGCTAGTAACTTCCACCAGCTCAATACACCAGATTTTAAAAGAGGAATTGCAAGTGTTGTCTTTTGTTTGTTGCTGCACTCACAACTTTCAAGCATCGTCTCCATTTCGGAGATCCAATTCATGACTTCCACCGGTGTCGGACATCCAGATAGACACGGTGGTTTAGATGCCATGAAATCTTTGTATTTGCATCCGCGTCCATCAACTCCTCTATCCTGGTTGTTTTGTCTAACTATCGGTGGGTTGGCTTGACCAAGAGTCCCATTGTAGTTCCCTCCTACTGATTGCCCTTCATTCAGTTCAGGTTGTTCAACAGGTATCGTAGTTTCTTCCCTATTTTGTTTTAGTAATCACCTGGTCTCCTCCATTTGGCGATCTAATATCATCTGCATCATTGCTTGTACCCCAGCCATCGTCATTGGCTCAGGTGCAGCTCCTACAACAGGTACTTGCTCAACTACTTGGGGTTGAGGTTGTTGATTCTTGTTTCCGTTTGCATTTTCAACTCCACTGCGAGTTCTTGCCATTACAATCTATATACCGAATAAGGCAAATTTAGGTCTTTATCCTCGATAGGTATTTAAATTCCCTTATCACTCTGAAACGTTTACATGTTAGTTCTAATATCGTAATCGTACGCTTAGAATCCTACACACATAAGGTTTCCAGATCCGGTCGGCAACAGACCATAGATCCAAACAAATAGTGTCATATATGGCAAACATATAGCATTTAACACATAAAAGCATCTTAGGCATCTTTCCTAAAATAAACTAGTGCTTGTGTCTAAAATATGGTAGACACTCATCTCACAATCATCACTTAGCATTCTAAGTTTAAGCCTAGAAATCCAATAATTTCTTAGTTAGCTTAAGCTAATGCTCTGATACCAACTGTGACATCCCCTAATTTCCCAGCTAGAAAAGACCGATTTAATTTATGCTTTTTAAAATAAAATCAGAGAAATCTTTTTAAAAGATGTTGCGGAATTGGACCCCAAAACAAAACATGATAAAAGTTTAGCAAAACCTTTCTTTAAGAAATGTATAGTTTCATTTCATATCAGAACCTCGGGATGTCATGTTCTGATACAGATCAAAATCATAAACAAGACATTATAAGCCTTTCAACAGTTATTTACAACTACAGGCCTATAATCCAAAAATCTCTGGTCGTCCTCCGACTATGCTCGAGGTCCACTACCTGTAACGTAAAAAGCTGAGTTGGTCAAGCTTGAGATCCTGGTGAGCATATAGGGTTTTCAACCCACAATAATAATAAACTTATTAAGTTCATCAATCAACAATAACCCTAATTACCCATTCCCGTTATCCTCACTTTACGTCCCTAAACACTTATCACAAGGGACCTAACCTAAAGAATATCATCAGGATGGACACTACTGCTGAGGGGTTTCCTCAGCCATACATGTCCTAAAGGCAACCATGAGGGGGATGGAGTACATCGAATGAACACCCAATTTCATTAACACCTATAGGTTGCGGGCCTGCCAGCGTTCCACTGGACTGTCTCATTAAGTCTGTAGTCGTCATCCAAACTCCACTAGATGACTAAATCACAATCACATCGAGGCCTCTCATCACTTTTATTTCATCACACATCACTATCTACCCATGTTTTACCCAACATATTTGTAGATAAAAATACATATACAGTTTAAAACTTGTATAAAACATCTATTCAACAGTCACCTCAATTAAACAATTAATATAATTACACGTATCACGTATTTTATAGAAAATACTTCATATCTAGGTGTAAGATGAAGTTGACTATACACTCACATGATTTGATGATAATCGGGAAGCAATTCGTTTCCTAAAACGATCGTTTCTAATAAAACCGAGAGTTTTATTTAGAAACTGGGCTCTGCAAAGGTCGGGCTTCGAAACCGAAAAGATAAATTTTTCGGGCTTCTCGGGCACTTCGAGGTGTATTCTGGAGGTTATAATCGATACCAGAGCTTTGGAGGATGTTAGAATGAAATAAATATGGTTTTAGGGGCTAAAAATGACAAGTTTTCAAATATTCCTCGGGAGGTCTCGCACCCTCCTATTTATAGGTTGCGAGGCTGTTGATCGGACGGCTGAGAGGAAGCCACGCGACAGCAGATGCGAAGGTGCGCAGGTGGATCGCACGTAGGTTGCGCATGCGAGGGTCTCGCTGTCGGCCTCTGATTGGACTGAGGTCTAGGTCCGAGATTTCGGACGTGGCACTCCCTGCAAAGCTCGGATGTGTCATAAAGGGGTACGAGGCAGCTTCTGATCGGTCGAGCCTTCGGTCCGAAGAGAATGCGACATGCGTCGACAGGTGGCCTTGTATGAGTCAATAGAATTTTGGACACGTGTCGGATGTGAGGCGAGGACGCGTGGCCGAAGTCTACGTATGCGAGATTTCTCGGTTTTGACAATGTTTCTCGATTTTCATGCCAAAACTTCTAAAATCCATAACTTTCGCAGACGAGCTCCGTTTTTGACGTTCTTTATATGCTCGCGTTTGTAAATTACGCTCTACAACTTTCGGTTAGACTTCGTCGGCTAATTTTGACTTTATTTTATTATTATTATTTTAAACAGAACGGGACAGGAAATCCGTTAAAAATTCATAACTTCTTCATCCGACCTCCGTTTTCGTATGTCTTTTCACCGTTGTGCTACTATAGACGAGACCTTCGATTCTCGTTTAGGTCGTGCCGGCTAAAAGTCACTCGATCTAATATTCGAGTTTTTAGTTGTCTACTACTAAGCTGAAACTTCGAAAAATCATAACTTCCTCATACAAAGTCAGATTTGGGCGTTCTTTATATACCTACTCTCGGTTTAACGAAAACTAAGACTTTCGTTTAGATCACCAAGGCTAAAAAGTAGTTTATCAAAAACTCACTTTTTACGACATTCGGCATCATGCCGGTTTTGTCGCAAAACTTCGACCGGTTATAACTTATTCATTATAACTCAGATTTTGGTATTCTTTATATATCTGTAATCCTTGTCACGACCACTACAAATTTCTTATTAGATATCGACTTTATCTAATATTTATTTTTGACGCTCATTTTTATTCTTAGTTAATTAAACCATAATTATTTAGGCATAAACACATAATTCACATAATTCCTTTTCATTTCTTCAAAATGAGTTACAAAGGTTAACCTAGACTATAACGTCAATATTAATGCCTAGCCTAGAAACACGGTTATTACAGTAGGACCCCAATTTGTTGAGGCGGGGTCGGCCAGAGAGTCATGGGGAGTATTGAGGTGGTACTCAAGACCACAGAAAAGATCCAGCAGGTTCGGAGCAGGCTCCAGATTGCTCAGAATCGGCAGAAAAGCTATAGTGACATCCGCCGATCAGACTTAGAGTTTTAGGTAGGAGATATGGTTTTCCTTAAGGTGTCACCCTGGAAGGGTGTCATTTGGTTCAGGAAGAGGGGCAAGTCGAGCCCAGGTACATCGGTCCTTTTAGAGTTTTGGATCGGGTGGGCCGTGTAGCTTATCGTCTGGATCTTCCCACCAAGCTTATTCAGATCCACAGTACTTTTCATGTCTCCCAGCTGCAGAAATGCTTAGTGGATGATTCTGTAGTTGTGCCTTTGGAGGATATTCAGGTGCACAACCGCCTGAATTACACCGAGAGACCAGTAGCGATCCTCGACAGGATGACGAAGGATCTAAGGAATAACAGGGTAGAGTTAGTGAAGGTGCAGTGGCAGCACCATAATGGCTCAGAGTGCACTTAGGAGCCAGATGAGGAGATAAGGCAGCATTACCCAAAGTTATTTGAGGCAGTAGATTTCGAGGACAAAGTCTAAGACAAGTGGGGGAGAATTGTAACGCCTGGTTCCTGAGACATATTTAACTTAAATTTATTCCACTTTATAGAGCAAATCGACGAGTAGAGAGCTCCAAACTCGTCGAGTAAAGATCATAAGGGTCGCGTAATTTAAGTAACATACTCGTCAAGTTGGGAGGCCTCAACTCGACGAGTAGGCTGGCAGGGATGAATCCTTAAATCTCGAAACCCTAATGCTATTGTGAGTGTTTATGAGCTATTTCAAGTGTTTTAGTGTGTGTTTTGAAGCCATTGGAAGAAAGAGAAGCTTGAGGACACAAGAAGGAGTTTATAGATCCATAACCCTTGCTTCATCCACGACATTTTGCTGGTATAAATCTTGAACCTTGTTGTGTGGTCATTTAGATCTCCATTTTTTAAGTTCCTTGCTTATTTTGGTCCAAATGAAATAATGCTTGGGATTTGGACGTCCTAAGTGGAAACACTTCAGATCTAGCGCCTTAAGGGGTTTTCATGGCATACAGGTGCCAACTTTATGGCTATGGAAGTCCCATGGAACCTTTGGACCATCATTTTGGTCTTTTGAAGCTTCTATGGACATGCATCTGGATAAATTTTAAGACTTTATGTGATCATTTAGTCCCTAGAGTCTAGATCTATGACCTCATGGTCTATCTTTTAGTTTTTATGGTGTTCAGATTAAGACCTTGGCCTTTTTGGGTTAGGGTTTAGGCTTAATCCATTTAGGAAAAGTATTAATGGGTAAAGTTGGAAACTTTACCCTTCTAGAGGCATTTCCATTCTAGATCTGGAACATGGGACTTGGACTTGAAGGATAAGGGCTTAATGAATTAAGAAGGATTGACAGACTGATGAACTCGACGAGTCCATAAGGGAACTCGGCGAGGTGGTTTGGAATGTTCCCGCCTTTATTGAAAAAGGAAGGAACTCGACGAGTTGTACTGGGAGAGTCTCGATTCTATTAAGAAGGAGGAAATCAGGGAGTTAGAGGAAAACTCGACGAGTTGGATCGCGATTTCACGATTTTGTGATTTATGGGAACTCAGTGAGGTGGGGAGTAAACTCGATGAGTTGAGTTAACTCAAAGCGTTGACTTTGACTTTGACCTAGATTTGACTTTGACCATAGTTGACCCTAAAGGGTTATTAGCATAAAAGGGTATCTAAGGGGTTGCTTTGTTTCAGGGAGTGAGTAGAGCTGATTCCGAACAGAGACGTTTCAACTATCATCCGACATTTGAGGTGAGTTTCCTCCTGGATTGAATGGGTCGAAGGCACCAATGCCAACCCGTGTATGCTATGTGTGCTGATTAGTAGTTATGTGTGGGCAGGGCCCGTATCTTAGCATTACTTGAGTATGTATAAGGAATAGATTGGTAGATTTGGATATTCTTGTTGTGTGTGTGATACTTGTATGTGTTCTTAGTTAGCTGAGTGTGGGCAGGGCCACTATTAGCCGAGTGTGGGCGACTCGGGGTTCGTATCTCTTAGATAGCCGAGTCTGGGCGGGGCCCGTATCTCCTATATAGTTGAGTTTGGGTGAGGCTCGTATCTCACTAAGCGTGGGCGGGGCCCGTACTTCTTAAGGCGGGGCCCATTACCGAGTGTGGGTGAGGCCCGTATCTCTTTGAGTGTAGGTGGGGCCCATATCTCCTAGTTGCATGTTATGTGTATGGTATGTGGTAGTTTGGGGAGACTTACTAAGCTTCATGCTTACAATTTTCAGTTTTGGTTTCAGGTACTTTAGGTAGCAAAGGGAAGAGAGCTCGTGATGACAGCATTGCACACACCATGATGTTTAGCCTGGGATGTTACTCTGATATATTTGACATGTGTTTTGATATGGATATAACGATTATGATATTTTGTGATACTAGGATTTCTGTTTTGATAAGATGATTTTAATAAATGTGGTTTATTTAATGATTTAAAAAATGAAATTTTCGGTCTTGATTTTTGGGTTGTTTCATTTTGTCAAGTAGCTTGAGTATGTCGGACAAAAGTGCCCTTCGGTGCTTGAATTCTTATGCTTTTAATTTTGATTATTCTAAAACATGTGACACCTTTGACAACCAAGCCACAAACGATTTCTTGTGATCATGAATACTTTCCCCATTTTCAATGAATCAAGGTTTCAAGCTTTTATCCATAGCAGAATTTAATGGCCGCCCAAAAGATCACTATGATCAACAAACCGGAACGAGGATCTCATCATCATCTTAACGATCCATATCAACACTAGCATTTACGTAGCTGCACTCGATGGACTCTTAAATATGAACTCTCTGTTCACAATTGTCGAAGCAATTCAATGCAGAAAAGCATAAACATCAGTTGAAATATAAACTAAAAGAATAGAAGTGACCAATATAATCATGGAAGCAACTGTATTAATAGTCGATTGACTCCCACAAGACAACATCCCCAGTCGAATCTCGATCATATTCACCATTGATGGCATCAAGAACAAACACCCCATCACTGATCCAATAGACGATCCAAGCAATCCAAACCTCAACATTTTAACATTAATATGTGCCCTAAAAGCCTCATCAACATCCTTACTATTCAGCAGATTGATGGCGAGCTTAAGACCTTGAGTGACAAGACAAGAAGAGGAAGAAGCTAAACGATACAACCTTGAATCATAGAAGCTTCTTGGCGACGGAAACATCGGCGTCGCAGGTGGATCGGATCTCAAGGCCGCGTTGACCCGAAATGG
This sequence comes from Lactuca sativa, assembly GCF_002870075.4. Taxonomy (NCBI): domain Eukaryota; kingdom Viridiplantae; phylum Streptophyta; class Magnoliopsida; order Asterales; family Asteraceae; genus Lactuca; species Lactuca sativa. The sequence goes on from NC_056629.2 coordinate 192,374,979, forward strand.
TGAAGGCAGCATATTGATAGGTTTATGTAAAGAAATTTGACACATATCAGTTAACTCGTCTTTAAGTTATGTTCTATTTGTTTCTACGCCTTTTTCTTTTTCTGGAGAATACATCTACATTTTGACTACAGATAATCAAAACAAGGACCAAGATACCCTCGTTTTTGTGTAAGAGCTTCACGTGACCAGCCATGAACAACCTTTTTTATGAAACTCTTTTGACCAAACTACCCTTGAAGCTTTTATCACTTTAATTTTTAGAACATGCTTCATCTTTCCATTGGGATTACATGCAGTAAAAAGAAGAAGCGATGATGGTGGAGTATGGAGATGATGAAAGAATCAGTGTGAGAAGTAGCATGAACATGAAGTCATCATGATCTTAGTGTCAATATGAATACTTGCAGGCTAAAGTTAAGCTGGTATTTGAATATGTACGCTGACATCAAGAAGTTTCAATCAGTGATACTTGCTTCAAATGACCTCAAGAAGGAGGGCCCATATGATGAGCCTTTTTTATGACAACTTTTCTTTCGAAATTCTCGAAGCGACCATATGTTCTTCCATAAAAGAACTTTTTTGCAGAGAGTGTCATGTTTTGGAGAATCAAAACAGTTAATCTTTTTTTGAAATATGACTGAAATACCCCTGCTGCATCTCATTCTTTTCTACAATTCCTTTTACCCATGCATCCAATATACCACGTGACAAACCATACTTCAATAGCTTCTTTGATGCTATTTAATGTGTACATGTACAGTAGGTCGGTAGCAATTAACATTGACTACTCAAAGAAACGTGGTTTGTAAATGCAAAAGAGATATAGTTGCATGGGAATAGTTGACAAACAGATAGAGGATTGTGTTCTTTAGGGAAAATGACTTACAAGCCCAACTAAGTTTCCAAACCGGTCAAAAAACCCCAATTATGTTTTGTCTGTTAAAAAAAACCGAACAAACTTAACATTTTGTCTAAAAAGCCCAACTAAGTTACATTTTTCTGAAAGTCAAATAAGAAAAACAAATGACGTGGCTCATTACCGTATCGAGAAAATGACTTGTTACACCAACGAAGTTTCCAAAACGTTTAAAAAACTCCAATAATGTTTTGACTGTTCAAAAAAAAAACCCAACGAACTTAA